>NC_090835.1:24334558-24642352 GCF_028021215.1 Eschrichtius robustus
CTCCATGTGTGGCTCCTCCATGCTGTCAGGATAGAAGCTGAGACTCCTTAACAAGAGGTATGAGTCCTTTGGCGGTTACCTCTGCTCATTCTCCGGCCTCATCCTGAACCTCGAGCTTAGTGAACCTTGCCTTCTCCTTCATTCAGTGCCATGCCCACTGCCAAGTTGTTGGACAGTGTTATTTCTTGGGCCAGTGATGCTCTTAACTTCCCCTATCCTCTGCCCCTCTGCTGCTTCTGTCGGCCAGCTTAGAGCCACTCTTTGAATCCCATCTTCTGGAAAGCTTTTTCTTACTCCCACATATGGGCTGGATCCATCCTTCTCTATGATCTGACAGTATCCTGTTTGTACTCCCATTAGAGCACTTATCAGACCTTATTCAGCCATAAATCTATATATTGTTCCATCAGACCACGAAACTTACCATGTTCATTATCATATTGCCAGCATCTGGTATGGCGCTTGGCATATGGAGCCTCAATAAATATTTGTTGAATTAAATATTGGAGATAGATGTACAAACTAAAAATAGTGCAGTGAGTGCTTTGGTAGAAAAATGTTTAACTCACAGAGGATCAATTAACCAACTTTTTTTTTAGGCCAGGGCAGTGTTTGAATAATATGGAACATTGTGCTAAAAAAAAACCCCCCAAAAAAACAAAAAAAAGACTGGGTTTAAAAAAAATCTTAAAAAAAAAATAAAGTCAGAGAGACCGATAATTTCACTCAGTTGTTCTTTGCCGCAGTTAAAGTGTTATGTCTTTGGCTCTGGAAAGGAACAATTAGTAGATATCATGGTCTCCTGCCCTGGAAATAGCTGTTTTAGGCCATTATCATAGTCCAAATTTCTTTTAGGATTTGCTTTTCATTTTTATTGGACCATTGTGTCTTGTTCTGTTACATTTGCCATGTCATTATCTTGAAAACAAAGGCAAACTCTTCCTTTCCATTGCTGTCATAAAAGGAGTATTTTTATCAATGCCAAAGCAGTAGTTGTTACTTAGATGATATAGAGTTGGATAGGAATGGTCCAAAAGAGTTGTATCCTCAAAGCAACTAATGACCTTGAGTACATTTGGGACATTTTCAATGTTATTGAGCCCTCTTCCTCTCTCTTTTATAGCAACTGCTCAGTTGTTAACCTGTTTTCATTTTGGAAAATGGGAGGAAGTTCAAGTATATTATCCAGTTAATGAGAAGTATATCAACAAGTTTTTGGTTTTTATCTCCAGACAACTGAACTTACCAGACAAAGACTCCTGTTTTCTTTTAGATTAGTATTATGTCCAGGTTTTGGATGACTGAAGTGTAAAGGTAAACTCAGAGCCATAGATGATGTTTCCTTTTTGAAAGTGCAATTCAGAATATAGTAAATCATCTTAAATTATGGAGTCATTCACATATACAATTAGTTAAGTATAATTTACTGCAAAGCATTAAGTTAAATTCTAAATTAAATCCAGATACAAAATGTGTCAACATTTGATATAAAAAATTCAAATAATCTGAGGCTTTTAAAAAAGCATCTCACTTTATGGCAAAATTTAGGGAAATACACACAACTCTGGAATGACTACTGACATGTAGTCTTGTAGCCCTAATTAAGGAATGTTCAATAGCTTGGCACACAGGCATATTACATACCAGAGAATTTTAAAAATTCTTATTGAAATAAAAGTGAGGCTTTGTTTGTAGACTCTATATATTTTTAGACTGTAACTTGTGTCCAAGCCCTTATATTCCTCAAGTATGATTAGCTACACTATTCAAGATATTGGATAAATGTATTTATATTTGCTCTATCATAAAATGACTAATTAATCCATTGGAAAAAAATATATATATATGCACTTTAGTAGTTGCCAAAGGTGTGAAGATGCACAATTTCTCACGTCCGTAATTGTCTTCATTTCTTTGCATTATCATTATGATATGGCATATATGACGGCCATGGCTAGCACTTGGTACCTGCTTTACACAGAGCAAGTGAAGAATGATCCTGAAGAGTTGTGTCCTCAAAGCATATTTGGCTGAACATATTGGACATACGTTCAATGGCATTGATCTTTTTTTTTTTTTCCTGTAAGTTACTCAGAGCATCTGAATCGTTAACAAAGCTCCATTTTGGAAAATTGGTCAGATAATGGGTATGAACAGTCAGACCTTATCTACTTTGCCTCTTTGCTTCCGGTCCATATCTCTCTTCAGCCATTGCAAACCAATGAAGCTGAGGCACGCTGAGGGACCTCTGGAGCTGTGCTATCCAATATAGTAGCCTCTGTCCTCTACTTACATGAAAAATAATTGAAATTAAATTTGAAATTCACTTCCTCAGTCACACTAGCCATTGTAGCTAGTGGCTACCATAGTGGACAAATTATAGAACATTTCTAACACAGAAGGAAGTTTTATTGGACGGTGCTACTCTAGAGTTTTCTAAAACCTCATTTGGTCACTTAGCTGCTTCTGTTAACATTTAGTTTCTACCCCACATCCTTTCAGATGGTGGTTTCTAACCTTGATTCTCTGTAAAAATCACCTGGGGAGGTGTATAAAAATTCTGATGCACAAGCCAATTGGAATCAGAATGGGGATAGGGGACTGGGGCCCGGGCACCAGCATTTAAAAAAATTCCCTGCACAATTCTAGTCAGCTGCTGACATTTAGCACCACCGTTCTGGACAATAACATTTTGTTTTTTAATGGGGCAAACCAGTGTCCTTTGTACTTGCTACCTCTGTCTTTCGTTGACCAGCCTCCTTTGGAATTTTGTTGGAGAGACATGTAGACTATTATGTTAGAGTTCAACATTGGGAATCAAGTGAACCTGGGTTCTTCTGCTTCCTTACTTGCCGAGTGATGTTTGGCCAGTTACTTAACCAAGCTAAGCTTTTGTTACTTCCTGAGTGAAATGTAGATAATAATAGAACGTGCCTTGAAGCACGTGAGGATTAATTAAGATAAGGTATATAAAACACTTGTGACAGTCCCTGGCACATAAGCCCTTAATAAATATTAATATATTTCATAATAGAATATATTTTAGAACATAAAATATATTTTATAATTTTAAAGTAGAATAGAAAATTCTTGCTAAGATAATACTACAGGATTTCTCTTCATGGATTTTGCCCTCCCTGTTGGGGAAATTTTAAATGTTTCCTTACTATGTCTCATGGCAACTCAAGGTAAGAATTTAGGCACCCCTGTCCAATGAGTAGGGAGATAATTTGGAACTGGAAGGTTTCTGTAGAGTCTGCTGTACCTACCCGAAGTTGCTTGCTCAGCTTTCTTGGTTCACAACGTAAAATTGCTGAGCAGGATTGAATTTGAATGCTGTTAGCAGCTGTTCTCTCTTGAGACTTGACTGGGCATGGTATCGCCTCCATGCTTAGAGCAATCAACAACCGCTTGTTGGCCCCAGTTTGGATTAGGCTGGACCATGTTATTCCCAGACAACAGGCCAAGACTTGTCAGACTTTGAGGAAAGAAACGACCTTCTAGTTCTGTGAGTCCTCGAGACTTCCATGTGGTTGGACATCGACGAGGTGGTGGAGGGGCAGATATCAACTCTGCTGTTCTCTGTTGGCTCCTGGAACACCTTAGGCAAGGGGCTCTCATGGCAGCAACTGGCTGGGAACAGTACCACGTAGCACTTAGCAGTATATCAGTGGATCTGTGGATTGAGTTTCCCAAGTGGATGATCTTGCAGCTTTCCCAAGTCAAAACTAAAATGCAGTTAAATTTTATGATCTTCATCCATCCTTTTCCTCTCTGTAGACATTAGTATTTTCTTTCAAAAAGTATGTTTTCATAAGCCGCCTGTTAAAATGGCAAGACTCTTAGCAACCGGTTATATAAATGAACCATTTTATGTCTGTGTTTTAAAATGATCAAATCAAATTACTATAGAAGTGAAACCTGAATTATTGCCGTTTCTCCAAGACATAAAAACACGACAGCCATACTCTTCTCCATAAAAGGCTTCCGTAATGTTCTGTGATGCTCTGAGTGTTCTCTTAGCCGTCCTTTGGCTGTGGGGAAGGGTGACCTGTCGGGGTGGTTAGTGAGTATCTATGCAGTTGTTTAAGAAAAAGCAGTGCTGGCTTCCTTAGCTGCAAACCCCCTCGTCGCCACCAACACCTGTACAGTTCAACGACTGGAGTCCTTTGGGTGAGATAAGTCATTTTTGACTATAGAAAAGACTTGGTTTTGAACCATCTATAATGTGAAACATGCCATTTTTAAAAGTTTTGTTATATATATGATCCTTTGTGGGGAGGGGCTTTAAAAAATATTACTTCCATATTTAATTTGGTCATTTATGAATATATTCTCCATTATTCCAGTTATACATGAAGTTATTATATTTTCAAAGAACAGTCAATGGAATAGAAACATATGGATTAAACAGGCATTTTGATTGAAGACAGTTTGCATTCTATTAAAATTTCACAGAAATAAAATGTCTTTCATAACCAGAAAAAAACAAAAGACTTGGTTTCATGGATGCCTTCTAGGATGTCTGAGCTGATGATGATTTTTTAAAAAAATTTATTTATGTTATTTATTTATTTTTGGCTGCGTTGGGTCTTTGTTGCTGCGTGCGGGCTTTCTCTAGTTATGGCGAGCGGGGGCTACTCTTCGTTGCAGTGTGCAGGCTTCTCATTGCGGCGGCTTCTCTTGTTGCGGAGCACGAGCTCTAGGCGCGCGGGCTTCAGTAGTTGTGGCACGTGGGCTCAGTAGTTGTGGCTTGCAGGCTCTAGAGCGCAGGCTCAGTAGTTGTGGTGCACGGGCTTAGTTGCTCCGCGGCATGTGGGATCTTCCCGGACCAGGGCTCCAACCTGTGTCCCTGAATTGGCAGGCGGATTCTTAACCACTGCGCCACCAGGGAAGCCCTGATTATGATTTAAATTGCTACCTCAGTAGAAAGTGAAGGATAAACACTGGCTAAAGTGAACTTCTAAGCTTTAGGCTGCTGTGTAGTAAAAGAGCTTCCATTATGGAGTCTTGTGTACCAGACATTGAGGCAAAAACTTTTCCATCATCTCAATTAAGTTTCATCACCATCTTAAGAGTGAGATTTTATCATAATTGCCTTATGCAAATGAGGTTAAAGAGTATATTATGAGTATATTAGGGATAAGAATCCTGGTATATGGCAGGAAAACCTGTGTCTTTAGCGGGTACTAAAGATCAGCCCTTCACTGAAAGCTACTAGATATTTGGGGAGCAAACCACCCATTTAAGTCTGTATATACCTTCACATAACATGATTTATAACAGTTGCATAATAGTCTTAATAAAGTCCAATAATTTTTGTTTCTTAAGCAGTAGAACCATTTCATTATGAATAATTTTGGGAGGTTGCCTAATAGGTAATGCATGTTAAGTCTGGGATGAATGAGAAAGAGACCCAGCCACTGAAATTCCCTGGTCACTGCTGCAGGGGACCTTTAACTCAAGGAGCTGCATCAGCAGCTCCTTGAGCTTTTCAGAACAAAGTTTGAAGAACACTGGTCTTAAATATAAGTGCTATATTTCAAGGAACCACTCCACTATTATGAGACCTTTAGGTTGGTCCCATTGCTCCCTCTTATAAGACCGTTGTGTGGTCTTCATTGTTCTGAACACCTGGGTACCCTCAGCACTCGTCATCTTTCTGATTATTGCCATAGGATAAATTTCTAGAAGTTGGAATTGCTGGGTCAAAGTGGATGCATATTTTAAAGACATGCTTATTTCCAAGACTCCCTCCAGAAAGACTGAAACACATTAGCCTCCCACCAGTCAATTCTGAGTCTGTTCTTTTTCTCCATGTGCACTGTCACTTTGTGGATATGTTTTTTTCTGGTTAACTGCCTATTTGGTAGGTCCCAAATTAGAATAGAATCTTGTTGTTTCCTTTTGATATATTTGATTGTTAGTGAAGGTGGTCGTGAAATCTTCTCACCTGCCTACTTTCCTTTGTTCCCCCAAATTGCCTTCTATCAGCTTTTGCTTGAGAATAGTCATGCTTCTCTGTAGGATTTCCTGGAGCAGGTTGACAGTGACCAATAGAAGGACCCTTGGCTGTTTCAGGTTTGACCTAGCTGGTGCTAGATCCTCACTCGAGCTGGGAGGAGTGGGGGTGGGAGCCTTGGTGAGACCTAGAGAGGAAAGCTTGCGAAGCAAATGCTCTGTTGACCCCTCACTTCTTCTGGATTCCTTCAGAGGAGTGAAGATGCTTTTATTTCCTCAAATGCCATTGTGACTGTGTATTTTTTCGTGTTGTTTCCCTTTAATAAATAAATATACGTCTACATTTTTTCTTTTAAAAAAATGTGAACCAATTTTTACTAGTCACTTTGTGTCATTCATTTTAGGTCATCTAGAATTCCTTTAAAACATAGCATGCCAAGTGTCATCGCTGACTTTTATAATTATCCTGTAATTTTATTCAATCCTTGCTCAGAGAAGATGTTTTTATGGATTTAGTGGCACAGCAGTGTATGCCCCCACCTCGCTGGCCCTACTGGGGAGCACTGCGTCAGGAACAGGTAAATGGTAAGAATAATAGCAACAATAACAGCAATTAACATTTCTATAGAACACCCACTTTGTGGCAACTTTTATATTGCGCCAAGGTGAGTCAGAAATGCCATAGGCGGCTCCAACTTTGTGGGGCATTATTTTTCTCCCCCTACACTTAAAAAAATATTTGTCATTTTTCTAGGAAAATATGTTTCCTGAAAACTCTTTAGATGGCTTGGCTTTGAGTTACAGAGATACACAAATCAGTTTCATGCTGAATTAATGCGGAGATCGTGAGATTACCCCCCCTCAGAGTTTTTGTGGGAGTTTGCACAAAAAGAAAAAGTTTCATGTTTATATACCTGTGTATGCATGTACTCACGCATATGTGTGTAAATATACAAAAGGTTTTCATCTTCTTAGGATACGAGCACATACATACTAGGTTCCAATCAATGAATTAGTTAGCAATGAAAGTAGCTTAAGTAAAAGAAGAAAAAGAAGGAGTCTATTATACAGGGGTGTCTCATGCTGTTCACAGTCAGGAGTGAGCTGGTATTTGGGAATGGGCTGTAATCTGGACCTGGAAAACCATTGGCACTTTCTCTCTCCCTCTTGCCTCTGCTTTTTAGTTTTTGCTACATTCTGTATTTTTCTGCATAGCAGCTTTTGTGTGGAAGAAAACATGAATAACCCCTAGTTGCTTCTACAGTTCCAGCCACCCACGGAGACTGGCTGGCTGGCTGGCTCTCATTCACAGTTCCACATTCCCTGGAAAGTTAGATTCTGCTTTGCCAAGGCTGGGTCATGTGACTGCTCTTGGCCAATGAGTGGAGCTTGGATTCCCTGTCCAAACATGGCAGCCTGGGGCTCCCCTTGGAGATCTGGCAGGAAGCTTCTCAAGAAGAGGGTTGGCTTCTGGGCTTGGCAGGCAATCCAAAAGATGTCCAGTATAATAAGAAAAAGGCTACTCAGGATTTAGACACTAATCTCTTAGACTCTATCCCGGACATGTTAGCAAACGTAGTCTTCATTGTTTGTTCATGTCAGTAGGGGCTGAATTGTGAGACTAAGAGAAAAGTTATCGTAACAATAAGATGCTTTATAAATATTGAGGGACCAAGGTGCAAAGAATATTTTGTGAAACTTCATGGAGATAAATAATGAAGTATGTATGGCAACTTTTTGCTTTCTTGTATACATACTTTGGTATTGTAGAATGTTTTCTACGGTTAGCTTGCAGAAGCTAAAAATCTGTGATACATTGAGAAGAAAATCATCCATATGTGTTATGGACTGAATGTTTGCATCCCCTCCAAATTCATATGTTGAAGCCCTACTCCCTAACACGATGGTATTTGGAGGTGGAGCCTCTGGGAAGTAATTAGGTTTAGATGAGATCATGAGCTTGGGACCTCCTTGATGGGATTAATGTCCTTCTAAGAAGAGAAATAGACCAGAGCTCTCCCTTTCTTCACCATGTGAGGACAGAGCGAGAAGGTGGCCCATCTGGAAGCTGGGAAAAGAGCTCTCCAGGATCCAGATCAGTTGGCACCTGAATCTTCCACTACCCAGTCTCCGTAACCGTGAGAACGAAATTTCTGATGTTTAAGCCACCCAGTATTTTGTTAGGACATTTGTACCTAACTGAGGCAGTTTGTAGCTGTTCATTAAATTATTCATCAATCCTTTGTTTAAAACCAATGGATTAATTATCCCAATAAATATGTGTGAAGTGCCTACTCTGTGCTAGGAACTTACACAGTAATGAGGATACTGTCTGGAGCCCTCCTGAAATACATAGTCTTGTGTGGGAGAAAGGGGAGAGAGACTGAACATGTGTACAGATCACAAAACAAGTGCAATTTCAAGGTGTGTAGGTGTTATGAAGGGTGTAAATAGGTTGCTGAAATTGTGAGTCTGTGGACCTAGGGATGGACTAGGGCTGTTTTCCTTACCACTGTTTTCAGGTCATGAAAAAGATGCTTGGGATTGAGACCGCAAGAATGGGAAGAATTGGGCAAAGACCTTTCTAGATAGAGGGAAGGGCAGTTTCGTTGCTGGGTCATAATGAGCAAGGCAGATTGGGGTGTGCATGAGCCTGGGTCATGAGGACCTGGTAGATGGTGAGTTTTTATTTCTTAACAAGTCTGCATGGTTCGTAATCCTTTTTTTGGAATATAAGACAGATACAGCAACAAGCAAATACATCTGGGGATGAGAGGTACAGGGGACTGTGGGGTCACAGTCAGCATCCAGATTTCTTTGGAGGGAGAAAACAAAGTAGGGAAGACTTCTGACCATTCCCAGGTTGGCTGAGGTGTGCCAGTGTAAGGTCTGGATGTTAGCTATTTTTGTTTCATCTAAAGCATCACACGTCACATTCAGAGGTGTGAGTTGAGAAAGTCACTAAACAGGGGATCCCACTGAAACTGGAAGACAGATCTCAAGGTTGACCTTAAAAAAAATCTGTATGCCAAAGGAAAATACCTTTAGCAATTATTTAGTTAAATTACTAAGAAGGCAAATATGTCCTTCCAATGGTAACATTATTTGTGAGTTATTCTGCAGTTTGATTAACTGCATCATTGTGTGTTATTGTACATGTGGATGTATGTGTGTATGTTGTGTAAGTAGAAGAGGAACAGGAGTTGAGCTTGTATTGCCCGTATTTTGTGGAAATGGAGAAACCTACTCCTTGCCATATGCTGAGACTGGGCTGTGCCTCCTTGGCTGATTGAGGAATGCAAGATATACAACAGAGGGCTGCCATCATCCTTCCCTGTCAGTGACCTCTTCATGTCACTGACAGACATGGAACTTTTGCTGGATCCTTGGAAATGAGAGAAGGAAAATACCCATCAATTCATTCGATTCTCTCCGGGGAGCCAAGTTGGAGTTCATTCTCCATTTGTTGTGGTGGTTACTAGTTTCTTGTCTGGAGCAGTTTCTGACTTGTGTTCCTAATCAACACTCATGGGATTACTCATGTTTCATTTAACTGTCTTGAAATAACCTTTTGGAAGTATTCGTTTTCTGTGTAGAGGCATTACTGGCAACACGAATCAGCCTTTTAGGTGGATGGGGTAGAGATTGGATAAAGAGAGAGGGCTCCTGGAGGCTAGAGTTCAGAGGCAGTCTGCCTCTGTGGCATGGTTTGAAGCCCATTAGGAAGAAAGGTCTGCTTGGTCTCCCCAAAAGTGCCACAGTATCTGAAATTCCACCATTAGCATGCATGCCTTTGAGTCAAAATAACTTTACTTAATGGGACGTTACAGGCAAAGATGAAGATTCAACACGTTTTGGTGAATGAATTCTTGTCCTGGCTCCTGTTCCTGCCATAGATGAAGTTATAAGATACTTGGGAAAAGAGGAGATCCTGAAATGAAGGAAGATGACAGATGATGGAGAGAAGTGTGTGTGTGTGTTTATGTTTGGGAGGGGTACTCAGATAAACACAGAGAAGTGGGAGGGGAGTTGGGGGAGGGGCATTCAAAATGGGGGTGTGTAGTAGGGCAGTAGAGAGGAAAGTAGCATAGGTGAGTTTGGAAGACTGACTGTGAGTTCTTCTAGAAAGAGGAACTGTGCAGTATTCACCATTGTATGTGCATGAAACAAGATCAGAATGTGCAGGGTACGTTTTTGCCTGCATCACATCCATTCTCCTTGCCTTGGTAACTGGGTACCACTTCGCTCTGGGCATCCCACCCTCTTCTCCTTCGCTAGCCTCTTCCCGGGCTTCCGGGCTCCAGGGCTGGGTGTGTGACTAGGTCGACAGGTGAGAGTATTCCATCTTCAGCTTGAGTTGGGTTTTCCATCATAACGGAAAGGTGTTTTTTTCCAGGTTGTTCAGGATTTCTGCAGGATGATGGGACTGAGCAGAACAAAGTGAACAGCCCAGTGCAAAGTGTTCCTCAAAGACCCCTAATTTAAATTGTCCTTTCCCACCCCGGTGATGTCTCTTCTCTGCCACCTTTATTGCCTTGGGTTGTCTGGCTTGTATAGTAAGCTCTACTGTTTCCATATTGTAAGGGAGCTTAAGATGGATGACATCTGAGAAGTGAATTTCTGTGATCCTGGTAAAGGTTTATATAAAATTCTCTCACCTACTTATTTAACTTCCCTTTGGAAATAGTGACAATTGTTACTATGTCCTAAAGGCCTTACATTTAAATGTATCTTCTATGTGGGGGCTGCTGAAACATCCAGAAACAAGCGTAGGGTCCCAGTGTGGTCAGTTATCCCAGCTGTCAGAGTATCTCATTACTGTCTGTGATGGGAGGAGTGCGCTGAAACCTCAGGCAGTGTTTTCACACTGGTGTGCGTATGTGTGTGTGTAGACTAGTCTCTCAGTGTAGATGCATTTTAATAACAACCCCTGGGCCCTTCTGGACCATAATGATGGCCTCAGTTCTCCTGTGGAATTCCCAGTATCCAAATATTTCTCTCAGATTAAATATCTGTATTTTAGATTATTCCCTCCTTGGGTGTTGCTCTCATTTTCCCACCATAAATCTCCCTTTCTGTCTTTCCTTCCCCCTTTGGATTATCCATGAGACCCATTGTTCATGGACCTCATACGTCCCAGCTGACCTTCAGCTGTGAAGTTAATAATCTGGTAAGGGGAGAATTCATTTAGGAAAAAAACAAAATATCTGGTTCTGCTTAAACTTAGATCTAAAAAGCCAAGACCTATATGGGTCCTGAGAAAGTCCAGAGGGACAGGAGACCAGAACAGTCCCCAATTTGTGAGGCGGTTGGAGCATGAGTGAGTTCTCTTGGTCTTCTCAAGGTCTCACCACAAAGTGAGACCCAAGGGTATTTCACCCACGTCAATTACCGCTGATGGTATGTTGGCTGTTTACGTTATTATGGTTCTTCAACTCATAATATCATTGTATCCCTAGCAATTGAAGCTCAGTTGTCAGACCAATCTCATTTTACGGCTTGGCTCCATCCAGAAAGCCAATTATGTGACCTTGAATGATTTGTTCAAATTTCTTTGGATGCAGTTTTTTTTTTTTACCTGTAACACGGGAATGCTGGTGTCTATCTTGAGGGGTTGCTCTGAGGATGACTGATATTGTAGGTAAAGCATATGTTATTAATGGAAGCCACACGAGAGTTTCCTGTCCACTGGTGGCCTGTTTCACCTGTCTGTAGACGTCGTCTGTTGTATCCTTTGGGTACCACGTTCTACATTCACTCTGTTTGCAATAGCTTGTGTGGTGTTGCATTCAAAGAACACTCATAATTCCCCTTGTGGAGACAGGAATATATAGCATGGTGGTTAAACTTACTGCAATAAAAGTTGAACCCCTTGTCACCCTCTTACTAATTGTATGACCTTGAATAGGGCACTTAACTTTTCTTAACTTTAGTTCCTTTATCTATAAAATGTGGACAATTATAGTACCTATCTCATAGGGTTGTTTTACAGAATAAAGCATATATAAAGTCCTCAGTACAATATCTGATGTAAATACTGAATAAGTGGAAATTGTTTTGATTTATTTAATATTGTTATTGTTACTATCGTCATCGTCATCATGTGTCATTTTTATAAATTAGTGGTTCTCATCCAAGGAATGTTTCATCCCCCAGGGGACATTAGGAATGTCTGGAAATGTTTTTTGGTTGTCATGGCTTGGGGGTGTACTACTGGCATCTAGTGGGCAGAGACCTGGGATGCAGTTAAGTATCCTGCAGTGCACAGGACAGCCTCCTTTAAAAAAGAATTATCTGGTTCCAAGTGTCGATAGTGTTGAAGTCAAGAAACCGTGATATAAATAAATTGTCCACAGCAGTCAGTGATGTCATCTGGAAATCTTTCCTCTGTTTTGATGTTCTGGAATTACCGTGCCTCTTTTACTAAGCCATCTGAAAAATGCTTTGTTTTGCAGAATGATGAATTCTTTGGAAATTTCTGCCTTTCTTGTGTTCTGTTCCAAGCAGAGTCTGTGCCAGGCTGTGTTCAGGAGCTAATGGTGTGATACTTCTCTGGGTTTCTACATTGCTGAGACAAATGTTTGTTTTTCAAACTTCTTGAAGGTTACACATGGGACTTGAATGTCCTTGGAGTTGTCCCAGGGAGAGACAGAGAGTGGATTTTAGAGATTCCTTAAACAGTTGTACTGGATTCTTGTTAATTTATCATTATTATCTTAAAGGTTTAAATAGTTTCTATGGACCTTCATTAAAAATTTTTTGAGGCCCTCATGTTATCGTTCCTGTGTAAGAGAAGCTATGAGGTATTTTGTCCTTAGCAAAATTCATTTAACAAGTTATTTTGCCTTCTGACATTCTCAAGTGATGGATGGAACAAGGTTTCACAAAGGGAACAGTTTTAAGATGAGAATTTTGAGGGAGCACATTCTGTCACATCTGAATATTTCCTTAGTATATCTTTTATTTATAGTCAACAAGCATGTAGATAAAAATTATTTAAGCATTGACGATTGAGAATAAATATATTACAAATAGAGACCTTTAATGCATTTTCATTTACAGAATACCCTTCACAATAAATATCACCTATGTAATTTAGGTTGAATTTTCATCTCCTGACAGAATACTGTTAGATTCCTCATACTATTTTTAGTCTGTATCACTGCTAGGTTAGAGATGTTTACTCTAATAAGAAAAATCAACTAATTTATCTATTGTCTTATTCAAAACCTGTTTCACTTTCCAAGTAGCAGAAAACAAAGAAATAAAAAGTGGGGGGAAGATGTTATCAAAAAGAAAAGGAGGCCATACTGAGGGAGTCTGTTGGGATTGCTTGTCCTCATCTGCTTGATGGTTTCATGGATGTAACCATCAGTAGAAGACATCCAGATGTAGGCTCAATTTGTGTTCCTCACTGTGGGTAAGCTAGATGTCAACAAAAGACAGACACACCGGAGTGATCCTTTGCGGGGGAGTCTTGGAGAGTGTGTTGGAGTCATCAAGGAAGGAAAAATGGTCAACATTCAGTCGTTGAGGCATGAGATTAAGGTTTCCTCAGTCATTCATTCTTTTAGCGAGCCATTTGATAATTACATAATTGAGTGTTGGTTATATGTCAGCCGTTGTGTACTTGATGGGGTTTACGGGGATGAACAAAAGAAAGATGGTTCTTGCTTGAGTGTTGCTACTAATTCTCATTAGTTTGTAAACAATTAGTTGTTTACTAATTCTCATTCATATGAACAACTGGGTAGAGCCACTGGTTTTTAATTCAAGCATGCAGTGTAGGGTTGGGTTATCTCATATTCTGGGGGCCGCGGGTGGGGTGGGGTGGAGGTTAAAGTAATTGCAAAGGACTTTTACTTTTTAAAAATATTTATTTATTTATAGCTGCCTTGGGTCTTTGTTGCTGAGCGTGGGCTTTCTCTAGTTGAGGCGAGCGGGGGCTACTCTTCGTTGCGGTGCGTGGGCTTCTCATTGCGGTGGCTTCTCTTGTTGAGGAGCACGGGCTCTAGGTGCGCGGGCTTCAGTAGTTGTGGCTCGCGAGCTCTAGAGTGCAGGCTCAGTAGTTGTGGCGCACGGGCTTAGTTGCTCCACGGCATGTGGGATCTTCCTGGACCAGGGCTCGAACCCGTGTCCCCTGCATTGGCAGGCGGACTCCCAAACACTGCGCCACCAGGGAAGCCTGCAAAGGACTTTTAAATTTTTCTAGACATCTCTTACATAATTCTTTTACCCGCTCCCTTTAGGTTTAGTTTCATGACTAATTCATGAATGCATCCATATGGTCAAAAATTAAAACTCCAAATATAAAGGGAAATTTGCCTCCATTTCTTTCTCTTCCCTCCCTCCCACAACCAAAAAGAATTCAGAATTCCCCTATCAGAAGTAGCCACCTTGTTCAGACTTCTTCTGAGAGAGAGGGGTCAGGGAGGGAGGCAAGGAGAGAAAGTTTTCAGGGGCCAGATTTGTGTCTCAAGTTCTCTGAACAGTGTCTGGCACATAGTAGGAGCTTAGATAAGTTTTAATGGAATGACTGTTTTTAAATGAATGCAGATACTTTGGGGATTAATAAAATAGAAACTCTTTTGGTGAATTTCTTAATGGTTTTTGTTTATATGTATTTTCTTAACCAACAAATATTAAAAATATAAGTACTGTCAGTCCACTAAACTTTAAAACCTATCTGTGTATTTGGGAAATTTCAGAGCCACTGGGTTGGAGTGTTGGACAAGCAATGGACGGGGAAGTTCCTGGAGAGCGAGGCAGGCTGCCAGGGAGATGGTTTCCCAGATTTGTAGAGATCTTCCTCAGAACCTGGATAATGTGGAGCTTTTTCTGGCCAAGTTTGCCTAAGAGGCTACTTCAGCGAAGTGATCCAAGTGCAAAGGTTTTTCTCCAAATTTTGTGGTCCTCTTGATGGCATCTAAAATCTAAGCAAACTGTCATTTTTCTAAAATGTTATGAGTTGCATCTGATCTCAAGACCTTGCTACTTTTACTGGTTCAAAGCTTCAGATTTTTCTTTTCTTTTTTTTTAAAACCAACCCCTTGAATGTACAGTATTAGATCTGGAAGCACTCAAGCCATTGGTATTGACTGCATCAGTATTTTTGTATAACTGGAAGCTAAACACCTGCTGTTTTTTGAAATCTGTATTTTTTTTTTTCCCCTGTCTGTGGTTGTTCCTTGCTATTTCAAAAATGAATATTCCACTGGAAATTTTAACTCCGTGGTATTAGCCCCAAAGAATGTTACCCAGAGTTGTTCTTTCTCATTTTCATAAACATCTAAAATAGAAACCAGTGTTGCTTGGCGGTTTGGAAATAAATATAAGGTGACTGAGAAGGAGAGCTAAGTATAAGAACTTGCAGAGAAATTTGCCTGAACTCACCTGATTCATACCACCTTCTTGCCTCCAAGAAAAATCAAAAAAATATGTAACAAATAGATTCATTCTAAGACGAAGGAAGTAAATATGCCAAAGAGTTTCTGGTAGAATATAAGAACATTGAAATACTTGGAAACCATAGGAGTGGACACATTTTTATTTTTTCAGTTTTTATTATTTTTCTTTCCCAGACATGACAGTTTTGCCAGTTTCTTGCATGGCAATTTTTTCTCCCTAATTTAAATATATCTCCCATGGTGGGAGTACCTATTGCAATGAATGCATTTCACATATTTGAAGCAGTTCCTGGTTTGCCCACTGAGCTCCTGTTTGCTGGACTGTTTGCTGGGTGATCAGAAGACTGTGATAGTGTTGAATGGGTCTAGCTGACACCTCAAGTCTGGCCTTCTCTGAAGATCCCTCCATCTTCTCCTGGGGATAAGAGAGAAATTCAGAATTACTGAATGGTGCTCTTCAGTTTTAAATAAAATACTCTGAAGTAATGAAGGGTTGATTGTGTTTAACTTTTAACACTTTACCTGCCACCCCCCCAATTTTACCTACGTATACACTGAACTTTTATGGCACCTTTAAATGTGAGGACCAAAAATTGATGAAGAAGAAGAAGATGGTGATGATGATGGTGGTGATGATGATGGTGGTGATGGTGATGATGATGGCGGTGATGGTGATGGTGGTGATGGTGATGATGATGGTGGTGATGATGATGGTGGTGATGGTGATGATGATGGTGGTGATGGTGATGGTGGTGATGGTGATGATAGTGGTGATGGTGGTGATTAGCACTTACTAAGGGCTTGCAATCTGCCAGATATTTTTCTAAATGCTTTACATACATTGAGTCATCTCTCTTACTTAGAACCCAATATGGGGGCAGCATTATTAGTATCTCCATTTATAGATGAGGAAACAGAAGTATTGGGAGATGAAGTAACATACTTAAAGATGGCTCAACTAGTATGTGGTTGACCTGGAATTATGTAGCCTGAATCTTCATTCAGGGTGTCAAAAAAATCTGGAAAAACAGTATAAAATTATTTTTGAGCAATATGTTAATTGTTTGTTCAAATAATATGCTCCCTCTTTTTTTTTCTTTAACCGCTAGACATCTTTTCAACTGAAGAACACTGAAATGTAAAGCATTGGGTCTACTTATTAATCTGGAGAAGAATGTACAGTATGCTACAGCATTTCCAAAGATTTTTGAAACACTGATCAAAAGAATATACTTTAAAAATATTTAAACGTGGGTTTTAGTATGCATTTAAAACTATAGTTGACTGATTTGTGAATCAAACTTTTAGTATAGCTGTAGCATTTCTGGAAAGTGTTTTAATTAAAAGAAACCTCAGTTCACAATGAGGGTTGCCTTAGATCTTGGGAATATTTATTTTGACTGCAATCTTCTTGAGTGTAGGGTTTAATGAAACTCAAGGCATTCTTCCGAAGCCACGGTAACGAGGCAAGAACTGTAGCAGCTCTACACCCATCTTGACAGGAGTCCTACCACTGAAGTCTTTCTTTGGAACTTAAGGGTGACATCTTTGATGTGTGTTTCAGAATGATGTCTGCTCTCTGGGTTCTGATGACTTAACGTTTCCTGGGAGGAAGGACATGGAAGGGTGGGGAGGTCATTGTTCAAAGCATCTGTGGCTGTGTTTTTAAAAGGAAGGATTGAAGGTGTGTTCTAGCAGCTCAGGCAAGTTATATCCCTGTCAAGAGCTGCATCTCAAGAGCTGTACTGCCCATTTACTAACATTCCAGGTTTATCTAATCCAAGGATGTACTTGCTCATAACACTGCAAGCATAACATACTTTTCCAACGTGCTGAATCAGTTCTGTTATTTTCCCTGTCTTTATTCTGGAACTCTTCAAAGTTCCTGAATGTTAATATTGGTTAAAATATTAATATTTATAGAAGCTGGGTTTCTGTTTTCTTTGTTTTTCATTTTAAATCTGTTTCGTCAGAAGCAGCAATTGCCATACTTAGAGTAATTAAAACGCTTTTCTAGAATAATGCAGTTAGTCCTAAGCTCTCTCAAGGCACCTTAGCCCTATTAAAGCTTCCTTACAAGCTTCTTCAGTGTTGTCTGCGCTGTAGTGTTTATCTGTCTCCACTCTTTCTTTGAAAACTTGAGAGACCATTGAAGCTGGATTATGTCTTGTACTGTCCACACTAATTAGGCTTG
The DNA here is from genome assembly GCF_028021215.1 of Eschrichtius robustus. Lineage (NCBI taxonomy): Eukaryota > Metazoa > Chordata > Mammalia > Artiodactyla > Eschrichtiidae > Eschrichtius > Eschrichtius robustus. Next base: position 24,352,121 of record NC_090835.1, read on the forward strand.
ACGTCTATCTCAGAGACTGAGGGTTTTAATTTTTTTCCCTAAAGTTAAAAAACTACCAGCAAATAATCACTCAAGATTCAATGTGTAACAAATAATCATGACTCCTGAGGCATAGCCAAAGTTTTCTCGATAAATAGCAAGTGCTATTAAAAAAAAAAAAAAAGTATATTTAGTTTTACTTCAAGATCACACCGTGAAAAGACGAAGGGAGAATGAAAACTTCTTGAAAATTTGTTGGCCACGGCTAGCACAAAGATCCTCAAACTGTGGCCCTCAGGCCAAATCTGGCTTGTGATCTGTTTTATAAGTAAAATTTTTTTTGTACTGCACGGCATGTGGGAACTTAGTTCCCTGACCAGGGATCGAATCCGTGCCCCATGCAGTGGAAACGTGGAGTCTTAACCCCTGGACTGCCAGGGAAGTCCCTATAAGTAAAGTTTTAATGGGACACAGTCATTCTCATTTGTTTCTGTGTAGTCTAAGGCTGCTCTCCCACTATAACAGCAGAATTGAGAGGTTAGGGTAGAGACTGTGTAGCCTGCAGTGCCTAAAATATTTACTATCTGGCACTTTATTATAGATGAGATATGCCAACCACTTGGTTAGAGCATGAGAGTCAGTGTAACTGTCATTCATAAGGTTTAAGCTTTATAAAGTATTCAAATTGAATGACTAAAAATACCTTAATTCTGTTTCATGGCACATCTTAACTTGCTATTAGCAGGCTTGCCCTGCTTAGATTTCTCAGCGCTCAGAGCCAGTTCCCTTGGGAGACAAGGTGCCCCACTCCCTCCATGTTCTCTGTTTAGTAACCAAACACCCAACAGAAAAGTGCAGGATGAGGGCCAGGTTGACGCAGGCAAGGCCAGGGACAGAGGCCACGGGGAGGCCATGAAGTGAGGGCCTCACCCCAAGGTGACCTTAGGCCAGAAGGACTGAGCACTGTGGTGGCAGCTGAGGAAAAGGCAGGGTTGAGTTTTGAGAGTCCCTTATATATTCTAGGTCCTAGTCCAGTGTCAGGTGATTTGCAAATATTTCCTCCCAGTCTGTAGCTTGTCCTTCCATAGAGCGAAAGTTTTAAACTTTGGTTAGGTCTCATTCACAGTTTTTCCTTCTATGGATGGTGCTGTTGGCCCTTCCAGGTCTTCTAGCCATGGCTTTCCTCTCATCCTTTTATGGTTATTGTACCTTCTAGCTTTAGGATGTGGTCCAGGAAGGGAAAAACTTGGGACCCAAGCCGTATTTTGTATTGTGGATGTGCAATAAATCCCAGATACTCTGGCCATTTTGTCCCAGGAGAAAGTAAGGGGATGGGTTTGCCTGGAGTCTGCAGGCTCACTGGAGCGCAGTCAGAGGAGAAGGTTGGAGAACTTCTCAGCCAGCGGGAGCTTCAAGCACGGTCTGGATCCACAAGGAGCTAGCATCACATAGCAGAAAATAGACTTGTTTTTGTCTATGTGGTACAGGTGCAGAAATATATCTGTGTAATCTATTTTCTTTATCTTTTCCTTAACTAGAGTCTCCTTTAGAGTGTAGAGAAGACAAACTGAGGGGAGGAACCAGGGACAGAGTGCCCTGGAAATGCAGTTCTCCCAGACAACACAGCTCTCTAGCTGCTTCACCCAGGCGGGTGGTTGGTCAGATATTTGCTTCAGTTGTTTTCTCTGAAATCATTATCTCTTCTAGATAGCACCCCAGATTCTTAGCTAACCCTTTGGAGTTAGCTCAGTGGTTATTTTAATCCTCTAACTTATCCGTAGTCTCCTTTGGGATAAATACTTTGAATGGTGGTGCTTACAGCCAATGCCTCAGCCATCCTCCTCTTCTGATCAGTCAGAGGTAGGGGTTTGGATAATTTCTCAGTTCCATCTCACCTCTACCATCGTGTGATTTTGGGATTCACAGTGGAAGGCAATTGGTTTAATTACCTCAGGCTGTGCTGGCGAGAGCTCTTTTCATTAGTACCATTGTGTATAATTAACCAACTTATATATCAGTCATTTTATCCTTTGCCAGGGCCTGAGTAATTTTATTAAAGATGGTCACAGATAGAATCATCCCATATACCATCTGTCCTAGCTAAACTGGCTTCGTCCCTTCAGTTGAGCCCAGAGTGCCTAAATGGTATGAATCAGTTGAATGTGACCAAGCCCTGCCAGTAAATGCCAGCTTCAGTCTGTGGCTCTGCCTTTCAAAGTTCCTGTCTTCCTAAGCTTGGCTTCCCCAGAGATAGCCTTCAAAGGGTTTCTCATCAAGGCAAGAAACCTGTTCAATTTAGCTGATTGCCTGAACAAATCATTAGCATCAGAATTTAGCCTTATAAAGAACCAATTTTTTAAACTCAAAAACAGTACTTCTCCTACTTTGATGTGCTTGAGAATGAATCAGTGAGACAGACTTAAAATACAAATTCTAGGGCCTCACCTCAGAGGTTTTGGCTTAAAAGGATGGAGTGGAGCTAAGAACGCTGTTTTAAAAAGGTACCTACAGGCATTTGGGTTGCTCGTCCCACAAACCTCACTATTGCACAGACCTCTCACTGTTACATCAAGGGGTGGAGGGGAATATATATATGTGTGTGAAAATAACGTATTTTCAGTGTAGAAAACTTGGCAGATGGAAAAGGATGAAGAAGAGAGTAAACACGGACCATAAGCTATCAATGAGAACATTTACCTCATTGTTAATTTCAGTTAGGGGGAAAGATGGTAAAGCCTCCATTTCTTCCCCTTCTCTTGCCCTTTTCCTTCTTCCTTTTGTCTCCTCCCTCCTTCCCTTCTGTGTTTAAAATATGTAACTCTATATCCACTGATAATTTTTTTGAAATTCTCATTTGTAAGCTTCTTCTACCTAATGTCCCTTAAATATTTTCTAACACTGATACCTTTTCAACCATGTGCTTTTTAATTGCTGTCAGTCAGTCACTGGGGTGTAGGCTCATGAGGGCAGAGATCTTAATTTTGTTCACAGCTGAGCCCAGTGCCTATTACAGTGCTCATAAGAGATGGTAAATATCGGCTGAGCAGTATCTGCACTTGTGAATCATAATTTATTTAACTAATCCTATATGGCTTGTCATTTAAGTTTCCACCCAATTTTTATTATTGTAACACACTAGTGAACACACTTGTATACATACATGTATTAGTATATTTATCTAGCCACTTTCTTGAGAAAATTATACATCAAGGTGGAATTCTATATTGAAGTGGAAATATCAGACCAAAGGGTGTTTTGATGAGAAAGTAAACCTATTCCACTTAACTGAAGCATGAAAGGAAATTTATTGAAGGACACAAGGATAGCTTCTAGAACCCAAGAGCCAGGAAGAGAGCTGGGCCTCTTGTGGAACTTGACCTGGTTGGTAGAAATTCAGTAAGCAGAGTTCCAATTTGTCTTTCCTTGATTTTCTTATTTCCTTCTGTCTCTTTTTTGCATCTACTCCATTTTCCTTCCCATGCCAACTAGCTTTGTCTGTTTTCAAATGGCCATTGCAGCCCTGACTTTATGGGATGTTTCAGTAATGGGGCCACAACCAAACACCTAGAATTTGTGTCTCAATTCTGAATACTGGGAAAGAGTCTGACGGGGACCTAGCGTGGGTCAGCCAGCTCTGATGGGGGAGATCATGTGTTCCGCACAAGGAGGCAGGTCGATCATCAGGGGCTTGGGGTGAGAAGTTGACAGGAATGGAGGAATGAACAGCACACACTGTAAGGGGTGTCCCTTGCTAAAGGATTGCATGTATAAAGCATGTTGATTTGAACATTCTTTTATGACACCAGTCTCTAACTACTGTAGGATGGAACGGTCCCCCTGCCCCGTGTTCCCCCAGGAGGCTGAGATTATTCGGTCGAAGAGTTATGAGGCTACCATTTCCCTACTTTATTAGCTGAAGCTTAACATTTTTTTATCCTGTAGTCGATTTAACAGAACTAGGACAGTGTTATCCTATCAAGTTCTAATTCTTAGTGTTTTGGGAAAAATAGGCTGTGTTTTTGTCCTCTACGTTACCAATAATATGGCCATCCAATTTGGCTTTTAGTCCAAAGGAGGAGCATTACTAGACTTCAGAAGGGTTGGATTAAAAACTCACTGAGTCTTGGCTAATAAAAGGCTGATTTAGGCAGAACCATGCTGGGCAAATATTTTGCGAGAAGGCCTCAATGGACTTCCTTGTTCTTTTTCTTTTTTCTTCCCTAATTATGTGAACTGCTGTAATTAAGAAAGCGTTAAGATCAAAATGTCAAACAAAGCATTCTATCATTTGTTTTTCTTTTTTTTAAATTATGGTCCAGTGGTCTTATAGTTAGTTGTTCCTGATCTTTTAACATTGTATCTTGATTTTTAAATGTTGGGTTTATTTGGTGAAATTAGGGTAATTATAAACTTGCTTTGGCTCTTAGGAAAGTTAGAACTAGTTTTTTCCCCCAAACCCTTCTTTGATCTTTAAGAAGAATAATCTTTCTGTTGGTCATCTTTAGTCCTGCAAGTTTTGAAATGAGAGGGATGCAGTATATTTATTACATTAGTAATGGTGCTAAATGATTATGCTTTTAATAATAATGCTTCTTGTTCTGAGTGCTCTGGGCAAGACATCATTTTGAGGAATTAAAGATTTTTGTTTGTGTGCAAGATGCTTCCTTTTTGTGAAAAATAGAACAAAGACAGGAAATTTTGATGAAATTATTGAGGTTGTATACTGTTGAAGGACTTTATTAAAAGCAAGCCTTGTGATTTTTTTTCCCATTTGTAAAGTACTTCATAAATTTTACATAATCCTCACCAATTTTGGGTTCCCAATGGCAGCATTAGGACCCTGAGGGAGTGAGACATTTACAAAATCAGCCTCTTGAGGTGTTTCTATCCCATTATTTAATGTTTAATGAGCCCACAGGGTACTTGCTTGGACCATACACGAAAAAGGTTTTCTACAGTGGCCTTAGAGATTTGAGCATGGAGGCACGTTTTATTCAAAATGACAGAAATGGCTCCCTAAGTTAGGGCTCAGAGATTTGAGTTTGATTTCTGAATTTTCCCTAGACTGGCTAGTTGACTTTAAATTACCCAGACTTTCTGATAATCATCTGCCTCAAGTGTAAAATGGGTCTTAATTAAACCTGTCAGGATTGGTTGAAGGATTAAATGGTACTCAGTGATTTGCAAATGGAGGGGTCTTGGAGCTAAGCAGAATGTCCCGTGACTTGTGACTGTAGGTTGTAGTCAGGATTTCAGCATCTGGGTCAGTCTCTTGTCTCCCCCAGTAGGACTTCCCAAGGCCTTTGTTACCACCTGCAGGAGCTCATGACCCAGGAGGATTAAGCATCCTTTGAGAATGGTGGAGGAGGGAGGAACCCCATAGGATGGGGGTAGCCTCACTAGTCCACGTGCTTGCTTTTCTTCCTTCCCTAATATCGAGGTGTTTTGGTCTTTTTGTTTTGTTTCTTTTTTTATTTTTTGTTTGTTTTGTGAGTTTGGTGCTTGGGGAATCAATAAACTTTTCTAAATTTTCCTTTTAGTCTCACTGAGCAAGCCCCACACATGATTGGAGAAGGTGTCTTAGGCTAATGTTATTTTCCTTTGAGAATGCCCAATTTCTCTGAATATTGATTTACTTTCTGAGATGCTTCAGTTTGGTGTGAGTAGCAATACAGAGAGATGCAAACTGGAAGTAATTTGGAGGGAGCTACAGTACAGTTGATTTTATTACAGCAGAGGGTCTTGAGTGCAAGCTGGATTTGGTAGTCTTTCTTAGCAGTCCACAGATCTCTGTGACATAGCTGGCAGTAGGGCCTGTGAGGAGTGAATTTAGGTAGAACAAACTGAAAAAGCATCTTCCTGAAACAGAGTGAAATGAATTACCTAAAATGCTTAGGGAAAGGTGGTCATGACTCATGTGAGTACTAGCAACTTGTTTCCAGAGGGAAGCAGCTGTTACAGTAGCAAAGAAATAATAATTGGAACAAGAGAGGCCAGGTTTGGGGTCCAAGTATTATTACTGAGTTCATGACCTTGGCTAGTCCATTCTCCTTTTTGAACCTCAGTAGTACTATTTGTAGGATTGGAATGAGAGCCCCTACCTCGTGGGATGGTTGTGGGATTGCTAGGACAAACTGCATATGGAAAACTCTTTGTAAAACTTTAAAGTGCTTTTTCACCTACATGTGATTTGTGAGTCCTGCCCACATGGGCTTTTGGAGACTTCTTGCACAGTTGAGTGACAAAGTATGTTAATTACTTTCTAAGGTTTCTAGTCTGACCTCAAGGAAATTCAGAAGAGTCTAGAAAATGTGGAGGAAAGGAAAAATGCAGCTTCCAGACTTGCAGGCCATTGCAGCCATGGCTCCCGCAGGATCTAGCCTAAATAAACATTTTTTTGTGATTGGCTCATCTTTACCTCCTTCACCCTTGTCGGTCTCTGTTCCATACTTGGTTTCAACTATATTAAACTCTGTTATTTCTTGACCTTGCTAAGCTATCCTGCTCCCAAGCTTTTGTACAGGCTTTTTTTTTTTTTCTGCCAAGGGTATTTTTTCTACTTATGTCAGTGGCTAGATCCTGCCCTTAAATTTCAGCTGTATTATCCACATCCATTTATAGTTATTAGTAACCACCCAAGGTTAAATTAGGTGTTCAGCCTCTGTGTTCCCATAACGCCACCTGCCTACCCCTGACATTCCAGGCTCTTTTGTTAGCACCCATTTCTGTTTGTCCATCTGGTCTACAAGGCTGTGTGCTCCCAGAGGGCAGGGAATGTGCCCTTTTTGCTGTCATGTCTCTAAGCACCTAACATAGCCCCGAGTTACATGGAGTAATTTTTAGGTATATAAATGAACGACATGTGAGGGTTAGTTTCCTTGTCGTTCAAGTACAACGTGTTTTGGCATTCTATTTAAAGTTCCTGGGCTGCCTAGAACCGGCTAAACATAACATCTTTGTTTTGACAGTAGACTCTTCAGTATAAAATGGCAGAGGAAGACTTTTCAAGTTGAGTTTATTGTTTGGTGATCGAGTTTCTTGTAGAGTGTGTTGCTGTGTAAGTGCTCCAGTGCCTGATAAACTCAAGGTGCCTTGAAGATGACTGGGTTCTGTGTCTGCAATAGCTCATCCTCCACCCATTTGTTAATCCCAAATGAAAAATCAGTCTAAAAAAATCATGCCTAATTTTTACTGTGGCTGAGCTTAGAGGGAAATAGAATATTTGCAAGTAAACATGGCTGCTGGGCAGGGAATAGGACCAGTATTATTATTGCTCAAAATACTATTCTGATGTCAGACCATTTGAAATATGAGATGGTTGGATAGGAATGTGGCTTCTTCTAATGAAATGTTCTGTGCTTGTGGTGTATTGAGAGGTGCATTGATTGAAGAACTTTAAATAGGAAGACCAGAGATAAAGCATTGAGAGAGGTGTGTCAATCAATATTAAAGGATTCCTTGGCCAGAGGAATTATGTTTAACACCACAGAATGTCTCTATGAATGTGTTTGGGAGATACTTATTAAGTGAAATGACTGTAATATTTTATTCATTTGTGGTATGGATCAAGGGAAATATTTTGATCTGGCTTCCAAGGCATAGTAGATAAAACTTGTTTTTCTTCCTTAAATTTAAGAGCTGTGGATTTCACTCAGTCATTCATTTCTCTGATTCATTTCATGAATATTTATTGGGTGCCACTTACACCAGGCATTGTTCCAATGGAAATAGCAAAGAACCAGAGACCAAGTCTTTATAACATGTTTCATTTCTTGTAATGATTTTGTTTGTCTCAATGAATTTTATGCTAAATAAATAACTTTGTGTTATGTGTTAGATAACAAGAAGAGAAAGAAATAATGTGATACAATGTCATCCATAGTTTCTCTGATTGAGGCTGAATTTAAACATTTACTTTTTATCTGTGTTTAAGTCATGATTTTCTAAACCTGTCACCTACTCTGGTCACACTTTTGGCTTAGATGTATTGGATGAAACATACTAATACTCCACCCCCATCCCCAACAAAAAGGGGGGAATGAGATCAAACTGGTAAACATTACCCAGGTAATGAATATATTGACAGAACCTTCTCGATCTGTAGCTATGAAGAAAGCGCCCTCTTGTGGTTGCCTGTGGTTTTAAATTATTTTTCAAATATCTGCTTCCTTATTTAAAACTGTGGAGTATATCATGAATACATATGGAGTACAGAATGGTACATTAATTATATCTCAATAAAGCTTACAATGTGATTTAACTTCTGTACTCCATATGTTTTCATTTCTCTTGTGTGTATACCTAGGAATGGAACTGCTGGGTCATAGGGTAACTCCGCGTTTAACTTTTTGAAGAACTACCAGACCGTTTTTCAAAGTGGCTGACCCATGAGGGTTCCAATTTCTCCACATCCTCACCAATACTTGTTATTAAAGCCTTTTTGGTTTAAGCCATTCTAGTAGATGTGAAGTGGTATTTCACTGTAGCTTTGATTCACATTTTCTTAGTGAGTAATGATGTTGAGCATCTTCTTATGTGCTTATTGGCCACTGTGTATCTTCTTTGAATAAGTGAATATTTAAATTCTTAAACCAGTTTTTAATTGGGCTGTCTTTTTACTGTTTTTTTTTTTTTTTTTTTTTTTTTACATCTTACAGATATTGGATCCTAAGCATTACATGATTTGCAAATATTTTCCCCATTCTATGGGTTCTCTTTTCACTTTCTTAATAGCATCATTTATAGCACAAACATTTTTAATTTTAATGTAGTCCATTTTGTCTGCTTTTTCTTTAGATGCTTATGCTTTTGGTTGTATCCAAGAAAACATGGTTTAATGAAAGGTCATGAAATTTACTTCTGTTTTCTTTTAAGAGTTTTATAGTTTTAGCCCTTACATTTAGGCTTATGATCCATTAAATCGATTTTTACCAGTGGCCCAGTAGTAATTGCATTTGCCTCATAGTTTGTGAGGACTTAATGAGACAGTACTTATATCTGGAACATAGTAGACACTCAACAAATGTTAATTGTTGTGGTTATTGAACTTGAAAACAGATCAACTTTACTAAAATAGAGTCCTTTAAAGTATTAAGATTATACCTTAAACTATAATAAAAGCAAACTTCAATTACTCTGGAAGGCAGATATTTTGTGGAAAATAATCATAATAATAACATGAACTGTTCATCTAACTTGTGTTTTTTTTTTTTTTTTTGCTAGAAAATAATCCCATGTAATTCTTTTAAAAAGAGTTTATATTATTCCTTGGTTTAAGAGGTTTAGAAAAAACTCATTAGTTACTCCCTGTATTAATTTCCTTTTTACTGCTGCAAACAATTATCACAAACTTAGTGTCTTAAAACATACACATTTTAAAAAACATACAAATATTTGATTTATTACAGTTCTATAGGTTAGAAGTCTGACAGGGGTCTCACTGGGCTAAAATCTGGTTATCTGCAGGGCTGTGTTCCTTTCTGGAAACTCTAGGGGAGAATCTGTTTCCTTGACTTTTCCAACTTCTAAAGGCCCTTTTCTTCTGTCGTCACAACCAACAATGTTGCATCTTTCTTCCATAGTCACAGCTCCCTCTGAGTCTTCTTCTGTGCTTCTCTGGTCCACTACTAAGGGCCCTTGTGATTAGATCTGGGCCATGTGGATAATCCAGGATCACCTCACTATTTTAAGGTGCTTTACAATTAGCAACCTTCATTCTTCTTTGGCATGTATCATATTCTTACGTTCTGGGCATTACGTCGTGGAAATCTTTGGGGTCCATTATTCTGCCTTTCACGCTTCCTAATTATAGTGTCTGCCAGCTGTGACTGCACAGTATTTCCCTTTGATAGCTGTGGGTTCTAGACTTGGGACATGTGAGGAACTGACATGAAAGGTATCCCATCCCAAACTCTATGAGACTGTGAAATCTGCCAATCTGACCAAGAGGATGCTCTCCTCACGTGTCTCTGTTTTTACAGAACCATTCGCAGTGAGGGGCTCTCCAGTCAGATGGTTCAGCCTCCCACTGACCCTGTGACTTAAGGAAAGCTATCTAAACTGTGTTTTTGTAGCTTCTGAGGGAGGGGCAGGGTGATGGAGGTTAATCAGAATTGAGCTCAGACCATTACCAGGTCCCTTTCATGGCGGTTGTTTTCATTATGGATGTTGCCAATATAGCCCCTGAAGCTGTTATGATCCTGTAACAGCATCTCAGTCATGAGATGAAACTGAATTACCTATAATGTGAGTTTAATGCAAGTCAATTTCATTATATCCTTGGTCTTTGAAAAGCTGCAGTTGCTATATAATTAGTATTTATAATAATTCTTTTAATGAACCTATTTCTATGAAACAAACTATTTGGTTTAAAAAAAAATTGACTCCATTCCCTGATCAGGGTAGATAGGGGACTTGGGAAGATGAAACAAATAAATGCTCAGATAACCAAAGGAAACCCTTAGCCTAGTGCCTGGCGCATCGAAGTGCTCAGTGAATGCTATGAAGTATCTTATGATGTACCAATATTTGTTTTTGAGGATGCTATTGGCAGGCACTATTCTGTTTTCCTTCCAAACTTATAAAAATAAATATGGAAGCACTGAAACATAAAAACTGAAAAGTACCGAAAAAGTAAAATTCATCTGTAGTCGAAGCCCTTATAAAATAAGCAGTGCCAGTACCTCCTTCTGCCCCAGGTGGACTAGATTCTTTTCCTCTTCTCTCATCAGCCCCCTTCTGTGAACCACTGTTAATAATTTGATACCCATCCTTCCTTAATTTTTCTAAGATTTTACAAACAAATCCACACATGCCTTTAAAATATACGGTGGTTATTCATCCAATTGGTCAAAGTAATGATTTACTTCAATGTTAGGATCTTTTATTTAGAAAAATGGATTCTTTCTTCAAAGAGGAACTTTAGTTCAGCTGTTAACACTTTCTGACCTTGTGTAATCTTGAATATGAGTATTAAAAGTATCTGTGAATAAATGTGCAAATTAGCCCTCCAAGACTCTTCTTTTAATGGTTTCCGATCTGGTGTGTTCATCCTTAGTAGTGTGGGTATAGAACTTCTACTCTAAGCCTTCTTTAGTGTTTCTGCGAGTCCTTAAGACAAGTTAGTAATTTTAGCATTAAGTGTTGATTTAAAGTACTCTGTAAAAGTTTGGTAGGGTGAGTATTTTTGCCTTCCTGCTTGCGTGTTGGGTGGCTGTAGACTTGTGTAAATCTTTCCTTTTTCCTGCCTCTTCCTGTGACACATTAAGTTGACAGCGTCGTCTCAAAAGGCACCCCCTCTTTTTCAGGTTGTCAAATATGTTACAGCTTTCATTCCCCCCCACCCCCTTCTTAAATGCTGTGATTTGCGTGACAATTCAGGCTCCCTTCACAAGTAATGGATAACAGATCTAGCTAGTAAGAAAATGGTTAGAGTTACTTGCTACTGCCTTGGCTTAACACATTCTTGTCACTTTCAAAAGATGGATCTTTTTTGGAGACCTTAAGGAATCAAGATCTTTTCCTTTATGGTATGAGAAAAATTCACTAGACTGTGACTAAAAAAAAGGCTTGTGTTCCCACAGGTGAACTATCCATCCAACTAGACCTATAAATCTTAAGTTGAATGTTTCTGGGAAGGGGCAGAGGCTATCAAATTAGGGGATAAATCTATCAAGTGACCGTGCAATTCCTGCTATTAGAAAGCATATTTAACTTTGCCCTTGCAAAGTTTAATTTTAAATTGTTTAGCAATTTCTGGGCTTCCCCGGTTGCGCAGTGGTTAAGAATCCGCCTGCTAATGCAGGGGACGTGGGTTTGAGCCCTGGTCCAGGAAGATCCCACATGCCATGGAGCAACTAAGCCCGTGTGCCACCACTACTGAGCCTGCGCTCTGGAGCCCGTGAGCCGCAACTACTGAGCCCGCGAGCCGCAAGTACTGAGCCCACGTGCCACAACTACTTAAGCTTGCGCACATTAAAGCCCGTGCTCCGCAACAAGAGAAGCCACTGCAATGAGAAGCCTGTGCAGCGCAATGAAGAGTAGCCCCCGCTCGCTGCAACTGGAGAAAGCCCGCGCACAGCAACGAAGACCCAGTGCAGCCAAAAAAAAAAGAAAATTGTTTCATAATTTCTTATGCCAGAAAACACAGGCAGAGAGGACCACATTGCTGGGGTGAAGATGTATCATATCTGGAAAAAATGTTGAGTGTGACAATGAATGGCATCTGAAAGATCCTCCCCCTGACCTTCCTTATTTTGGGCTGAGTCCTTCCAGAAGCTAATTGGGGACCTTCTATGTCAACTTGAAACCAGCCTCGGTCCATTAGTTCCCATCTACATGGAGAAGAGGGCCATGAACGTGAATGCTGGCTGAGCCCAGGATGTGATGGAAGAGGTCATATTGCCAGTAATGTCTGCTGAAGCATAAACTTAACAGTGGAGAAAAAATGAGTATGTTAAGTGGTTATTCCTCTGGAATTCTAGAGCATAACCAAGTACAAGCACAGAACAACTCTTTGGAAAATCAAAGATTTTCACTTAATTGGTTAATACAGGATTTCTTAACCTCAGCCCTATTGCTGTCTGGACTGGATAATCCATTGTTGTGTGTGGAAGGGCTGTTCTGTGCATTGTAGGATATTTATCCACATCCCTAGCCTCTACCCCTAGCCAGCAGGAGCATGTTACTTGTTGTGACAACCATTAATGTCACTGGACAGTGACAGTGTCCCTGGGAGCATCATTAACCCCTGTGGAGAACTTCTGGAATACATTGCCATCCTTGGAAACTTGTTAATAGCACCTTGAGCTGAGATGAGAGTTGTCTTTATAAAAGTTACTAAATGTGAAGATAAATTTTGATTGTTTGGCTTTATTCATCTCTGTTTAGGAAATTTAAAAGAGACGGGCATAAAGTCAGGTGGATCTGAGTTTGATTTCTGGCCCTGTGACTTGTGTGGTTTTGGCAAGTGGCTTAACTGCTGTGTTTCCTCACCTGTGCAGGTGAGGTGATGGTATTAATCTTCTTGATGCGCAGTGAGGATGAAATTAGATTGTATAATGGAATATTACTCAGCCATAAGAAGAAAGAAAATTGAGTTATTTGTAGTGAGGTGGATGGACCTAGAGACTGTCATACAGAGTGAAGTAAGTCAGAAAAATAAATACCGTATGCTAACACATATATATGGAATCTAAAAAAAATGGTCATGAAGAACGTAGGGGCAAGACAGGAATAAAGACACAGACCTACTAGAGAATGGACTTGAGGATACGGGGAGGGGGAAGGGTAAGCTGTGACAAAGTGAGAGAGTGGCATGGACATATATACACTACCAAATGTAAAATAGATAGCTAGTGGGAAGCAGCCGCATAGCACAGGGAGATCAGCTCTGTGCTTTGTGACCACCTAGAGAGGTGGGATAGGGAGGGTGGGAGGGAGGGAGACGCAAGAGGGAAGAGATATGGGGACATATGTATATGTATAACTGATTCACTTTGTTATAAAGCAGAAACTAACACACGATTGTAAAGCAATTATACTCCAATAAAGATGTTAAAAAAAAATTAGATTGTATATGTAAAGGGCTCTATATGGGGCCTAGAATGTGCTGGGTATTCAACAAATGTTATCTCTTGTCTCTTCCTATGTTTCTCAAAAGGTTTTTCTTTTTAATTTAATGTTTTGTTTTTAATGAAGTTAGTGCTATAAACTGTCTCTCACATGGCTTTTGTGGGGCCTTGCAGAATATGGATCTAAAATTGCTTCTCAGGACATAAGTGCTCAATAAGTATGAGATGCATGCGTAAGTAATGCACAACATATAAATTATTATATTATTATTATATTATTAATTTAATCTTCACAAAAACCCTATGAGATGGGAACTGTTACCGTCATCTCCATTTAGAGATTGTTTACACAGAGGCCCAGAGATTATACAACACCCCAATCAAATAGGCAGGATTTGAAGCCAGCTGTGTGTATTTGTTCCTCATTTTTTTAGGAGACTGAACGTACTTTTCATGTTCATTCGGTATTTATACTAAGGATGGCGCCTGTGTTTTAATAAAATAGTGATAATGAACTTGATGTTTATTTGCTTTTACTTACTTTTCCCCCTTGACTTTTATTCTGTAGCATTCATCCTGTTCCTGTTACAAACAGTAACGCATGTAACCCTTACAACAATCCCCTGAGGTAGGTGCTGTTACTCTTTGTTTTATAGATGAGGAGACTGAAGCACTGAGGCTAAGGAATTTACCTAAGATCACACAGCTACTGAGCACCTTTTCTATGTGTTTGCTTCTGAAAGTTAGAATAAGGATCCTCAAGAATTTAAAAATAGAACTACCATATGATCCAGCAATTCCACTTCTGGGAATATAGCCAAAGGAAACAAAAACATTAACTTGAAAGATAACTGCACCCCCAGGTTCATAGCAGCATTACTTACAATAGCCTAGACATGGAAACAACCTAAGTGTCCACTGAAGGATGGATGCATGAAGAAGTTGTGATGTATACACACAATGGAATATTATTCATCCATAAAAAATGAGGAAATCCTTCCATTTGCAACAACGTGGATGAAGCTTGAGGGCATGATGCTAAGTGAAATAAGTGAGACCGAGAAAGACAAATACTGTATGCTCTCAGTTATATGTGGAATCTAAAAAACAAACCAACCAAAAAACCCCCCCTTAACTCATAGAAAAAGAAATCACAATTGTGGTTACCAGAGATTGGGATGGGAGGAGGGAGAATTTGAGGAAGGTGGTCAAAAGGTACAAACTTCCAGTTATAAGATAAATAAGTACTAGGGACGTAATGTACAACGTGATGACTGTAGTCAATACTGTTGTGTGATAGGAAAGTTGTTAAGGGTGCAAGTCCTTAGAGTTCTTATCACAAGGAAGAAAAAAATTTTTTTTTTTAAAGTTTCATTTTATTTTATTTATGGCTGTGTTGGGTCTTCGTTTCTGTGCGAGGGCTTTTCTCCAGTTGCGGCAAGCGGGGGCCACTCTTCATCGCGGTGCGCGGGCCTCTCACTATCGCGGCCTCTCTTGTTGCGGAGCACAGGCTGCAGACGCGCAGGCTCCGTAGTTGTGGCTCACGGGCCCAGCCGCTCCGCGGCATGTGGGATTTTCCCAGACCAGGGCTCGAACCCGTGTCCCCTGCATTGGCAGGCAGATTCTCAACCACTGCGCCCCGGGAAGCCCCCCAATTTTTTTTTTTTGCTATTTTTTATTGCATCTGTATGAGATGATAGATGCTAATTGTGGTAATTATTTCACAATATATGTAAGTCAGACCATTATGCTGTGCACTTTAAACTTACACAGTGATGTATGTCAATTATATCTTGTTGATTGGAAAAAAAAAACACACACATCGTTAGACCTGTACCACTTTTATTTGGGGACCTCACTGAGGACTGCAGCCTGGGAGACAGCCTCTCGGATAGCTCTGAGGAACCACTCCAAAGAGGGAGGAGAAGAGGCCAGTATTTATAGGATTTTGGCTAATGAGTACATGCAACCCAGCATACATCTCAGTTACTGCTAGTCAGGAGGAAGAGATGTCACAGTTAATGATTTTAGTGCTTTTCTAAGTATGGAAAGATGCAAGAATCCAGGTTCACAGATTTTTTCCCCCTGAAATGTAACTACCTAAGGACCCGTTTTGACTGTTTTCCCGGAGCACAGAGTGCCTCACCCTGTTCTTCATCCTGAATTCCTTTCAGGGTAGACTGTAGGTCAGCAACGGCAGTGGCTAATGACTTAATCCGTGTAGAACTGGATGGCAGGCAACATTCTTTGTTTTATAATCTCGAGAAAACTGGAAAAAACTTTAAACAATAGAAAATTTTGTGTTTTATAAATTTGTAAATGTTATAAAATTTGTAAATGTTTATTTAAAAATTTGCATTTATGAATAGTTTTAGAATCAGTAAAGTCTTTTAGTTTTCAGTGGTTGATTTTGGTGCACATTCTTTTTTAGAAATTTATTTTATTGAAGTATAGTTGATTTACAATGTTGTGTTAATTTCTGCTGTACATTAAAGTAATTCAGTTATATATACATTCTTTTTCATATTCTTTTCCATTATGGTTTATCACAGGGTATTGAATATAGTTCTCTGTGAGATACAGTAGGACCTTGTTGTTCATCCATTCTTTGTATAATAGTTTGCACCTGCTAATCCCAGACTCCCAATCCATCCCTCCCCATTGACAACCACAAGTCTGTTCTCTAAGTCTGTGAGTCTGTTTCTGTTTTGTAGATAGGTTCATTTGTGCCATATTTTAGATTCCACATATAAGTGATATCATATGGTATTTGTCTTCCCTTTCTGACTTACTTCACTCAGTGTGATCTCTAGTTGCAGCCATGTTGCTGCAAATGGCATTATTTCATTCTTTTTTTATGACTGAGTAGTATTCCATTGTCTATATGTACCACATCTTCTTCATCCATTCATCTGTTGATGGACTTTTAGGTTGTTTCTGGTCTTGACTATTGTACATAGTGCTGCTATGAACATAGTGGTGCATGTATCTTTTTGAATTATAGTTTTGTCTGGATATATGCCCAGGAGTGGGATTGCTGGATCATATGGCAACTCTGTTTTTAGTTTTTGAGGAACCGCCATGCTGTTTCCCCAAGTGGCTTTACCAATTTACATTCCCACCAACAGGGTAGGAGGGTTCCCTTTCCTCCAGATTTTGGTGTACATTCTTGATCTGTGCACTCCTTCACCATCCAGTCTATCAACCCACAGCCTCTTGTTGAGCATCTACTCTGTTCCAGACACTGTCCTAGCCATGGATGCCCTTCATGGACTGTGGGAAGATGGAAAGCAAGGAGAAAGTAAAGGCCTTGCTGGAACCAGTGGCAGAAGCCAGGAGTACTGTTCTTCACAGACCTAACCCGGGTATGAATGAAGCAGCCCATGGTGGGTGTCAACAAAAGTAGCTGAAATGCAGAAAAGGTCTGATGGAAGAGATCAAATCACTCTTTGTTCATGAATCACACAAATGTCTTTCAGCTGCTCTAGGCTAGAAGCCCTGTGGATTCATGTTTTACATTAAATCTGTGGTTATTTTGGGGGGGAGGTCGTACCATTTTTTGTTGCTGTCAGGATTTTTTTTTTTTCATTATGATGTCTGAAAGCTGGCATTAATTATTGTAGCAGTGTGTCTGCCCAGAGAGTTCTTCCAGCTGCCAAGAAAACCAAATATTCGCAGAGAGTCAAAATCACCCCAGATGTGTTCTGTTATAATTTAGAAATCAGCCTTTACAAAAGTGATGTCCAATTTATAATTTAATGTGTTTGACAAGGAGATCTTTGTGCGTGTGTGTGTGTGTGTGTGTGTGTGTGTGTGTTTAAAAAAGCATTACCATTAAAAAAAATTAGGTTTTCTGGGACTCAGAGACCTTAAAATTTTTTTGAAACTATGTCTTCATCCTTTCACTTCATCACTTTTTTTTGACGTTAATGTTTGTGTGGCTTTTTAAAAAAAAAATTGAAAGGAGGGTTTAATTAATAGAAGGTAAAACATTTAGAAGCCATAAAAACCCCCAGGTGTCTAATGCCAATAGTGTTTCATGCAGAAAGTAGTAAAGAATGCTGCTCTGATTTCATTTATTCTTTTGGTACCACCTATGGAGAAGGCAGGGGAAAGAGTATTTATATTTCAAGGAACTGGTAAAAATTACCAACTGGGTAGCAAGGGTGACCAAAAAAATGCATTCGTGTAATATATTCAACTAGATATTGAACACACTGTAAGTTGGTGGTTTATGTTTTATTTCTTTTATGGGAACACATTTTGTTTAATTTCTTTACTTCAGAAGTAATATATGTTCATCGAACAACAATTAGAAAATGCTGTTAAAAAGACCTATAGTCTTACCATTGCTTGTAACCACAATTAACACTTTGGTGTAAATTATTGCAGATGTTATCTGTGCATATCCATTCTCATATAGACTATGCTTTCTTTATTATAAGATACTGCTTATCGTAATGCCTGTTATTGTTCCCCAAAGTTAGCAGCAGTATTTTTGCAGGGTAGAGGGGAAAAGGTGAAACTTTATTATATAACATGATTTCAGAAAAATTAGAATGAGAAAAATGCATTTGAGATTAATGTATATCTCTATTATATTAATGTGGGTCTTTTGTATGATAATAAGTAGGATAATGATAATAAGAATTATAGCTAATATTCCTGAACTCCTACTCTATGCCAGGCACTATGTACTTGATGTACATTGTTCCATCACATTTTCACTGCTGCCCTGTGATGATGGTAATATTTTTATCCCAAATTTGTAGATGAGGAAACCGAAGCTTACAAAGGCTGAGTAATTGACTCATGCAGCTAGTCAATAGCAGAGGCAGAAATCAAACCCAGGCCTGTCTAGTTCCAAACACTTCTTAGTATGGTCTCCCTGTTGTTCATCACCGAAGGGGAAAGTATTTTGAGCACGGTATTTCTCTTAGAGCAGATGAATGTCAAGGTAGAGAACGTGTACACAGTGCATCCATAGGCCGTGTGAACAGTAGCTTGGCGGACTCTGATTTTTAGGGGACACTTGCCAGTGGAGTTCTAAGGAAAGTGTGTGAGTACTTATTAATAAGTCCTTTTCTACCAAAGCCTGGGTATTCAAAATAAGAAGGAGCCCTTTGCTCCAAGAAGATTTAAAATGTAGAACAGATTTGGACTTCAGAAACTAATTATTCCAGAAGCATTGGCAGGACAAAAATTGTGCTCATTTCAAACAGATTTCCAGTGAATTCATGGGTGAAAAAAATCACAGTTAGGAAGTAGGTGCAACAGTAATATCACTGATAAATATCTTCTGTGCCTTTAAGAGCACCATGAGAGGTGATAACCACCATTTTGCCCTGCTCAGGACTTCTGTGCTTGTCAAAAACAGAATTTTAGTTCACCCATAATTACACATCATAAACGGAAATTCATAATAAAAGTTCCATCCAACGTTAGACTAAAAAGTCACTGTATATCAGTTTTTAACTTTTGTTTATTAGCTAGAGAATCTGTGGCTATGAAAACAAATATCCTGTGCCACTTAATTATTGGGTTGGTTGCACTGTCGGATTCTGTAGTGTGTAATTTCTGCATCAGAGCTATGTCTCCTTTGGAATTTTCTCTATTCCTGTGAATTCTTCTTCCTCTTTGTTCTTTGTAAGGAATTATTCTAATTTGTAACTTGTTCAGCAACCACAATTAATTCGGATTAAATGGAAAGTACAATGGGATATAAAAATTCTAATCGTTGTATCTAATTACAAAAATGTCATTAAAATTCATGACTTAAGTATAATTAAGGCATAACCAGCCTAGTCAAGGCGATCTGAGGCCTGAGAAAAGCAAATTAGAATAGTTATAGTTTCCTTCTGAATTAACTATATTTTCCAGAAGGCAGTCTTGTGCCCTTCTTGATCACAGAGCAAATTCAGAGGTGATTGTAACTTAGAATTACCAAGCCTATCTACCAGCACCACACCCTTTGGAACTTTCTAAGCCAGTGGCCGACTTTGAACAGTTAGAGTGGTGTTGCTTGGACCTGGTGCCAGAATATTCTGAGTTTATCTGCCAGTGATCCCCCTACCCCTTCCCTTTAGGTCATTTGTGTTTTGGAGGTGTTGGCTGTTCTTTTAATATATCAGTCCTTGGTCATAGTGATTCAGGGTCAGTGGGAACTTGAGAGTTCGTGTGTTTTCTTTAACTTTGCATTTTATGGAGGTAAAAGTAGTAATAGGTAGCATTAATGGAGAACAATTCTGTGCCAAGTGCTTTTCAGAAAACTTTAAAATATGATTTCATTTATTTCTTATAACAGCCCTGCCAAGCAGGTACATTTTCTCCATTTAACAGGTGAGGAAACCCTGAAAGATAAAATAACTTTTTTAAAGTAAGGAGGCAGTGGCTGGTCTGAGGCAGTCTGCATGTTAACTCAGTTCTCCAGTGCTTATAATCTCCCATTTCCCACCCCCTCACATTGTTTCCTTTCCCTAAATTCTCATGTTGTCTACAGCTTCCTGTGCATCTTTTCTGTCATCCTTGAAGACGAGAAATCCTCACTGGCCTGTTCGGTAATCAGGAGCTGGATCGCAAAATCAAGTCCCTGAAAACATGTCTTGTCCCAAACACACACTGATTTACAAATGCCACCTCTAGTTCCTCTGAACTTTGTGAGCTTTCTGGGTTGTGAGGCTTTATCCTGGACTCAGCAGCGTTCTTTTCTCTGCTCCCTGGTCATGTTCTCTGTGTTTGCCTCAATCCCAGGAAGGGATTCTGCACACGGCAGCCCCAGGCTTACTTCTTTCCCACACCCAGTGATCTTGAGGAAGGAGGCACCTCTTCCTTCTAGCACCATTATCATTCTCTGAATGAAACCCAGTTGACTCAGTTGGGTCCCTTGCTTACATCAGGGTTGATTGTCCACAATGGATTCTACATCCACCCCTGTGGCAGGTATGGCAGGGTCCTGTGATGGACAGCTCTATCTGAGTCCCATGGAGCCTGGGCAGAAGAGACAAGGAGGGAAGGGGTTTCCCCCAAAGTCTGACAGTACTAATGGGTAGACCTTTGAGTACAGAATCATCAAGTCTCTATTTTGATAAGGAAAGATGAAATTGACAGGCCTAGTGCATCAGATTTGTTTATAATTTTTAAAAAATGCACATATTTCTTTGTTTTTTCATTAAAATATTTACAACCATAAATTAAGATCTTCCATGATGAAGAATCCTAAAATGCACTTCAGACACCATCTGGCCCCTGGTCCTCATAGTGTGCTCCAGGCCGTGCTGAGGATTCATGACTTAGGCTGAAGTGTATAGTCTTACGGAACAACAAGTTAAATCCATTAAGCTTCTCCTTTTGTCAAAGTTTCTTAAATTTTTGTTGCTTACTCTACCTTATTTCCTTTGGAATGCTAGCAGAAAATAAAATAATGTAAGCTAATAGCAAATAACTATTAACCACCATATTTAAAGAAGGCTGGTTATACCTCATTTTGAGAGCCAGTTTTTTTTTTTTAAACTGCAGATATGTAATATGGTAGTTGTGATTTTATATTACATAGCTATAAAATTTTCCTTCTGATTTATGTTGAAATCTCTGCTCTGCCACCTGAAAAGACTGAGAACCACCTTTAGGATTTGTTTTTCCACATTCACATACCATCTGTGCTGATATTTGCTCAATAATATTCTTTATGTCAACTTCCTTAAAATAAAAAATAGAAATAGCCAAAAATAAATAAATTCAATAAATTAAAAAAAAAGATCAAATGAGGTGGATAATGAGATTAGGTAGTTTCTTACAACGGTTCTGAAATGGTTTTTTAAATTTATTTATTTTATTTATTATTTATTTTATTTTTTATTTATTTTTAGCTGCTTTGGGTCTTCGTTGCTGTGCGCGGGCTTTTCTCTAGTTGTGGCGAGCGGGGGCTACTCTTCGTTGCGGTGCGCGGGCTTCTCATTGCGGTGGCTTCTCTTGTTGCGGATCCCGGGCTCTAGGTGCGCGGGCTTCAGTAGTTGTGGCTCGCGGGCTCTAGAGCGCAGGCTCAGTAGTTACGGCGCACGGGCTTAGTTGCTCCACGGCATGTGGGATCTTCCTGGACCAGGGCTCAAACCCGTGTCCCCTGCATTGGCAGGCGGATTCTTAACCTCTGTGCCACCAGGGAAGCCCCTGAAATGGTTTTTTAAATTGTGCTTTTGTTTTCACAACAGTTCAGAGGTAAATAAGACACATTATCATCATCTATGGATCCACTCTACAAAAATCAGTCCATGCTATTTTTTTAAAGGCACTGTTATATAGAGATAGTAACTATACATTTAAAACAAGGTGCATATTTATTTCCTTGGTGTCCAGAGATATGTGATGTCAGTATCTGTGTCTGTATCTTCTCACCACAGAAGAATAGAGAATGGTACTTTGTAATCATCTTACAGCCCAGGGATTCTTCAACTTTCATTTGCATACGAATCCCCTTGAATATCCTTAAAATGCAGCTGGTAGCTGGGGTGGTGCCTGCCTCCATGTATTTTTAATAAGCTCCCTGTGATGCTGATGCCCATTGAGCAGCAAAACCAAGGGCAAGTGTAATGTGACCCCATATTTGTAAAAAGATTATGAAACAGCCCCTAAATATACACACTGATTAGGATTGTATACAGTAAAGTAATCATTTTACCTTGCTTATTTGTATTCTTTTTGTCATCAGAAAAAAAAAAAGACTGACGACTATTAAAGGACATTTTCTTATTTCTTTTCTTCGATGATAAAGCAAATATTGAGTTCAGACTTTGCACAATTTTTCTGCATGGCGCTGCTGCTTATTAAGGAGTTGTTGGCTTTACAACTGAAATACTTCGATTGAAAGTTACCAAAGGCTATTTGCTAGTTTTACATTTCATGAGTTCTCAGCACTGAGTTTGTATAGGTAGGCTTTCTCAGAATCCCAGTGGGCTGCAGTAAGATGGCACTGGAAAAATTTGCTTGTCCCTGGAGTTTAAAGGGGAAAATGTTATTCTCTATGCGGAACAGTTTTTATCTTTTAAGAACATGGTTCTCAAGTTTTCTAAGACAATGATTTCTTTACAGTAATGCCACCGTCGAGTTGTCTAAAGCAAAGATACTAAAAATTAAATTCTAGGAAGGTTCAAACACACACTCGTGTGTGTTCTTTCTTAACTGGAAAAAAATGGGCCTCCACTGCTACACTTCGTCTTTGTCATTTATTTAATAGATGTGAATAAAGTCATTCTACCCTGCAGCTGACTCTGTTATGTGAACCCTGCAGGAGTGATTAGTTTTTCAGAAAGCATTCTAACTTTCTGCTTTTTGATTTCAATAGTTGTTGTAAGTATATGTGTGTGCTTTAGTAATGCAAAAATGGTTTAAAAACTTAATTGAGGCAAGTGACCTTTGTTTTACCAGTTCTTGAATTTGATATGGTGGAACCAGTGTCCTTAAATAATTTTTTCTGCAGTTTGCTTAGAGGATTTCCATTAGGAAGAAGATGCTTGCCTAATTAGGAAGCTCTGTTGTCAGTGCTTCATTCTGAGGTGTCCTTTCCTTGGTGGAAGAAGTAGATGGCTTTGTGCTTTTTAAATGCTATAAAAATATTCTCCAACTTAGGATGATGGGAATTTTGAAAATGCTTTGAGGAAAGTTTTCATTAAAAAGACAGACAAAATTATGGGTGACTCAGAAAGAAAAAGCATAGGTATTTTTGGATCTGGAAGAAATATTACAGAATTTAGGGATCACACGGGTCAGGAAGGAAAGTTAAATGTGTGAATAGGTGATTATTGATAAGATGGAGAGGTAACAAGTGTCGGGATCTGAGGAGTTCATCCTGGCCAAACAGAACGCGTGTGCCAATTGATTTTGCATGCCACGATTCTGCCATTTCTGCTAGATAATGGAGACCAAACACACAGAAGAGAAAAAAGAGAAACTGAAGCTCACAGAGGGAGATATGACTTGCCCAAGATGGTGGTCTGCTACCTAGTGAGTTGGGACCAGAACCCAGGCATTTTTACTCCCAGGCTAGTGTGTTTTCTGTTGCTCCACCACAGTAATGGCTGTGATGAAGATTTTCCTTTCACTTCAGCAGACCATATTCTCCACACTTGCCATTTTATCAAGAGGACTCCAGTTTGTCTTTTCAGGTGTCTTGAAGCTTTTGCAGGTAATTGGTAATTGCCAACTGTGGTGTCACTGGGATTAGATCATAGATGTCTAGTCTAGGCCACGTTGAAAAAACAAATCTTTAGCATCGCTTTCCTAAACGTATTCATTAACATGTTAGTATTTTTTAAAACTCCAATAGGAAGCTATGATGTGTATCGTATCATTTCCAACTCTTTGACTATAAGACCCCCATCCCCCACCCCCTTTTTTTAGTGTATCCCATTGCATTATGTTTTGAGCTAATTTAAGGAACATTGTTTTAGATATATACCTAACCGTAGAATCCCCTTCAACCTGGTTTCAAATCTCTTTTATTTACATCTCCTTTGGACACAATTTGCTTTGCGTCTCTCAAGATGTGGCACCCAGAGTGGACTGCAGTAGCTTGGGTGTTTTCTCACTACTGTAGGTCCCCCCTTATCCATGGCTCTACTTTCTGTGGCTTCATTAACCCGGGGTCAACTGTGGTCCGCAAATATTAAATGGAAAATTCCAGAAATAAACAGTTCATAAGTTTGAAGTTGTGTGCCTTTCTGAGCAGCATGATGGAACCTGCCATCCTGCCCCAGACGTGCATCATCCTTTTCTCCACTGTATCCGCCCGATAGTCATAGTCTCATTATCAGATCGACTGTATTCGCACCGCTTGTGTTCCAGTGACCTTTATTTTACTTAATAACGACACCAAAAGTGCAAGACTACTGGTGACGCTGGCAGTTCAGGTTTGCCAAAGAGAAGCTGTAAACTGCCTCCTTGAAGAGAGTAGGTGAAAGTTCTTGACTTAATGAGGAAAAAAAAATTGTGTGCAGAGGTTGCTAAGATCTCGAGTAAGAATAAATCTTCTATCCATGAAACTGTGAAGAAGGAAAAAGAAATTTGTGCTAGTTTTGTTGTCACACCTCAAACTGCAAAAGTCATGGCCACAGTGCGTGATAAGTACTTAGTTAAGATGGAAAAGGCATTAAATGTGGGCAATAAGGGATTTTGAGAGAAAGAGAGATAATATTCACAGAACTGCATTACAGTATATTGTTATAATTGTTCCATTTTCTTATTTGTTATTTTTGTTAATCTCTTGCTGTGCCTCATTTATATATTAAACTTTATCATGGGTATGTATGTCTAGGGAAGAACATAGGTTTTGGTACTGTCTCCAGTTTCAGGCATCCACCGGGGTGGGTCTTAGAACATATCCCCCAGAGATAAGGGGAGAACTACTACATTGCCCACTAGAGCAGGACTTCTCCCTTCTTTTTTATTTTTTATTGAAGTATAGTTGATTTACAATGTTGTGTTAATTTGTGCTGTACAGCAAAGTGATTCAGTTATACATATACATACATCCTTTTTTATATTCTTTCCCATTATGGTTTATCACAGGATGTTGAATATAGCTTCCTATGCTATAGAGTGGGACCTTTTTTAAAAAAATTTATTTATTTATTTATTTATTTATTTATTTATTTATTTATTTAGGCTGTGCCAGGTCTTAGTAGCGGCATGCGGGATCTTCGTTGCGGCATGCAGGATGCGGGATCTTTTAGTTGGGGCATGCGGACTCTTAGTTGTGGCATGCGGACTCTTTAGTTGTGGTATGTGGGATCTAGTTCCCCTACCAGGGATCGAACCCAGGCCTCCTGCATTGGGAGCACAGAGTCTTACCCACTGGACCACCAGGGAAGTCCTGGGACCTCATTTTTTATCCATTGTATAAATACTGGTTTGCATCTGCTAATCCCAAACGCCCACTCCATCCCTCCCCCGCTCTCCTCCCCCTCGACAACCACAGATCTGTTCTCTATGTCTGTGAAGACTTCTCCCTACTTCTAGGTCATATACTACATTGAATACCACCAAAGCTCATTAAAATCCCTACTTCTGAGTGAAGCAGGTACTTCCCACTTACCCAAATGACGTTTTCTGAGGATTAATTTGTTAACTTGTGCTGTGCCTTGTAGAAAGAGCTGTGCTAAATCTATGAAGTTTAATTAGTACTAAATATGTTAGGAAGGCAAATGCAAAGGGCCATAGTTGTTAATTAAACAATCAAGGAAATGTTAGGCATAGTTCATTCCTACCTGTTTATCTCAATTTAATAAGTAGCAAGAATAAAGCCACAGATGGGGCTGAGGGTTGGGATGGTCAAATCAAATTATTTAGCTAAGGCCAGCAAATATTTTGATTATATTAAGCAGGGTCATGTACATATTAAGAAGTTTGGCAGATTTTGCAGAAATGTGAATACTGTATAGGAAGCATCATTACTTACCTTGCATAGAAACAAGTTTGAGAAGGACAGAAAATCTGAAACTGTCAACCCATGTTGAAGATTGTTCATTGACTTGCTTACGAAAAAAAAATGAATTGATTCCATAGGGAAGGAACCACTGGCATTCCTGAGACAGTGATTAAATTCTCTACAAAATTAATTCTAAAAGGCTGTACAGCCTTGGTTAAGTGTTTCTAAAGGCCAGTCTCACAGCTTCTCCAGGCAGCATTTTAAGGCAACATATGATGAAGGAAAGGCACTAGATGTTAGTGGATTTGGGGTTAGGCTATCCTGAGCTTGATTCCTAACTCTTCCAACTCTCTAGCTGAATGACTTTGGGTAAATTACTTAAATACTTTAAAATTCAGTTTTCTTTATTATGTAAAACAGAGTTAATAATATACACTTTCTAAGGTTGTTAAGAGCACTAATGAGACCCTTGTGCTTAATGGCACTCAAATATTAGAACATTTATAGTTGTCACCACCACAATCAATTGTTGAGAGAGGACCAAATACTTGGCACTAAATAAAGATCAAGCCCCCTAATAGCAATCTTGTTATAGGTTGGGTAGCCTTTCCCTTTGGTATCAGCCCATTCCCAACACCAGCGCTCTAAATGGGATTCATCCTGTTTGCCAGAGATTTTCATTCTACAGGAGTTGATTTCGTATATTATACTTTTAAAATAGAACAGGTAAGTCAGATGATGTTAGTCAGATAATGTTAATTATTAAATTCTTTAGGACTGATGACACCACGATGAGGGCCATCCATTGACCTCCATAATGGAAAATATGCACTGCGACTCAAGGGACACGGCCCCTAACGAAAACCAATCTCACTGTTTGGTTGACTTAATTTAGTTCCTATAATTTCTTTGATGATTGAGTATCCATTTTTCTGCCATATTCTTGGCTCAGTGTTGAAACCTCAAGGAAATAGTACATAGTCTGTTGCCATGGCACTTTGAGCCAAGTGAAAAAGACATGAAAACGGACAAAATAAGAGGTGCTGTTTTTATTATTTATTTATTTGGCTGCGCCATGCTGCATGCAGGATCTTAGTTCCCCGACCAGGGATCGAACCCATGCCCCCTTCAGTGGAAGTGTGGAGTCTTAACCACTGGACCTCCAGGGAAGTCCCAAGAGGTGCTGTTTTTAAATGTCTGGAAGAAATCAGCAGGCCCCAGGCATGCACCGAATCTGTGTATGCATAGCTACGCTTATCCTAGAAACAAATGAATTTCTGAAATTCCATTCAAAAAGTCATGTTAATTGAAAATATTTTTTTTCTCACCATATCTTAAAGAGGATTTTTTTAAAAAAGGGAACTTGATTTATGGTAGATGTCTGCTTTCTGCAAACTATAGGGCTTTTGATGAATTTTTCCTCTAAGCGTTTTGTCAGGTTAGGTGATCTTTCCATAAGGCCTCAGTTGTCAGGACTTCTTTAAAACTTTAGGGTAAATTGAACTTTGATTTAGAGTAAATAAAACTGATATTTCCTTTCTTTTAAAATGATTGTTGTTTTGAAAACATAGTAAAGGTAGTAAAATGGAATATCAGCAACTATTGAAATGGCAGAGCTGGATGTTCAGGCTTTTCTTCCCATTTTGAGGGAGGGGGAGAAGCAGAGAGAGAATGAATCACAACAGTAAGTAATGCTATACTGGCTTATACTGAATGTTTACCTGAGAATCTCTTGATAATTCAGTATCATACCATTTTGACATCTCCGTCCTTTCTTTGGTGGAAGCAGGGTAGGGGGGCTAGAAATTCCACTAACTGTATTAAGTATTGGTTGGCCAAAAAGTTTGTTTGGGTTTTTCTTACAGAAAAACCCCAGATAACCTTTCTGGCCAACCCAAATTTTCATGTTCATTATAAAAGGAAAGAAAACTATTTTAATACCCAACTATAAACTTTGTTAACAATCAACATTTTTTTTTTCTTTTTGAAAAAGTGTGTGTGTGTATATAATAAAATACTGAATATGCATACATTCCCAACAAGGAGATTGTGTTGTTTTGTAACCATTAGTGTAGGGTCCTGCTTAAGAACAATCAGATAGCCTGGATTGGACCCCTAGCTCTTGCACTTGGTAGTCATGTGATTGGGTGAGTTGCTTTGTTTCTCTGTGCCTCAGTTTTCTGGGGTGGTTGTGAGGACTAAATGAGCTAATATATGAGAAGTGCCTGACAGTTAGTGAGTACTATATAAATGTTGCCATCATCCCCTCACTTAGCTCTGTGTTTTCGTTTGTAATGACTGCATATATTACATTGTATGGCTTTACCATAATTTATTGAACCAGCCCTACTTTGGTGAATAGAGGTTGTTTTCATTTTTTGGTTCCAAATTATGTTGCAATGAATATCCTTGTATGTGCACTTACGCCTGCATTTAGATCACGTCCTGGAGGTGGTAGAGTGATGCATACATGAATACCATATAGAGAATGCTGCTCTGTATCTTTTTCTAAGTGCAGACCAGACTTTAAATCTTGTCTCAAGCCACTTACTAGTTGTGTGACTGTAGGTGAGATACTTAGCCTCTCAGCACCTCAGTTTCCTCTTTGGTAAAATGGGTGGAACCAGTAGTACCTACTTCAATGGTGGTTACAAGGATTACGTGAGAAAAGCATGTGAAGCACTTAGGGGGAGTGGCTGACCCATAATAAACACACCAGACATGATGTAACCAAAGGAACAAGTAGGAACAGGATCATTATTGTTACTGATAGCATTCGTGCTTCCCCAGAGCCCTGTTTCATGGTTCTCCAGTACATGAATAAATGAGCAGTGAGAGGTTTGCTACTTTCTTGGGATTATTATAAAGTAGGATAATGATGGCGTCTTTTGGAGAGCTGTGCGTTTTTGCTTCTTTCCCCACCCCCCTCCTGCTCTCTGTACCTCACGTCCATCTGCTGTGCGGTAATGAGATTCGTAAGAGAGGCTAGTTTGGGGAGAATGAATAGGTGCTCCGAGAGTCATCTTTGCTGCAAAGATCTCTTTTCCATCATCAGAGAGGTCTGCAAACAACTGTACATAATTTCTGATTTGGAGAAGAGAGATGGATTTTCAAGGAGGTGCCGATGGGAACCCCTTCCCAGGACATGTTTGTGGTTTTTGTTGGAGAGGGAGAAGTAGAACCAGTTGAGCTGTGATTATTCATGGTTTGCCTGCCTGAAAGGACCTGGGCTTTGGAAGTGATTTTTACCTGTTGAAATGCAATCGTTCTGAGTATTATGAGTGCTGCATACAGGAGAGTGAGTTGCCGGAATGAAAATGGGAAGCAGTTCCCACCACTGCCCTGTTGACCTCCTGAAACTTTCCGGGTTCATATCACCATCTGCTCTAGTGAGGCTTGATTCCTGAAGGGTTAACAGTCCTGGCTTTGTGTCCATCGAGTCTGGAAAATGCAGCTCTTTGTCCTGTCAAGACCACTTTTCATTTCTTGTAGCACCTGACTTGTTTTCACAAACACTTGGAAGCCCAGCAGTCCTCCCCTTGGAGGGGAGATAAAACGGGTCACATTCCCTACCAAGTGGTCCTGAGAGGCAAGCCCCATCAGTTTCACCTGCAGCCATCTCGGGTATCTGTTTTCCGTGATTGCCACAGAGTTGTGCATTCCAGACTCATTCTCGGCTGGTTACGGGGAGCAGGCTGGCTGACAGAATAAAGACTTCTTTTGCGGCATTGTCCATTCAGTTGGTGGCTTGTGTGAAGCAAAATGGTTCTCTCCTCTTAAACTCTCTGCCTTTGCCACTGTACAAAAGAGACAGACATAAAAGCGTTTGGAGAGGTTAGGAATGAAACCTCATGTAATTACTATAGGAAATGGCTTAACAATGTTGGGATTTGGTATTTTGCTGTAGTTCTGTAGAGTCCTTACTTGACAAGACTACTCCTAGGACTATTGGAAATGATTGATTCTTCCTAGACATTTCTAACGGTGTTCTTAAATTGACTCCATTTGCCTTCTCTGGCTGTGTCGGTGTCTCCAGTTACAATCTCGCATTGAATAATTATTCCTCTGAATTTGGTTGCTGATCAGATGGTGAAGTTGTATGGCTTTATGATGCCTGAAAGCTGGTTTTCCCGAAAAATCCTATCTTTTGCCTTCTACATCTCAGGGACACTCTGGAAATTGGACATGCCTGGTGAGAGTCAAGATTGAGGGTTTAAAATAACATACGTTATTTTGCTGCATCTGTCATGTGAAAAGGCTCCATCCTTTCCTTCTTCAATATCTGCCTTTGTCAGGGATCCCGAATTCTGTCTTTAGGTCATCTGTCTATATACACTAAATATGTTTAAAATGACAAACAAGCTCACTGTACTCAAAGAAAATTTCCCACCTTCCTCCATCCCTTATTTTAAAGAAGTGTTTCCAAGAAGCTTCCTTCTGACAGACCAGCTCAGGCATGAAGTTTCTTTTCCTGGTTTTGAGGTAAAGCTCATATGTTGAGATTTTAGGTCTATGAGAAATTTCTCACCCTCCCTCTCTTTCACTGATCCTCTGTTATAAGACAACGTTGTCAGGTAGCTAAGGATGTAAGCTCTGAAGCTTGATAGCCTGGGCTCACATTTCAGCTCTGCTACTTCCTAGCTGTGTGACCTTGGGCAAGTTTCTTAACCTCTCTGGTGGCCAGTGTCTTCCTTTTCAATGCGGATAATGATAGTAACTACCTCATAGTACAGTGTCTGGCACATAGTAAATAATCATTAAATGTTAGCAATTATTAATCAGCAGACATTTGTTGTGAGCCTGCTGTGAACTTGGCGTTACGGATGATGATGGTGTTGATGACGATCATGGTGATGATAGCAAAAAGCAACATCAGTAGTGATGGTTAACATTTATTCTACATGTACAATGTGCTAGACCCTGTGTTAAGAGTTTGACATACATTGTATCATAAGAATCTCAAAACAGTTCTATGAGGGGGAAGTACTGTTGTAGTGTCCAGCTTTGCCAAGGAAACTGAATGTTAACAGTGTTATGTAACTTTCTACTGGTCAGTGCTAGAAAGTGGTAGAGCCAGGATTTGAACCTGGGCTGTCTGATTTGAATCGGGCTTGAGTTTTAATTTCAGTGCCACATCAGTCACATTAAAATGAGCTCCATTTTGAGTCTGTTTGACCTATCCCTTTAAACAAGGAGATTAGACTCAAATTAGTTTTACTGGGCAAAGATATTTACAGTAGATGCTGTTCGTGGTGGCTTTCCTCTCCCACCGTTGGGTCGTTTGCTCAAATATTATTCTGCTCTAATTACACCCTTGGCCTGGGATCCCAGTTAACACAAATAACAACAGCAGCTGCTTGTTCTTCTGAGAGGTCGTCTTGTGCCAAGTACAGACTAAGGAGCATTATTTCAATTACTCCTTACAACATAAGCCCATTTTACAGGCAAGGAAACTGAGACTTGGACAGGTTTATAACGTCTGTCAGTGTTTGGTGTTGATGAGGATGGTTACAGTTTTAGCAGCTCAGTTCCGTATTTACAAAACTATCCCGGAAGAGAGCATCATCGTAGTGGGAGGAAGAACAGCACAATTAGGGACAGGATTCAGTTCCCTGCTCTCCTGTGCACCCATTGGGAAAATCCAGACAAATTGCTTTATTTCCCTCAAGCCCAGTTTCCTTCTCTTCCCAATGAGCATGATGCTTCTCCTTTCTGGGGCTGTGGGAAGGCATATGTAGCTGTGAGGTAATGTATAAGAAAGCTCGCAAGTGTTAGATGGATTTAAAATGTGAATTCGGCTAACATTCACAAACATACGTGTTCATCGAGTGTCTTTTTTTTTTTTTCTTTTTTTTTTTTTTTTTTTTGGCTGCGTCAGGTCTTTAGTTGTGGCACGCAGGCTCTTCATTATGGTGCGCGGGCTTAGTTGCTCCGCAGCATGCAGGATCTTAGTTCCCTGACCAGGGATCGAACCTGCGTCTCCTGCATTGCAGGATGGATTCTTTACCACTGGACCACGAGGGAAGTCCCGAGCGTCTTATTTCTTAAAAGTGGGAAATAAGTAAACATTTGCCTATTTGTCAGACTTCTTGGAGGGATATGTTAGAGTTAATGAAGAGTTTTGAGTCATAAAGTTTATTACCTGCTGAGAAACAGTGGTCTCAATGAGTGAAGGCAACAAAAATGCTATCATTGATTTCTCTAGGACAGGGTTTCCCAAGCTTGACACGATAGACATTTTAGTCTGGACGCCCCCGGTTGTGGGACGTCTGTGCATTGTGAGATGTTTAGTGACATCCCTTGCCCTCTACCCCTTCCCTGCTAGTGGCATTCCTCTAGTTGTGAAAACAAAAAATGTCTTCAGATATTGCCATACATCCCTTGGGGCAGGAGGAGGAGCGATGTCACCCCCAGTTGCGAACCATTGCTCTGAAATTATATATTGGAAACTAATTCACTTAAAATAAATATACTACAGGCTGGGTAAAGTGTGACACTGAGTCCCTGTGGACAGTTTGCAAAATCTGGTCCACTCTGGATAGAGAGGAATTTTCCCAGGTATTTCAAGAGTGCCTTTCTTGGGTACGAGCTCCATGTGATTAAAAGAAAAAAGCAGTGAGACAGACTGGCTGTCCAATATTTGGAAAGTTTTGAATATAATAAAATCAGTATCAGGAAGATCTTTAAAGATGACGAATAACCTTTCTTTCCCTCCCTTCCCTTGGTTTTGTTATGTTAGTCTTATTCTGCCCGCACCTCCCCCCAACCCCGCCATGGTCTGCTTTGTTTTCTTCACATGGGAAGGTGATTCGTTTAGCCATGTCTTTTTTTCTTTTTTCTTAGTTTTCCTTTTGTCCTTTTTGGCGAGTCTCTGAGAGACTCAACTAGGACTGGGAGGTTTATCTCCTGGAGAGTCAGTAGCTCTTGAAATCAGCAAGTGTCCTTTTTCGGGGTTAGAACCACTTAATTAGGCTCTAGGATTTCAGCTGCCTTCGAGCTGTGTGTATGAAAGGTGCTGAGACATCACAGAAATGGGCCTCTCATGTTAGCTCTTCCTGAGAGAAGTTTCTGGCAAGAGAAGAAATGCTCTTCAGTATCTCCCTGGAGCAGAATGTCTGTCTGTGTTTTTCAGAGGAAATTAGGTGATTCATTTAGTTAAAATTCAAGTGTGTCTTACTTTGTATATCAAAAGATGAAAATCTCAACTTTTAAACAAGAGAAAGCAGAAATGAATATTTTTTTCTTTTCTTTCCTCTTTTTAATTTTTAAAAGAATTCATTTTAGAGTTCCATTTTAATGGATCAAGTGGCAGAGAAACCTAAGACTGCAGTTGTTATTTGCCCCTGCATAATGTGAGACACTTCTGAGAAGATGGTTTAAGTCATTAAGAGGGTATGGTTTTATTTATAGAAATTTAATTTATAGTATATTAAAAAAACAACCGGTTATATAGCTACAGTGGAGTTTCTTTGTTTTCATGTTTCAGAAAATCTCTTTTCTGTAAACGCCCTCTAAAATGGTTATAAATCAGTGCTTATTGTGAGCTCAAACACAGTGAGGATGGAAAGCGTCTACATAGACAATCAAATGTATTTTTTTCTCCAAATTTCTGGTAAAAAATAGCAAATGGAAATCTCCATAATTTGAGAAGGGCTTTTAAATGAGTTTATAAACTTTACATTCAAAACTGTAACAACCCAAATCTATGATACGTTATGAGATTCTGAAGTATATCTTCTTAAGTGTCTGAAATAGAATTATTTCATTATGGTTTTAGAGTTACCTTCTTGAACTGAAAAGCTTTCAAACTTGGCCTTCTATGTACAGGTTCAGATATAAGTTCCAAAGGAATTCTATTTTTCATCAAGGGTAGGTAACAGAATTAAGTAGGTAGTAGTTAAGTATTTGTTACGATAGTTTATTTGTGGGCATTATTTTGTTTTAGTTAAGACTGAAGTGTCTACCATATAGTTTTCATTTTAGCTCTGAGTACTCTGCATTGATGATAAGAATGTCTACCATTGAACTCAGGATGTGTCACTTGGGAATATGACCATATTTTTTCATACATGTAGTTTACAGGAAGAGACTGCCACCATACTTCACTTTGGAGCATGTACAGTGGGCAAAGAGCATATCTCAGGATGTCCAGATACTTATGAAAGGCTTGTTGCTATAGAGACCTCTGTGGATAGCAGGTGCCGGAAGCTGGCATACACACGTCATGTTTATAACGCTATACTCATGCTGTCTGGTCCTAGAGCAGTGTAGCATTTAAAGAAGCATGGTCCCAACAAGAATTTTGATCTTCACTCATGTTTTTACGAGATATTGAAGGTGGTCCAAAATTACTGACTACTTGACAGCTCTCACTGAAATTTTCTGGCTTCTCTTTTCTCTAGCTCCTAAGTGTGTGAGGACTTTGCTGTCATTTACACCATCATGTACCACCATTCATTTCCTTAGCTGTGCTGCACAGAAATGTGTACAATTTCTTCTCAACAGGTCCTGTTCCTCCAGTGGAAGGCAGCCTCCATTTTAACTCTGGTGTGGAAAACTATATCACTTTGTCCCTTTTCTTTTCAACCAATGGAGGTCAGGAAGGAAACTCGTTGGGAAAGAGAGAGGAAGAAATCCACGAACTCTCCCATATTAATGTTTTCATCACCTGCATATTGTGTAGTTGTTCCCAGATGTGGAATATCTTTGGAATCTTTCATTTTGAAAGTTGAAAGTATTTTAAAGATTTAAGGGGAGAGCTTTTTCACAAGTGGAGGAGGGATAAAGGTAACACTATATGAATTTGACATGGAAGAGATCAGAGATGATAGATTTTGAATTATCCAGGTTCAAAGATTATTCACTGTTTGTATTACAACATAATAATGCGTAAAGTTGCCTCCGGGGTAACAGTTTTCTGGAATTGGCACTATCTGAAATAAGTTGGCACAGGGTTAATGAGATTTTATTTTAATAATTATGGTAACTTTGAAGAATAGCTGTTGCCTTAATTTTTTTTCTAGGCTTGCTTGATTGGGGTAAGTTAATTTTATTATTCACATGAGAAAATATTAAAGCATTGCACTAACCTTCCTGTAGGCCATCAATATATATAGTCATATCCTTGGGTCTCATTTACATTTTTTAGAAGATATTCATTTTATATGCCTGTATGTAAATTTTTACTACCTCGTGCTGAATCCCAGCACAGACTGTGTGGAAGAAATTAATTCTAATACCGCCCACACTCTTTCCCTGCCTTCTCTACAACTCTGCGCAAAACAGTGATTTTTACTTCAAATAAACTCCCACATGCTTGTGCAAATGTGCCACTATCACAGACCACAGGTATAGGGCAAATAGTATGGGCTGCATCTGGTCAGAAGTGACCATGAACCCAGACAAGTCAATTAACTTTTCTAAGTCTTTTCTTTAATTGTCAAAAGGAGATAACTACCTTCTTGGGTGAATTGCTGTAAGCATTCATTGAGGGAATGTGTACATTGGTACAGCTACTATGGAAAACGTTACGGAGGTTCCTCAAAGAATTGGAAATAGAACTACCATAGGATCCAGCAATTTGAATATATCTGAAGGAAATGAAATCACTATCTCAAAGAGATGTCTGCACCCCCCATGTTCGTCACAGTATTATTTATAATAGCCAAGACACAGATGCAACCCAAGTTTCTATCAATGGATGAGTGGAAAAAGAAAATGTGGTGTACTAAGAGGGAAGTTTATAGCAATACAATCTTACCTCAAGAAACAAGAAACATCTCAAATAAACAACCTAACCATACACCTAAAGCAATTAGAGAAAGAAGAACAAAAAACACCCAAAGTTAGCAGCAGGAAAGAAATCGTAAAGATCAGATGAGAAATAAATGAAAAAGAAATGAAAGAAACAATAACAAAGATCATTAAAACTAAAAGCTGGTTCTTTGAGAAGATAAACAAAATTGATAAACCATTAGCCAGACTCATCAAGAAAAAAAGGGAGAAGACTCAAATCAACAGAATTAGAAATGAAAAAGGAGAAGTAACAACTGACACTGCAGAAATACATAGGATCGTAAGAGATTACTACAAGCAACTGTATGCCAATAAAATGGACAACCTGGAAGAAATGGACACATTCTTAGAAAAGCACAACCTTCCAAGACTGAACCAGGAAGAAATAGAAAATATAAACAGACCAGTCACAAGCACTGAAATTGAAACTGTGGTTAAAAATCTTCCAGCATACAAAAGCCCAGGACCAGATGGCTTCACAGGCGAATTCTATCAAACATTTAGAGAAGAGCTAACACCTATCCTTCTCAAAGTCTTCCAAAATATAGCAGAGGAAGGAACACTCCCAAACTCATTCTACGAGGCCACCATCACCCTGATACCAAAACCAGACAAAGATGTCACAAAAAAAGAAAACTACAGGCCAATATCACTGATGAACATAGATGCAAAAATCCTCAACAAAATACTAGCAAACAGAATCCAGCAGCACATTAAAAGGATCATCCACCATGATCAAGTGAGGTTTATCCCAGGCATGCAAGGATTCTTCAATATCTGAAAATCAATCAATGTGATATACCATATTAACAAACTGAAGGATAAAAATCATATGATCATCTCAATAGATGCAGAAAAAGCTTTTGACAAAATTCAACACCCATTTATGATAAAAATTCTCCAGAAAGTCGGCATAGAGGGAACCTACCTCAACATAATAAAGGCAATGTATGACAAACCCACAGCCAACATCGTTCTCAATGGTGAAAAACTGAAAGCATTTCCTCTAAGATCAGGAACAAGACAAGGTTGCCCACTCTCACTGTTATTATTCAACATAGTTTTGGAAGTTTTAGCCACAGCAATCAGAGAAGAAAAAGAAATAAAAGGAATCCAAATCAGAAAAGAAGACGTAAGACTGTCACTGTTTGAAGATGACATGATACTATACACAGAGAATCATAAAGATGCTACCAGAAAACTATTAGAGCTAATCAGTGAATTTGGTAAAGTAGCAGGATACAAAATTAATGCACAGAAATCTCTTGCATTCCTATACACTAATGATGAAAAATCTGAAAGAGAAATTAAGGAATCACTCCCATTTACCATTGCAAAAAAACAAAAAAAACAAAAACAAAAAAAACCACCTAGTAATAAGCCTACCTAAGGAGACAAAAGGCCTGTATGTAGAAAACTGTAAGACACTGATGAAAGAGATCAAAGACCATACAAACAGATGGAGAGATATACTATGTTCTTGGATCGGAAGAATCAACATTGTGAAAATGATTATACTACCCAAAGCAATCTACAGATTCAATGCAATCCCTATCAGACTACCAATGGCATTTTTCACAGAACTAGAACAAAAAATTTCACAATTTGTATAGAAACACAAAAGACTCCGAATAGCCAAAGCAGTCTTGAGAAAGAAAAATGGAGCTGGAGGAATCAGGCTCCCAGACTTTAGACTATGCTACAAAGCTACAGTAATCAAGACAGTATGGTACTGGCACAAAAACAGAAATATAGATCAATGGAACAGGATAGAAAGCCCAGAGATAAACCCACGCACATATGGTCACCTTATCTTTGATAAAGGAGGCAAGCATATACAGTGGAGAAAAGACAGCCTCTTCAATAAGTGGTGCTGGGAGAACTGGACAACTACATGTAAAAGAATGAAATTAGGACACTTCCTAACACCATACACAAAAGTAAAGTCAAAATGGATTAAAGACCTAAATGTACGGCCAGACCCTGTCAAACTCTTAGAGGAAAACCTAGGCAGAACCCTCT
The DNA here is from genome assembly GCF_028021215.1 of Eschrichtius robustus. Lineage (NCBI taxonomy): Eukaryota > Metazoa > Chordata > Mammalia > Artiodactyla > Eschrichtiidae > Eschrichtius > Eschrichtius robustus. The sequence goes on from NC_090835.1 coordinate 24,389,903, forward strand.
ATGACATAAATCACAGCAAGATCCTTTTTGACCCACCTCCTAGAGAAATGGAAATAAAACCAAAAATAAACAAATGGGACCTAATGAAACTTAAAAGCTTTTGCACATCAAAGGAAACCATAGAAAAGACAAAAAGACAACCCTCAGAATGGGAGCAAATATTTGCAAATGAAGCAACTGACAAAGGATTAATCTCAAAAATATACAAGCAGCTCAGAATCAAAAAACAGACAACCCAATCCAAAAATGGGCAGAAGACCTAAATAGACATTTCTCCAAAGAAGATATACAGATTGCCAACAAACACGTGAAAGGATGCTCAACATCACTAATCATTAGAGAAATGCAGATCAAAACTACAATGAGGTATTACCTCACACTGGTCAGAATGGCCATCATCAAAAAATCTACAAACTATAAATGCTGGAGAGGATGTGGAGAAAAGGGAACCCTCTTGCACTGTTGGTGGGAATGTAAATTGATACAGCCACTATGGAGAACAGTATGGAGGTTCCTTAAAAAACTAAAAATAGAACTGCCATACGACCCAGCAGTCCCACTACTGGGCATATACCCTGAGAAAACCATAATTCAAAATGAGACATGCACCACAATATTCATTTCAGCTCTGTTTACAATAGTCAGGACATGGAAGCAACCTAAGTGTCCATCAACAGATGAGTGGATAAAGAGGATGTGACACATATATACAATGGAATATTACTCAGCCAGAAAAAGAAATGAAACTGAGTTATTTTTAGTGAGGTGAATGGACCTAGAGTCTGTCATACAGAGTGAAGTAAGTCAGAAAGAGAAAAACAAATACCGTATGCTAACACATATATATGGAATCTAAAAAAAAAAAAGGTTCTGAAGAACCTAGGGGCAGCACAGGAATAAATACGCAGATGTAGAGAATGGACTTGAGGAGACGGGGAGGGGGAAGGGTAAGCTGGGACGAAGTGAGAGAGTGGCATGGACATATATACACTACCAAATGCAAAATAGCTAGCTTGTGGGAGGCAGCTGCACAGCACAGGGAGATCAGCTCCGTGCTTTGTGACCACCTAGAGAGGTGGGATAGGGAGGGTGGGAGGGAGACGCAAGAGGGAGGGGATATGGGGATATATGTATACATATAGTTGATTCACTTTGTTATACAGCAGAAACTAACACAACATGGTAAAGCAATTATACTCCAATAAAGTTGTTTAAAAAAAAATGGTGTATGTATGTACAGTGAAATACTATTCAGCCATAAAAAGGAAGGAAATCCTGTAATTTGTGTCAGCAGGGATGGGCCTCCATGGTATAGAGAAAGACAAATACTCTGTGATCTCACTTAGACATGAGAACTCATAGAAGCAGAGTACAAATTGGTGTTTGTCATTGGCTGGTGGTAGGGGTGCGGGATATGGCTGAAAAAATTGAGATAATGTAAATACATTGTGTTTTGGGGTGTAAAATAGATGTTTAGCTGATCCTTCCCCCTACCCCTGTTTTTATGGAAGATACTCTCTTTTAAACATGGAGAGTAGCAGTCAACTGATATACTCCAAATGGGTTTAGCCTCCAAGATAATGTTCAAATTAGTTGACTAGGAATGTGCCATTTGTTCATCTGTAACTTGGCATATTTGGTTTCAAATAATGAGAATAAAGAATTTGAAACCTAGTGGGGCTTCTCCAAAGTTTTACTTCTTTTAGCTGCCTGGAACTAACGCTGCCTTTGGGGGGAAAACTGGTTTATGTAAAACTGTTTTCCTTAAGGTATTTCCTTTCACAATGGCCCTGCTAAAAAGGTAGACTCAACAGTAAAAAAAAGTACGTAATGAAATACAGCTAATAAAATGTTTGTTTTGGAAGCTTGTGAAATAACTTCCTTACTCTTGAAAAATGATGATGAGGCTAAAAATCTGAGGACTGAAAAACAAGTGAGTGAGCATCAAATGGGGTGAATATGTTTTCAGGTGCCCTGAATGTTAATGTCTTTAATAGGTGTTTTAAATAGTTAATTTCTTTTCATTTCATCACTAATTAGCTCTTTATTTTTTTCCTTCTTGCAGCTGTCACTTGAATAGGGATAGAAATTAATTTTTAATGTGCCGTTGTTTTTACATCAGATCCTGGCATATTTGCTTGATTTACCCTTTGTGGTAATGATCAAAATTCTGTCTCTCATTGATTAAGTAGGAAATATAAGTTTTGCTTTTATGCTTTAAAATGATTGGAAAAAATTACAGTTTTCTAGCAGGAGCCATCATGTGTTAGATTTCAAGTGAATAGAAAATGGGTTAGGAAGGAGAAGAAAGTTCTCTGTGAGGAACTTTTGAAAAACAAGGAGAAAGATTTTGTGTGATTATAGCTAATGTTGGGGGTAGACTAATTTACTTGATCTGTTTGATATTGTGTCCATTCAAAAATTGCTTGCATCCATGTGGTCAGCTAACAAGATTGTAGCTGAAGACAGGTTAAGATAATCAGATATCAAGGGTGGGGAAGATGACTTAGTATGATTCTTTGCTAAAATGGGACTAGGCAGGCCAAAGACAGAATGAGGGCCAAGGCCAAGAAGAAGGCTTGGAGGAGCCCAACTAAAGTTTGGTCAAGCAGGGAGTCTTTGTCAACACACAGGGACACACCAAGGCCTTGTCCTCAACCAAAAATAGATGCCTTCATGATACCATCCCCTTAGTAGCTTGGCTGTCCTGGGTGCTTAAGGATCATACCTCTGGAATTGCAGTTGTACCTTTGCAGATCATTTCTCAGATTTTGTTGAGAGCAACCATTTTGGATTAATTACGTAGTTCATTTTGACTTTAAGTTATGTTTATGTGATTGGTTACCGTTTGTAAAGCAGTTTCCTATTCGTTATTTCTTTTTTGCCTCACAAGAAAACTAAGTAGTCATTTCCTCATCTTAGATACAAAAATTGGAGCTTAAAGAGATGAAGTGACTTGCCTGACCTGATTTTTTTTTTTTTTAATAAATTTATTTATTTATTTATTTATTTTTGGCTGTGTTGAGTCTTCGTTTCTGTCTGAGGGCTTTCTCTAGTTGCGGCAAGTGGGGGCTACTCTTCATCGCGGTGCGCGGGCCTCTCACTATCACGGCCTCTCTTGTTGCGGAGCACAGGCTCCAGACGCGCAGGCTCAGTAGTTGTGGCTCACGGGCCCAGTTGCTCCGCGGCATGTGGGATCTTCCCAGACCAGGGCTCGAACCCGTGTCCCCTGCATTGGCAGGCAGATTTTCAACCACTGCGCCACCAGGGAAGGCCCCCTGACCTCATATTAAAGGATAGAACCTGAGTTCTGAATCCAGATCTTAGAGATACGTTTAAGTATCGTTAAAAAGCAGCTTTAAAGATAAATACCTTTAAAAATTTCTTCTATAAGGAATTCTGTATTTGTAAAAGACTGAATGAAACAAAAAAGGAAATTTTAAAAATTAGTTAGTGATCAGGTCTTTTTATTGTTATCTCTTTGGTGTCTCTTTCCTAAGGTCACTATTAAATGACACAATTGTCATCTTGTCCTCTTGGTAAGAAGTACTGTTAGTGTCTAGGAAGTGTTTTTTAGAAAGCAGCTTATCGGAACCGTGTAGAACAGCGCCCTTTTCTCCGAAGGTCAGTGTGACGTCATAATCTGAGATTGAAAAGAGACATGAAAGTAGACAAAGAGAGACACTGTTTGCTCTTTGAAGCTGACCCTCCACACAGTGAAACCTCTCTGGCCTGACTCTGATGCTGCAAACATCTCTCATTTCTCTTTTTCTCTCTGTTAATATCCTGTTGCCCAGCAGGGGGCAGGACAGTTTGTTTCTTTCTTTGTGAGAAGCTGCCAGCTGAAGGATCCTTACTTGTACTTCAGAGACTCTCAGGGCTAAGGGTAGAAATGTAATTGACACTCTTCTCTTCTGAATGAGGAACTAGTTATATCATTTTAATCAGATATTTCATCCAAACAGTTATAGCTTATACCCATCAGGCATTTGCTCTGTGCCAGGTATAGTAAATGTAAATGTACACAGTAAATGTATTAGCTGGGTCAGTCCTTTTAACAGATTTACATTATTTTTTATCCCCATTTTAAAGATGAAGAAAGTGAGGCTCTGAGAGGTTAAATAACTTGCCCACTGCATCTTTTTTTTTTTTTAAACTAGCATTGAGTCATTTTGGGGGGAGGTATAGTTGATCTACAGTATTACATGTTTCAGATGTACAATATAGTGATTCACAATTTTTAAAAGTTATACTCCATTTATACTTATTATAAAACATTGGCTACATTCCCTCTGCTGTACAATATATCCTGGTAGCTTATTTATTTATTTTATACATAGTAGTTTCTACCTCTTAATCCTCTACCCCTGTCTTGTCCCTCCCTCCTTCCTCTCCCCACTGGTAACCACTAGTTTGTTGTCTGTATCTGTGACTCTTTTTCTTTTTTGTTAGAGTCACTATTTCGTTCTGACTGCATCTCACATAAAGGAAGGTTCAAGAGATTTTTACAAGCTGCGTCTTCTTTGGTAACTCATTTCAATATCCAAAGATACCTCCTGTTGTAAAATTCTTTCTTCAGCTCCACAAATTCCAAGTATTACTTTATTTCTTGTGTTGATTGAGAACAGTTGAGTATGTAAAAGCCCTTCCTTCGAGGTCTACTTGCTTTCCCCTGGTGGCTTTCAAATTTCACTGTTTGTAAAAGTCCTTAGGGGAGCTTGTGGAAATTTCACATTCCTGTGACCCAAGGATTCCAGTGAAATGGATCTGAATTGGGGCCATGAAGTGTGCATTTTCCACAGATATCTCAAGTGAGAGACAGCTAGGCTGTCGTTTTGCCACATTTGGGGAAAGTCTAATCTACATAGCAAATTTTGAACTTAAGTCTGATTCTCAGAGTTGCTAATGACATTGAATAGGTTTCCCAACTGTGTATAAACCAGCATTTGTTAAATAAATCACAATTTAGAGGACCTGTGTTGTGAGTCTTTTATAAAATTTATGAGTTCATCCTCTTCATTCATTTCATTTGTTAATTTGATTGTTAATGCCAGATTTTGTCTTAGATGGAGATGCGTCTCTACATGAGAAGCAATATTAAAGATCCCTTTCTTACCTCTCTGGTTATAAATCCCAGTTTCTCATCACTTTTTTAAAATCCTATTTTCCCAACCCCTCTGTGACATGAGTACCTCCCTGATGAACTCCTTTTATCAATAGGCTCTCCAGATTTCTGTCCCCGTCTCCATCAGCATGCTTTGCAGAGTTACAGGATGCTTGCTTTATGGTCCCCAACCATCATTTTACTGATTACCCACTCATCTTGTTCTCGTGTTTGCCTGCGGGCTTCAGCCTTCTGATTTTAATTTGTGGCGTTTATCTAAGCTTCAGCAACGACTGGACCCCATCCTGCTCTGCCTGCCCTTCACCAGAGCCTTGCCCTCCAGGAGGCTGGATTTTCCTCATGTGTGCTGCAGCCTTCCCGACCCGTCTTCCATTGCATCGTTATTTTGACTTTAAATCCTCCCCCCAGGGTTATTAAGCAGGTGGAACGAGGATGCTCTGTCGGTATCACCTGGACCTTGCCTGCGGAGGCTCAAACAAAACATGTATTTTAAAATAAGGATTCCAGAAAATAGCTGGAGGCCTCTCCTTTGTTTGCTTGGCCCGCATTTGATTCTGTAATATCAGCTCTTCCTGAATATAACTTTCAACCTCACTCACATAATAGATGATTAGCCCACAGCACAGTTTAACAGCTGATTTTGGTCACGTTTTACATAGAACAGAATCAAATTCATCTTTATTTGTCCTGATGTTCAGTTATAAGGAGAGCTCCAATAATAGTCTTAACAACCGCTATTACTAATCACATTTATCAGGCACTTCCAGGCATTGGGTTTTCTTTCATCTTCATCACCACCTCTGCTAGGGTTTGCTGGCTGCCACTGACTGCCTTCCACTCCTGTGTGACCAAGTCTTAGACACCCATTAGCTCTTCCACTAGAGAGAACTGGCTATCTGTGCTGTGTTTCCTATCTTTAATTCTGTGCATCTTGTCACTCCCAGAGTCCCATCAGTGCTATTCCAAAATATCTCTGAAGCGATCTTCTCTCAAGCTGCTGCTGGCCGGCCTAGTTGAGGCTGCCATCACGACCACAGTCATCACTCCTCTGTCTTCTCCAGCCTCTGGTTTAGCCCCCTTTCTCAGGGCTGCTTTGAGATCCTGAGTTGCTTCTGCCTTTTTGCACATGTGTTCCCCCCAGTGTCAACACTGTTGTGCCTTTCATCCCTTATTCCTAGCCTGGCCAAATACTACTTGTCAACCAGGCGTCAGGTTTGACAACATCTCCTCCAGGAAGCATTTATCTTGTCGGACAGCTTTCTTCAGAGCCACGCCTTCGTTCTAGTTACCATCTTCTCTCATCCTGGTTGCCTAACACTCTGCTCACAGGTGTCTCTGTCCATCTCCTTCAGCAGCTTCAATTCTGCTTTCTCATAGGTCAGTGGCTCTCAAACCTTTTGATCTCAGCACTCTTTATCTCCCCCCCAGCTTTCTTGTTTAAAGTATAATTGATTTACAATATTAGTTTCAGGGGTACAACATAGTGATTCAAATGTTTATAGATTATACTCCATTTATTGTTATGATAAAATACTGGCTCCATTCCCTGTGCTGTACAATATGTCCTTGTTGCTTATCTTTTTTTTTTTTTTTTTTTGGCTGCATTGGATCTTCGTTACTGTGTGCGGGCTTTTCTCTAGTTGCGTCGAGCGGGGGCTACTCTTCGTTGCGGTGCGCGGGCTTCTCATTGCGGTGGCTTCTGCTGTTGTGGAGCATGGGCTGTAGGTGCGCGGGCTTCAGTAGTTGTGGCTCGCGGGCTCTAGAGTGCAGGCTCAATAGTTTCGGCGCATGGGCTTAGTAAGCTCAGTAGTTGCTCTGTGGCATGTGGGATCTTCCCGGACCAGGGATTGAACCCGTGTCTCCTGCATTGGCAGGCGGATTCTTAACCACTGCACCACCAGGGAAGTCCCAGTCCTTGTTGCTTATCTATTTTATGCATAATAGTTTCTACCTGTAAGTCCTCTACCCCTGTCTTGCCCCTTCCCCCTTTCCTCTCCCCACTGGTAACCTCCAGTTTGTTTTCTGTATCTGTGAGTCTGTTTCTCTTTTGTTATATTCACTAGTTTGTTTTATTTTTAAGATTCTGCATGTAAGTGATAACATACAGTAATTGTCTTTCTCTGACTTACTTCACTGAGCATAATATCCTCTAGGTCCATCCACGTTGTTGCAAATGGTGAAATTTCATTTTTTTAATGGCTGAGTAATATTCTATAGAATGTGTGTACATGTGTGTATATGTGTGTGTGTAACATCTTCTTTATCTGTTCATCTGTTGATGAAAACTTAGGTTGTTTCCGTATCTTGGCTATTGTAAATAATGCTGCTGTGAACATTAGGGTTCACGTATATTTCCAAATTAGTGTTTTTGTTTTCTTTAGATATATACCCAGCAGTGGAATTACTGGATCACATGGTAGTTCTGTTTTTAGTTTTTTGAAGAACCTCGGTACTGTTCTCCATAGTGGCTGCACCAATTTCCATTCCCACCAACAGTGCACAGGGGTTCCCTTTTCTCCACACCCTCTCCAGCATTTGTTATTTGTGGTCTTTTGATGATAGTCATTCTGATAGGTGTGAGCTGATATCTCTTTGTAGTTTTGATCTGCATTTCTCTGATGATTAATGGTGTTGAGCATCTTTTCATATGCCTGTTGGCCATCTGTATGTCTTCTTTGGAAAAATGAATATTTAGGTCTTCTGTCCATTTTTTAATCAGGTTGTTTGTCTTTTTGATATTGAGTTGTATGAGCTGTTTATATATTTTGAATATTAACTCCTTATCGGTCATATCATTTGCAAATGTTTTCTCCCATTCCTTAGGTTGTCTTTTTGTTTTGCCTGTGACGTCCTTTGCTGTGCCAAAGCTTTTAAGTTTAATTAGGTCCCATTTGTTTATTTTCATTTTTGTTTCCTTTGCCTTAGGAGACAGATTTTTTAAAAAATTGCTACAATTTATGTCAAAGAGTGTTTGTTCTGCCTATGTTTTTCTTGTAGGAGTTTTATGACTTCCAGTATTACATTTAGGTCTTTTATCCATTTTGAGTTTATTTTTGTATATGGTGTAAGTCTCTCTCTTTTCAGTAGACTTCAGTTTTTAAGAGCAGCTTTGGGTTTACAGAAAAATTGCACAGAAAATATATACAGTTCCCAATATCCTTTTCCCCTTCACCCATAGTTTCTCTTATTAATAACCTCATGTGTTGTATATTTTTGTTACCATTGATGAACCAGTATCAATATATTATTTAATTGAAGTCCATAGTTTACTCCTTTCAACTCATAAATATATTTGCGAATGCAAAAAATGCCTTGTTTCTTATGTAGTCACCTTTATAGAAGTTGAAACTGAGAAATTAAAAAAATATAACATTCCTTTATATTTTTGCCAATCTCTTTCTGGTGTGATTTAATAGAAGACAGTTGGTGTCTCATAATTGCTTCTGCCTTCATTGTGTTGTGATGCCACTAGTCAGATAGCCTCTGGAAAACACTGCTGCACACTTGTGAAAAAAGTGAGTGTAAAGGGCATAAACGTTAGTATTATTAGGAAATGGGTTTGAGCTTATAGATCCTCTGAAGGGATCTTAGGAATTCTCATGGGTCCCCTGATCACACTTTGAGAACCACTTGCATCCACCTAAATGATGCTTCCTTTAAGTCCTGTTAATTCTTTAGGTCTCAGTTTAGATGTGTGTCATCAAAGAGGCCTTCTCTCACCTCATACTGCATCTCTGTGTTCTACCATTCCATCACACACACTTATATTAGAACATCTGTATTTGCTACTGGACTATAAGGTCCCTGAGGGCAGGGACTGGGGCTTTTGTTCACTGTTGTGTATTCCTAACACACATGTTCTGGTTATACTTACTGCACCAATGATTGACTAGGCAGAAGGAGTAAGAGCGAATACAGTGATTTTTTAGGAATTTACTAGTAAAGAGGGAAGAGGCTTGAACATCGTTTATTTCTCCATTAGCATCCAAAGTCCTTGATTGCTGGTATCATGCTTTTTCTCTGTGGATCATCAGTGGACATAGTTTGTGTTCAATAAATGTTGTGCTGAGTGAATGGATGGATATTCAACTAGTGAATGGGTGAATTCAGGGGTTAGATGGGATTTCGAGTGCGAGTGGAGGGTTCATTTGATGATGTGATTATCGTGTCCTGGAAATGACTAATTGCCCTGTTAATACTTGCTGCCAACTCTGAGTTATGTTTGATGCAGTCGTTTCATATATTTGTGTTAGGAACACTTATCAAATATACCTCGTAGATGGGAATGTTTCCATCAAAACAATCTTGAATTTGTGGGAACAATGTGCTTTAAATTAAGATTTCAGTATCCCCTTGTCATTGCCAGCCTTCCATGAGAAGAAAAATAATTGATTAAACATGTGGCTTAAACGACTAAGAAAGACATACAGTTATACCAATTGAATTTTAATATGTGTTATGTGTTTATGTTTTTCAGGTAAGGAATTATATTTCGTTCTGCCTGGTTTCCTAAGGAACCTGACAGGTGCCGTCTTCTTGTGTTCGTTTGTAACCTGCCAAATCATGCGAAATACACTCGCCTACAAAACTAGGGCTTCAGTTGTAAGTAATATGCTCTGTGCTTTTGTCAGTGGAGTGGGTCTGGAGGTAAGGGCTCTGCAGGGCACTCTGGCTTGCATCTGCTCTCTGTTAGGCTGGTTACTGACCACTGCTCCCCACATCGTTGTGGAGACTGTCTCCCCTCTGCCCCGTGCCTGCTATATTCTTCCTGCTTGGGGTGACTTCCCTTTTCTCTTCTGCTTCACTGTTTATCACTCATTATTAAACCACGAAGCCTGATGATTTCCTGTATATAACATTTCCACTGAAAAAAAAATTCAGATATACAAAGATAAATTTTTAAAAAATATCAGTTGAAGAGGAAGCTTGAAACCGTTATGCTAATTGAAATAAGCTAATTGTCCCCAGACACAAAGGGACCAGTATTAGATGATCCACTTAAATGAATTCTTTAGAATTTATAGAGACAGAAACTGGACTCGAGGTTACCAGGGGTGGGAGGAGGTGATTCGAATTATTGCTTAATAATTGCAGAATTTTTGTTTGAGGTGATGACTAAGTTTTTTTCCCCCAGTCTTACTGAGATACGATTGAAAAAGTTTCGGAAATAGATAGTAGTGATGGTTGCACAACATTTTGGGTATAATTAATGCCACTCAATTATATACTTAAAAATAGCTAATTTAATGGTTTTTTTACACACACACACACACACACACACACACACGTTTTTATCACAATTTTTAAGACGTTAAAAAATAAATCAGCCATAGTCCTACCCCTCAGAGATTTCACTGTTAATACTTGGGCACATTTTTCTTACTTTTTATATTGTTAACATGTTTCCTGATAGTCTTTCTTATTACTGAAGTTAAACTCCTGTAGTACAGTAAATTCTACATCTACTTCCTTTGATTTAATGTTGTTTCATAAGTATTTTTTCCGTACCTTTGGAGCCTTTGCATCCATACTACCAACTACGTAAGATTTTGTCCTAATCAGTCACATTCATTCAAGACCGAGTGCCATTCATCCCATTCCTGGTTGCGCTGACTCGTCCGTTTCATTCATTCAGCTTGTAGTTCTTGAGCACTCACTGCATGCCAGTCATTCTTCTGGGCCCTCTGAGCCCAGAGGGTTTGACCAGTCAAGTTTGACCGGCAGAGTCCCATCATCTGACCCATGCAAACTAGTTCTGTGGGGTGTATTTTGGGAGACACTGGGCTGGACGGTCTATGATTCTGTCCCCTTCCTCTGGTCTGAAATTCTCTGATGCAGGTTGTTTAATTCTGACACTTAGTTAAGTGCAGGTAACCTGCCCATGAACAAACTATTGTAAGCGTTTTCCAAAGTTTGCTCTCCTGGGACTTCCCTGGCTGTCCCGTGGTTAGGACTCTGAGCTCTCATTGCCAAGGGCTAGGGTTCAATCCCTGGTCAGGGAACTAAAATCTCACAAGCTGCGCATTGTGGCCAACAAACAGACAGACAGACAAAACAAAGTTAGCTCTCCTTCTTTTCTCTGTCAGTGGATAGATACTCAAGACGCTTTTGACCTCTCCTCAAAACTGATTTGTGATATAATGAACAATTTGAAAGAGTTGTTAAAAAAAAAAACCCCACAAAACTCAAGTGCATCCCCTTACTAGAATTCTAATGAAGGAGGGTGAAGTCTCATTTTTTAAGAAGTAGAAGGACAAAGCTTGCACACAATAGTGGAGTCTTGGTGAATATGTATCTTTCCTACGTGTAAATGAATTCTCCCCAGAGTTTCTTTTCTTCTACTAAAATGTATCCCACTCAAGATTAGAGAACCAACAGAAGAAAATGAAAATTTTCTTCCCCTAGGGACAGGGGAAAAATACTCATTTTTCACAAAAGCCTTAATGAAAGTAGTGGAAATGTTTTTTAGCGTTTTAAAATACTGGCAGAAACTAGGTTTGCTTCAGAAACATTTTTCTTGGTTGACTTAGAAGTGGGATGGTGGAATATAAATAACTGGGTGGACAAGCTCTTCGGGATCTTCTTGACTGTCTCCTCATTGTGTATAATGGTACCAGGCACATAGTAGGAACTTGATATACAGTTGAATGAATGAATGGATTTTGAGAGGGTGGAACTTCTTTACACTAGGCTACGAATATTATCACCACGGGAACAAAGATATTTATTTTAACACGTGATCTCAGGAAAATGAGAGCATGATCATGACTCCTGTTTGTATTCTTATAAGTATCTAGTATTCGGACTCTGTGCAGATACCTTTGTAGATAGAAAGCAGATAGGATTCTTTTTCCCAGAGATCGACGACAAGATAAGGCTTATTTCACCCTACCTTCTATTTACCCCCTTCAAAAGCTAAATTTCGCATCTGTTTTCAGGCTTGTTTGTGGGCAGAAGTTTCTGAGTTTGTTTACAAACATTTCCAGGACATATTGTCGATCAGCAGGTTTCCTCAATTAACAGCAGCTTCTTAAGTCTGTTTTCTGTTTTGATTGTGTGACAAATGCTATAGGGTTTTGTAGATGCAGGGACAGAGAAGTTTACCGACTCAGCAGAATCCAGGTGAAGTCTGATAACGAATCTAGACAGTTTGTGTAGAATGGAATTCATTAAAAGGGTGAGAACACAGGAGGCAGTTTGGTTGCAGGTCTTCGCTTGAATAAGGACATGGCCCCCTGCTGTGCACTTATCCTGCCAGGTCCCAGGCATTGCACACACACATTCACTCACTTGTGGTATTTTATGTCATCCTCTGAAGAGTTCTGGAAAAAAGACTGAACTTTCATTTCATGGATGAGGACAAAGTGGCTCAGAGACCATAGAATTTGCCAACGTTTGGACAAATTCCTGGTGCAGCCCCACATCACATTCTGATGCGTCAGGGTTCAAAGCCCTTATTTGCTCTCTATAGAAAAGGAATTATTGAATGAGAAACGTGTTCTGGGGTGTGTTGGATTTTTGTAAAAGGAAAAAAAAAATGCATGCATTGTCTCAAAACATGAGCATAGGGATTCTGAGAATCATCTCTTAAAATTAAATGAGATTATGTAAAATGTTTGACCTGGTCCCTGATGCCCCATAAGTCATGCCTGTTGTTGCTCTTGTTTTTGTTATTGACACATAACAACAGAAGCCTTTGTAGATCAGCCTCTGTTGTTCTTGTACTTGATACGGTGGGTGTGGCTTTGAGAAATACAGGGGTTGGAGTCAGGCTCTCCACGTTCAGATCTCAGCATCTTAATTTACTGGGTGGGTAACCTGTCGGCCAGCTCATTAAGCTCTCTAAGCATTGCTGTCTGTCCCCGTACAGTGGGATGGTAATTGCACTAACCTCCTAGGATTCAGGCGAGGATTAAATATTAGGGTCATGTACGAAATGTACCTTGTGCAGTGCCTGGCACTCAGAAAATATTATTAGTGTTATTATCAGTCATTAGTGTCGTTGTCAGTTCGTGATCATAAAAACGTAAAAGGCACCCCCAGTGGAAGGTGATCCATGTTGTGTCCTGGCAGAAATGTGAATATGGGGTGCTGGTTTGGTGTGTGTGTGTATACACAGAGGTACGTGTGTGTACACACAGAGGTACGTGTGTGTACTGAGTATACCTTCCTATCAGAGGCTTTGGTTAAACTAGCACAAGAAAACCATTATAAGTCTTCTTGGAGGCCATGGAGAGGATCAGTGCTCTTTTCATTGTCAGCCCGCGATTTAAACACTTTGGGACCGTAGGGAGAAGATGTGGCCTGAAGCCATTGGCACAAAGTGGAAAAGAAAACTGGAGAACTTTTGAAAGCACTCTCGTTTACCCTGAGTCTTTCTTTTTAAGTTAGAAAATTGTAAAGGAATACAGAATCTAATTTTAGGAGGCCTAATGAGGCTGGTTTCATAGGCTAATGGTATGCGTGGGTGGGTATGTGTTTTCAGTAATCCGTGAAGTGAAACTTTAGACTCCCTATCATCCCCTTCTGACCCATTTACCACAGGAAGCTGGAGTGATGCTGATGAAGTGGAATCTGATGACCTCACTTCCTTGTTTGAAACCTGTCCATTGGTTCTAATTTGACATGACTTACCTGGGCCTTTGTGACCTGGCCCTGGCTACCTACTCACTGAAAGTCTTTATTTCCTGCTTTCAGCAGGGTTGGAAGGGCTGGCAGTGGGTGGGGGCAGTTGGTTGTGAGTGAGGAGTGGCTGAATCCCTTAATACCAGGCTTTCAGGCCCCACAGCTCATTGATGTCACTCACCTGGTGCTGTAGACATTTGCCACCTGTGAAGGAAGGCACCCCTGGTGTCTGTAGGACAGGGATTTAGCTCCCTCTTGCTAGGTCCCCATAATACTCTCTGCTTATCTCTATTGGAGCACTTGGAGCAATATTATACCATTGTCTTGTGCCCCATAGGATTCTTAGTGACTACCATATTGTTGAGTTCTAATTCAAGGCATATTTGGTGAATGAATAAATTAGTTCCAGAGAGTGACTTGTCCCTTACCTGAAGAAGTTGCTTTTATCATTAATTTTGAAGCCGACCTGTCTTTCTGTCTAGCTATTTGCCCAGGCAGCCAGCCATCCACTCATCCACCCATCCATCCATTTAAAAAGGCTTGAAGTAGACAATATTAACAATCAGTTCTGGCAGGTAGGAATATAGGTATTTGTAATATTTGGTGAATGATGTTGTCTTTGAAATTAATAGTATTCTGTTAAATGGGAGCTCTGTTCTTGGCCCCTGGAGCTTTATTCATCTAGAAATAACCACTGGCAAATCCCAAATAGGTGTGTCTGCTGCTGTTTCTTGAAACTTTTCTTATGGGTTTGAGATCCAGTGACAGAGTGAAAGTCCTTTTGTAGCGAGACCCATAGAAAACCACAGGAGAGTCGAATGATGGGAACAGAGAATGAGGGGTGGATAACCAACCGTTTCCTCTCTGAATTCACTTTAACAAATATCTGTGTTATTCCTGAAAAGTCTGCGTCTAGGAGTTTTAGTTGTTGGAGCATCTTAGGTAAGATAATGTGGCTTTGGAGGTAGAGTCTTTGGGTTTGGGCTGCAGCTCAGGTTGACTCACTGGTGGGGTGACCCTGACCAGGCTGTCTATCTCCACGGGTGTCCATGAACTCTGACTATGGGGATAAACACGGCAGCCTCACAAGGACTTCCTCAGGATTTATTGACACGGTGCCTGTAACGTGATTGGCGTGGTGCCTGGCATGGTCTATATAAATTTAATGGATGGTGGCAGTTATTCTTAAACTGTTTGTATTGAAATGTCTAATTTCTTTAGTTTTAAATGAGAATTAGCGGAGGAGAGATCTTTAATTGTGGAGCTCCTTGGTCACCACATGTTGCCTTTCTTTTGGTCTTCAGTAGGCTGTTGA
Organism: Eschrichtius robustus; assembly: GCF_028021215.1. NCBI lineage: Eukaryota > Metazoa > Chordata > Mammalia > Artiodactyla > Eschrichtiidae > Eschrichtius > Eschrichtius robustus. The sequence continues at coordinate 24,404,968 of NC_090835.1, forward strand.
TAATAATCACTATTGATTTGCTGCTCTGGGGCCTGGGGGTTGTATTTTTACACCAGCTTAGAGAGTTGCCGCTGATTCGGAATGATCCATAGCAAGAGCTATGCATAATGAATTCAGTGCCGTCTGAGCATGAGTAGAGTCTTCAGGTTGCACTTGACCCTTTGACAACATGACTGATTATTCTGATTTATAATCTCCACATGATGCAGCAAGTCTACGGAATCCCACCGATTCCACTTAGTGGCCCCTGGGTTCCTGTCTTACATAACCTTAGGTGTCACTTCCAACGTTTATATTTTCTATTGACCTCCTGTCTTTATAAAAGTATACTTAAAGAAATGGGCCTTACCCACTTTTAAAACGAGAGACCAACACAATACATGAATTCTGCTTTCGTTTGCCTATTATTAGAACACTTGCAGACAGCAATCAATACAGTGAAATTGCAAACGAAGCAGTCTGCGTGGCTCTCATACATTCATTTTCAAGGGAAAAATTAAATGCTAGAGATGTAACACAGTTCTAATAGGGATCTGAAGAAATCTTTGGAGATTAAATTACATCCATTTTCTTTAAATGGATGTCATCCATCCATTTCTTTAAATTTAACTTTGTATCTCCTTCAGGAATAATTTATTTTTAAATGATTGATAAAAATTTGGCTAGCTTTTTAAGTAACTTAATCGTATGTACAGGATCATGCATTCTTTAATATATAGAGAGAAACTCTCATGTGAATTATTATACAGTGGTTAGTAGGATAATTTTAGGGTTTGTTCTCTCGCTCACTCTCTCTTTTTCACTTGCTCAGTCTGTCTCTTTTTTCCAGAGCTGTTAATCCAGATATGATACTGGATTTAGGCCCCCTGGGAATTTCTGGTAAATGCATAAATATATTTGGAGAGATTGGGTCTTTTTATTAAATTTTAGCAACTCTGCTTCCTTCAGGAATCTTCAAAGGTCATATATTTGAGTTGGGAAAAGTCACCAAGGAGATTTCAGTGCTGCTTGCTGAAATAGAGATTTGACTAATGATAGTAAAGGTTATATAGATAAGACAGTGCATTTAACCTGCAAATGAAAACGAGTTGGCATCTCGCCAACTCATCCTCATTTGCTAAATCTCTTCTCCATGCCTTGATCTGTCAGCTCTGGGAAAAATGGACTTGGAGTCTGCACTCATTTTTGAAAGGATAAATGGAAGTGAGGAAGGGCCATTATGCCGATAGGTAGAGTAGATCGAAGTTTAAATCAGACCCAAGATGTGGAAAAGTAACAGTAGGGGTTAAGACTGGAACTTCTATGTTTTAGCAGGCCTGCATTGCCCTTCCCTGGGAGAGGATTCCTAACAACAATGGTGACATGGCCTCCTGCAAATGTTAAGGCTGTTCCTCCACTTCCTTCTTGGGTGTATCCATCTGACTCTCTGTCCTCAGAGCTTTTGGACTGAGCCAGCAGGGGAAGAAATAGTCCAGACTATGGGAGTGATTTATTTATGCTTTAATCTGCCATATAAAGCTACTTTGTTTCAAAATTAAGATGAAACACCCAAGGAAGATTTAAGCAGTCTTCCAATTACCACATCTGCTACATCTGTCTCTATTAACCAGATGGTTTTTTGATAGAATGAATCTCATTGTAGGAGAGATGGATGAGTTTTTCCTTGTCTGGTTTGTCTCTTGGCGTGCAGTTGCCATCGACAGATGATCTTACAGCAGAGATGCCTGCTCTGGTGGGCGAAATCCAATCTGTTGTGATTTCCTTCCCTCAGTATAGTGTTTTGTGGTAATTTAAACGTCAAAATTATGGAGATTTTATATACATTTTGGGGGGCTTTTCTTTAAAAAAAATTAGGTGCTTTTGCAACCCTGAGCCCACATAATCCACAAGATCTGAGTAGATCGTTACCCCTTTAAGGGGCATGAGCGCTCCAGTTTGTAACAGCCCTCACCATTCCCTAATGTTCTATACTCAGCTTATTTCTCTCATTTGAGTTTCTAATCAATGTATTCAAGAATCACTGAGTCACCATAAAAAAGAATGAAGTAATGCCATTTGCAGCAGCATGGATGGACCTAGAGATGATCATACTAAGGAAGCCAGACAGAGAATGACAAATATCATATGATATCGCTTATATGTGGAATCTAAAAAAATGATAGAAATGAACTTATTTACAAAACAGAAATAGACCCACAGACATAGAAAACAAACTTATGGTTACCAGAGGGGAAAAACGGGGGAGGATAAATTAGGAGGTGGGGATTAACACATACAAACTACTGTATATAAAATAGATAACCAACAAGGACTTACTTTATAGCATAGGGGACTATACTCAATATTTTATACTAACCTAAAGGGAAAAGAATCTGAAAAAGAAAAAAATATATATATATATACACACACACACACGTATGTATATATATGTATAACTGAATCACTGTGCTGTATACCTGAAACTAACATGATACTGTAAATCAACTGTACTTCAATAAAATGAAATTAAATTTAAATAAAGAATCACAGAGTCACAGTTTTTTAGAACTTAGAGACACTTCTTATAGAGCCTGTACAGTCTAGCACCTTCATTTAGTGGATGTGTAAACTCCAGGAAGTGGATCAGACCTGGGGGGATGGGGTAATGGATTAATTATGCTTAAACGTGATATACAGTCTGTGGCAAGATTTTTGCATGATTTCCTCAAGGTAGTCAAAATGGAAAAACCTAAGTCTCAGAAGAGTTTTGAATGTTACACTGAAGAAATCCTCATTTTAAATCAATTTCACATTCTTGTTTTTAAGTCATCAGAAATAAAATGAATAATAGTTGTGTGATGGATGATATGAAAGCTTTAGCAGTCTGGTCTTCTTTTCCTGCTGTAATATTGAGCTCCTTTAGAAGGCAGTAGAGAGCAACTTAGAGTTTGGGGCAGGGATACTGGTTTGGAATAATTCAGAAACCTTTTCTTCTCTCTTTCTTTCTTGCATGGCAAATTCTGGGAATGCAGAGAGTTCTTGGAGCTGTGAGAAGAGGGATGAAAATTAGATTCTCTGCTAGGTGTTGTTTAGTAGCCTCCCTAGGAATCAATCAAGTAAGAAGTGTGTATGTACAAAGTATTTGCAAGTTTTTGTGTCTTTTAAATCAGAGTGGCCAAATACCGCCTGCGTGTGTGTTTTGTTTGACTGGTGAGTGCCACAGAACTGGACTGTAATTCTAGCATACAGACAGTGAAAAGAAAGGCAGGAGCTTTTCATCTCTATATCCTGTTGTCTCAGATTTCTGGGCTTCATCTTTACGCCAAGATTGAATTCCTTTCATTCCTGAACAGGTTGGCAAGAGATATTTTGCCTAATTGATTTACATGGTTATTTTCTACTAGGAAGCAAAGTAATTTAAATGGGAAAAATTTCCACAACTTATAATAGAATTGTTTAATTGTGACATTTTATTATCATCTGAATATGATATCTGAACCCCAGATAATCACTGATAACACTATTATATTTGGCCGTTTCTAAAATTTGAAGACTCATTCTGCCCTGTGCTTATAAACTTAGCAAGAATAGAGATTACACCTTACATTCCAATTTTGGCGACTATCAACATTCAATGTTCATCTTAGTCCTTGATTCCTGGGGATAAATATGCACAGTTAGCTTATTGGCTGAGTTTTAAGAAGTACCATTTACTATTTAAAGCACTAAAAATTGCTAATTTATGCATGATAATGTAAATTTCTTTATATGCTGCTAGAATTCAGTTTTAGCCAGACTGCAGCCAAATTTTAAGATTGGCTGTGTGATGGTGTTTTTAGCTATAACATGGAAATTACTTGTATGTGTGTCTGACTTGGCAAACAAACTTCCTTATATTTCCTTTGGAGCTCTAACATTCTGAGGACAGATTTCCTCCAAGCGTATTTAGAAGTTTCACCTTTTCTTTATATGCTACTTGTTATATCACTGGGGTATGTGTTGTACATTTAAAATGGACATTTAAATCACCTTCCAGGGAAAGTGGATGAAGTACCTGTTGTAGTTTGGTTACCCTTTGAGTTATCCAATCACTGCATTTGGGGGCGGGAAGTTATTTCCAGAGGTGATTTGATTTCATCCTGCTTCTTTGCAGAGGATATGGTAAAACTTGGTATGGAGATGACCATCTCTCTTATTAAGAACAAACCCCAGAAAATCCAGGGAGGAGAGTTAGATAATAACTCATCCTCTTTTATAGCTCTGACCCATTTCAGCTTCCTACAATATTCAGGTTTTACAGGAAACAGAAGACATACTGTTGTTTTTCTTCTTTAATGGCCATGTGTTTATGGGGTTTTTCATACATCCTTCCAGTCTATGAAACACTTGTGGCATAAACAACTGTCATTGCCTACCCAGCACCTATCTCCCCCTTGTTCCTGCTAAGAGAACCCCAATTTTGTGTTTAGTCAGCACCATTACTTGGTCTCAGGCAAAGAAGGCGTGACCCAGTCATCCTTGATGAATCATGATTGGTCTAAGCCAGTCTGGTCATCCCATTCTGCTTCAACGGTGATTGGTGTAGAATTGTGCATGTGACTTAACTCTGGCCAACGAGGCTTAAGGGGAAATGGGAGAGATTTCCTCCCTGAATAAAAATGACAGACACCCATGAAGATAAATCCTTTTGCCTCTGTCTCTCTTGCTTCCTGCTTTCAATGAGGATACGTTGCTTGGAAATGTAGCAGCCATCTTGTAACAATGAGGTGACAGGCTTGAAGAAAATTCACATGCTGAGGATGGTTAAATAAGAGAGAGCTGTGTCCTTGTCAGCATTGTTGAATAGCTGAATCACCCCCAGGGACCACCTCCCTCCAGATTTCTAGGCGAAAAATAAACTACTAATTATTGAAGCCACTGTTATTTAAGGATTCTCTTATTTGCAGCCAAAAGCATTCCTAACTGATACACCACCTAAAAGGCAACTTATGCAATGGAGATGTTCACCATTCAACTAGATGAAAAGACAGCAGTATATTTTGTCTCAATCTGCTTTTCTGTAAATATTATTTTCTTTTGGCCTGGAATGAAAGACAGATGTTGAGAAATGTAATTAGATTCTTGGTGTATGTGGCCAAGTTTTAATTTTTAATGAACATGAGGTCCCAAAGTGTTTGGCAACAGAAAGAAAATAATCCAGCATTTCTTATTTAATTAAATCATCCTGTACTACTGTATAACTGAAGATCAGAGCTAGCAGGATTGCATTACATGGTGATTTTTGTGTTGCTGTCTTTTATTGCGAACCACTTGTTTTAAAATCTAGTCCAGTTTGCTTAGAATGCAGTACTGTATTTACAGTGGACTGACTCAGAGGTTGTCTCAGGAGACTCTGGTTACGGCTGCGTTCCTGGAACAGCTGAAAAGGTCAGGAGGTGGAGTTTACTTTCGTTAGTGATGGGAGCCTCAAAGATGGGTTCCCAGAGAGGACAGGCACAGGTCTGCTCAAGGAATCTCCTCTGCCTTAGATTCAGCATCATTTCTAAACCTGAACAGCTGGAGGTTATTGCACTTTGAAATTCAGGTAAAACCAGGTATGCAAGTGACCAAATAGAATATGCTGGGTTTTTATTATCTATTGTGCATAATGTTAGAATGTTAAAACACACTGATTGCTGTGATTTGAACCAACCTCAAAGGCTAGCTAGGATTACTGAAAATTTTCAACTGGGAAATATTTTTCAATGAATACATTTGTTTTCTGATACACAGATGTAAGCAACCTCAAAGTAGGCCAACAGTGTGATAGAAATCTTTAGGTGGCCTGCAAAAAGGAGTAGATGAGCAGCTTGTAATGAGTGTGTTGGTTCTGTATAAATATATTCTGTATAGTTTGTTCTCTTCAGATTGAATACTGTCCTCCCTGCCATTGTTTGTTAATCACTAATTTGTCGAACAGAATTGGAAAAAATTGGATAAAGCAGAATACAGATGCAGATTACCCAGGTCCAAATTTTTACAAAATCCCATTTAATAGGGTCAGAATTAATCAGGTTTTACTGTATGCTGTGTTTTTCTTTTTTAAATCTCAGGGGTTATTAAACATAGTAAGTTATCATTTTGTGAGGCAGTGTTATATGGGTATTGATTATGAATCAAGGTAAAGCCTTACTATTTTAAAAAATAATTGTCTTTGATACACACTTGGGTTCTACTAGAGGAATAATGCTTATGTAGTGAAAAAAAGTTTTATCCTCAAGTTCTTTTTTTTTTTTTTCTTTCGGTTAAGATTCAAAAGAAGGTTGTTAAGAATAAATGATGCCCTAGACAAAATAATATGAAAGCAAATGTGTTTTGTTTTGTTTTGCATCGCTTCTTTGTGATGACTGTATCTCCTCTGACAGTAGTGCAGTGTCCCTGTGTGACAGAACATCTGGTCCTTCTTAGCTGGGTGAATATCAGGTTTGACTCATCCTTCCAGGATTTGGACTTTTAGGCCCTGAGGTTTGAGGAGGTAACCTACCATATTTAGGTGTGAATTACTGCTGCATTTCTTTAGCTTTTCCTACTGCTGTTTCCCACATAGCAGCACCTGTTTTTAACAACAGAGACCATGTCAGTGCCTTTTCCTGCTAAAAAGTGCTGAGCCACTTTCCTTAGATGAACATCCACATTCCTTACTATGGTCCCACGTGATCCGTTCCCTCCCTGGGTCTCCAGGCTCATCTTTTGTCACTTTCTCCCTCTTAGGAGGTGCTCCAACTGTGGTTGTTCTGTTTCTCTTCCCCACAAACTCATTTCTATCTCAAAGCATTTGCACGTGTCATTTGCCTGGTAAGGGAAATCTCTTTTCCCAAATTTTTGCTTGGCTGACTTAGTCTCATTGTCACAGACTCCACTCCTATGTCACCCCAGTCTTTCTTTCTATGTCACATCACCCAGGTTGATGGGTAACACTTAAAAGCATAACATAATTTCACATCTGAATTTATTTTATATATCAACATTTCTATTGTCTGTCTCTCTTTCTGAGGATGGAAGTTCCATGTGGCCCACTCTGTTTATTTCTAAGGATGATGGGATTCCCCAGTGCCTAGGGCACATAGTAGGCACTCATAAATACTCCTTGAATGAAGCAAAAGGAGACAAACAAACAATGTACAAATACACCTGGAATATTTTAGAAGTAAAATGGCAGAATTAATTGAGGCCATCCAAATATATTCTTACTCTCTTCTCCCAGATCACATTCTGTCCTTTGTATCATAAAATGTCCATGTCACTGGGAACTCCATCTGGAATAATTCCCCCTTTCTTTTTTATTTTTAAAAAAATAATTCAGAGGTAACTGAAATGCTTATTGAAGCCCCTTCATCAGGGCACAAGTTAACTACTTAGAGCAGCATTTCTCAAACTGTGTCCTATGCATTCTTAATCCTGATGAAACACCATTAAAATTCGAGTGCTGTCAAATAAGTTGGTGAGATACAGAAGTATCATATTCCTTTAGCATATTCTGTTAGCATATTAAGGAATTTTTCAAGGTCCTGTAGTGAAGAAATCTCTTATTACTTTGTCTCACTGTTTACTATTCTCATTTGGCCACAGAATCCTCATCCCCATGTGTTTTGTTTTCTTCCAACTCCTGTTAACATTGTATGCAGCTATAATATATCCTGTCCTTCCACCTCCAACTTTTGGCATATCATGGCTGAAATAGACAATGGTGATATTTGCATGACATTTTAGAGGGAATTTACAGCTCTAATAAAATGCACATAGGGTAAGACCACGCTGGGGCTCTCAGCTCCGCAAATCCCCACCGAGGCCTCCAGGGCCGAGGGCATCAGTCTTCCTAGGAACCCTGGTTGAGAAGCTGTGCTTTCTAGCACATTTATGGATGGTGGCCTAGAGAATGTAGAGTATGGCCTTCTTTCAAATCAATGTGTATGCAAGACCATCATCATCCTCTCTGGCTATTTCCTAGATATCATCTGTGAACTAACAGTGGCATCATTCAAAGATTCTGGGCTTTCTAAATGCTGCAGAAACTTGGTGCCCCGACAAGAAAACATGGCAGTATATGCCTGCCTTGTGGTATGATTATCAAAGATTTGGTAGAGTTTCTAAATCCACTTCCCAATTGTAGGAAAGTGAATGGCTAGCATCCCACACACTGAATTTGCTTTTCTCCTAGACTCCCATTTTGGCATAATTTAATTCAAAAGCAGGGTTCCTCTTTGTGAAATATTAAGCCAAGGTGTTTTATATAAAGAGCATTGAATTATTTTATTCTCTAGGTGGCATAGTTTAAATAAGATGGAAGTGTAAATCTAATCAACTACAAGACCGTGTCTCTTTTATACTGTATAACTTCTTGAAAAAAGACTGATTCATATGCAGCAGTAATTCATTTAATCTGAACCAGTCCTTGCATAATTTTATATTTCTCTACTATACTTTCTCTGCCAAGAATTTGTTTGTATAAATCACTCTTCCCCTGCTAAACTGGCTTCAGAAAATATTTGAAAAGCAGCTAGACTATTAACCCTTTAAATAATAGTTTCTTTCCCCTTTTTCTTTCCTTTATTTATTTATTGCTAATTAAATGATCTGGAATCAAGTTTTCTGAGAGGTTTAGTTTCCGCATTTTTCTCGTTATGCACAGATTTTTCTAATACTGGAGCATCCGGCTTGCAGCATCTCGGAATCCTAACCTCTAGATTTTTTTTGTCTGTGATCGGCTAAGGCTGGCTACTTCCATTATTTTCTTAGTTGGCTGGAATGAAATGTGTTGCCACTCATTCTCGGGTCTGGGTGGAGAGTGACGGAGGAGATTCACAATTCCTGTCTTTCAGCCCCCTTGGCTTGGTCTCACTGAAGTCCCTTGCATTCCTTCTTTTTTGTGCTGTGGATCAAAAAGCCCACATGTTTGCTTTCCAGTCTTAGTTTCTGAGCAGCTGATGGAAACGTACATCTATTCATTGTGGTGTGATCTTCAGAGATTTGGTACAGAGTTTCTAAGTCCACTTCCCAATTGTAGGAAAATGTCCACCAGCTTTTGCATAGTTGAGAAAATGGAAGGCTACCTGATGATTGTCATTTCTGCTTCCTGGTGGGGAGAGTTAGACATGTAACAAGATATATAATATCACGTGGTGGTGCTGTAGTAGGGACTTGGGGATGTTTTAGTGATCTTTTTATGTATAGCATGTGCTCAATGATAATAGCCGACATGCGAGGTAGGTCCTATTAACTCACTCTCTTTCTCAGATGGAGACACTGGGGCACACATAGGTTAAGTGATCCCTTTAAGGTCATGCAGTGGTAGAGTCAGGATTCAAACCCAGGCATTTTGGTATTGGAGTCCACTCTCTTCACCATTGTACTCCTGTCTCAGTTGAATGACTTCATGATAAATGGAAGGGATAAAGACTAAAACTTAGGAATTTTACTTGGAGTTCTGAGCAGATTGAAAAATTGAGTTCTTTTGACCCTAATCCTGGGCCTTGCGATTTTACAACAAAGTATGGAGTTTTATGCTGTGGTTCTCATTAGTGCTGTGTTTTTCATTGTGATCATTCATTTAACAGATATTTATTGAGCACCTAGTATGTGCCAGGCATTATCCGAGGTAATGGGGATTCAGCAAAGAACAAAACAGGGGAAAAACCCTACTGTCAGGTAGCATACATTCTCGTGGGCAGTGCTGGTAATCTTGAGCCAGGTATGCAGTAAAATTTCCTTTCCGAAGACCTTGTACTTATGGCCACACTCAGGTGATTCAGAACAATTGGAGTCCTGTGCCTAAAGGGTTTTCCTTTGGACGGCTGAAAGATAACTTGAGCAAGTCATTCTGGTGAGAACCTGAGAGATGAGACAGAATCACTCAGAGATCTCCAGTGTGGTGGCAGTTTTTTGTTGCTATGGAAACCACTTCTCTTAGTATCCCTCTCCACCGCTACATCATAATTTTGACAGGACAATGTGACTGAGTTTATGTACACACACATGTGCTTTTTATAAAACCTAGTTGGGGTGGAAGAAAGCTCTAATACCTGCATTGTCTTTTATAAGGATCCACAGCGTTCAGGCTGATTAAACCTGTCTGTGCAGGTTTATCATTGTCAGTGCCATGCTTGGAGTATCAGATTGCCTTGTTTGTGGTGATGGTGTGTCGGCAAGTGATGGACTTTTTAAAATATATATGTTCACAGGTACACCTAGCAGATTCTCACTTTTTCTAATCCAGAAAGCACGCTAATTTTCACACCAAGCTCTCTGAGGCTCATGCTGCATCTCAGTGAAGATGAAATACTTGAGGCTCTAATGAGGCCCTCCAGTGTGATTAAGATTTCATTACTCTCACTTTAGCATAAGTTCTCCACCAAAACTGTGATTATGATGTACATTTGACATGTCAGAATTACTAACTTGGTCATCTTTTGTTGTCGTTGTTGCTAACTTCCTAACATTAATGAGGGAACGCTACTTAAACAGGAGGTGTGTGTTGAGGAGGCATAGATGCCAGCTTGTTCTGGATGGTGGTGGAAGTTACTGGCATGTTACAAGTGTAACATCTACATAATCTAGTCCCCTTCCTGGGGAGCCCTGTGCGCAGGGGAAAGGACTTGGTAGAATGATTTTGGAAAGTATAAAGGGGTCCTGAAGCTTTGTGAACTGCTGCTCCAGGAGTTTCCACAGCCAGAGGTGCCAAGATAAGGCCCCCTGCTCTTGTGTCTGCCGTCTGGAGGTTCTCAGCTTCCTTTTGGAGCCGCCTTGGAGTGGGGAGATGTCAGATGCTGGACATTCTGCATGAAAAGTCCAATATGAAAGCTTTTGGTGAGGTAGCTCTTTTTTTTCTCCACATACCCACACAGTTCCTCCCTATGGTGTACCCACAGCGTCACAAGGGATTTCACTGCTATCCATACTCTGTCCCTCCTCTCAGGGCCATCATTCACTCATTCATGTATTAAAAATGATGTCATAGATGAATATGAATTGGTATAGAACAGTGTTTGCAATGTGTAGTGCAGGTGGTAGAAAGAAAGTTACAAGATAGCACGTAATATTCCATTGTTTATTAAAAGTTATCTGTATAGTATCTACATAGTACTCTATACAGTATCTATACAGTACATGTAATGTAATAGGTATGTTTTACAAAAATGAAATTGTATATAATATGTATGTATTGTATATGTATGTATATGTTCTATGTATTTTATGTGTGTTTGTATATATGCAAACACAGTTTGAACAAATCTAGAGCAGTGTGTTTATATTGATTATCTTTGTGTGGATGGACTGCTGCTTGTAGATTTCTTTGTGTTTGTGTCTTCTGGCGTTTTGTTATGAATATATAATATTTTGGATTAAATGTTATTTTCCGAATGATTTTAAAAAATCATTTTTAGTATCTAGCAATTTAGGGCATTTGCTCTGTGTCCTTTTGTTTGTAGGGCTGTGTCGTGCTAGTTGGAAATTCTGAAAGGCAGCTCATGAGATGGGATGAGGAGCAGAGAGAGGGCAGAGTGCAGCTGACAGTGTCTCTTAGTGGGTTTTGGAAGGAAGGAAGAAGGAAGGAAGGAAGGGAGGGAGGGAGGGAGGGAGGGGAAACAAACAAGGGAAGGAAAAATACTGTGTTCTAGTTTGAAAGGACAGATGCACATCTGTAAAGGATGCCTAGTGATGCCTGGCTTGGGAAGCATGAATCCAAACATGACAAATATATTGTTTCTGGGAGATTCATATGAAAAAAAGAGGATTTTATTCATCTTACTTTTTATGTTGCCCTCCTTAGTGTTATATAAACTTCTAGGTTTAACTCTCATGTTTGTATGTGAATCCTATAATAATTTGACTTCAGTACATGCTCAGAAATCTACATCATTCTTGACCACAGGCTACTTTTGACTGTTATTATATGAGAGTTATGAAAAGGTGAAGAAATTTGAAGGCAGGGCACATGACTAATGCTTAACTAAAGTGAACCGCCTATGCTTTGCAGAGAAAAGAAAGTGTGAGAGGAGAAGTCAGTTTGAAAAGCTAAAGCAAAGACTCACCATTTACAGGGTTTGGCTGGGCCACTGAAGTCGTTTCTGTTTCTCCTGTCTATTTCTACGACTGATCAAAGATTGGTTCATCTTTGTCTTGGTCTAGAAACACGTATTGTGAAGAGAATTGCATTAAGTTCTCAGACTAATCCTTTTGTCATCATCTTAGGAAGTTATCTTTTAGATCCAGCCACAGTGCTTCTGGCAATACTATATAGCTTGCTTCTACTGGGAGAGTATTCAGCCACGGCATTCTTTTTTTTTTTTTTTTAATTTATTTATTTACTTTTGGCTGCGTTGGGTCTTCGTTGCTGCGCGCGGGCTTTCTCTAGTTGCGGTGAACGGGGGCTACTCTTCTTTGCCGTGCACAGGCTTCTCATTGCAGTGGCTTCTCTTGTTGCGGAGCATGGACTCTAGGTGCGCGGGCTTCAGTAATTGTGGCACGTGGGCTCAGTAGTTGTGGCTCGCGGGCTCTAGAGCTTAGGCTCAGTAGTTGTGGCGCACGGGCTTAGTTGCTCCGCGGCACGTGGGATCTTCCCGGACCAGGGCTCGAACCCGTGTCCCCTGCATTGGCAGGTGGATTCTTAACCACTGCGCCAGCAGGGAAGTCCCAGCCACGGCATTCTTAAAAAAAAAAAGTCTTCTTGACCAAAGTCGTGTCACGTTAACCTCAGACAACACAGCCTGTCAACTGTATGTCGTTGTGACCCTCTGAGAAACACTTTGATGGGGAGCTAGAGTCATAGACCAGTCAGTGCAGAGGCCCAGGGAGAGGTGTGGAGGTAAAAGATACCAGTTCATGGAAGATGTTGTTAGGCAGTGTTTATAAAACCCTCCGGAATCACTCTTTGTCCACTTGATGAGACAGAATCTACTACCGCAGCAGACACTTAAAAATCTTTCGTACATTGTTTCCCTTTGGTGGCCATCTTCTGCTATTGCATGATGGTTTATGTGGAGCTGGAGCTGACTCAGCGCTTTTGGCCCCAGAGGAGGGCATGTGACTAAGCCTGGCCAATCGGAATAGTGCTCCATCCTCATAGCCAGTGCGATTAGTTTAGGAGTCAGGGGATCAATCAAGATGGGCCAATCAGAGTCAACCCAAGGACTTTGCGAGACCTATCAAAGAAGGGATTTCTGAGATTGAAGGCTGTGGGCTTGAAGCTGTATGCAGCCACATTGCTACCATGTGGGGAGCCCTTACCTGAGAATAAAACTAATTAAAGCCAAGGGACTTACCTGGTGGCACAGTGGTTAAGAATCCACCTGCCAATGCAGGGGACACAGGTTCAATCCCTGGTCCAGAAAGATCCCACATGACACGGAGCAACTAAGCCCGTTTGACACAACTACTGAGCCGGTGTGCCACAACTGCTGAAGCCCGTGTGCCTAGAGCCCATGCCCTGCAACAAGAGAAGCCACCGCAATGAGAAGCCCGCGCACTGCAACGAAGAGTAGCCCCTGCTTGCTGCAACTAGAGAAAGCCCGCGCGCAGCAATGAAGACCCAACGCAGCCAAAAAGAGCAAACAACTAAGCAAAGCCAAGACATATAGAGAAATGTGTCAGCATTGTGTTGTTTAAGACAGAGCAGTGTTGACATTTTTGGGCTGGATGATCCTTTGTTGTAGGGGGCTGTGTTATACATTATAGGATGTTTAACAGCATCCCTGACCTCTACCCACCAAATGACAATAGCACAACCTCCAAACTCCCAGTTGTGATAACCGGGCATGTTTTCAGGCTTTGCCAGATGTCCTCTAAGGGACAAAATTGTCTCCAACTGAAAACTGCTGGTTGAAGCAACTGGGTTTGAGGGAACTCTTGGACTTTTTAGTCAGTTATACTGTATTAGTTTTCTACTGCTGCTGTCTATATGACTCTGCTTCTGTCTTCATGCCTTTTTTTTTTTTTTTTTAATTTATTTATTTATTTATTTATTTTTGGCTGCGTTGGGTGTTCGTTTCTGTGCGAGGGCTTTCTCTAGTTGCGGCGAGCAGGGGCCACTCTTCATCGCGGTGCGCGGGCCTCTCACTATCACGGCCTCTCTTGTTGCGGAGCACAGGCTCCGGACGCGCAGGCTCAGTAGTTGTGGCTCACGGGCCTAGTTGCTCCGCGGCATGTGGGATCTTCCCAGACCAGGGCTCGAACCCGTGTGCCCTGCATTGGCAGGCAGACTCTCAACCACTGCGCCACCAGGGAAACCCTGTCTTCATGTCTTTGACTAAAGCCAGGAAAGATTCTTCTCTTTACGGAGTCGTGATTAGATTGGCCCATCCAGATAATCCAGAATAGTCTCCCCATCTTGGTTCTTTACTCAGTCGCATCTGCAGAGTCCTTGTGCCATGTAAGGTGACATATTCACAAGTTTGGGGAGTAGGAAGTAGACATCTTGGGCGGGGGCATTATTCTGCCTACCGCATGCCCTGATAAATTTCTTTTTTGCTTGAACTAGATCGACTTGATTTTCAGTGACTGCGGCCAAGTGTTAACGGTAAAATGTTTGAGACCTAGTACTGGAAACCTCTTTTTAAATCATGCTATAGTTTACAGAATCAGTTTTTGTTGTTTTTTTTTTTAACCCCCAGCAGCTCCCCCAGCAGCTAACACAAAGCCTGATATATAGCGGGCCCTCCCTTTTGACTCAGTAAATGCGAATTTATTCTTTCCTTTCCTCTTGGGTGCCATGAAGAAGAGTTATTAGAAACTTTACCGCATGAATTGTTAGGTAGGACTCTGGGAGAGAAAATACAGAGAAAGCAAGTAAACATTCCCTGCGAAGATAAGCAATTAAGTGATTTTAAAGAGCTGGGATTTCAGAGTCAGGTAGCAAAGAACGAATTGCAGTTCCCCACTGTTCCTACCACTCTGTGAAATAAGATAGTCAGTCTTCGTGTTGGTCTAATTGCTGTCCCTCCTTCCCTTTGTTTTTTGTGCCTTGCACATCGAGGTAAGTGACTGATAAATCAACCCTGGGTGTAGAAGAATTTATTACTTTTATTTTCCTTCTCAGAGCAATTTCTCATGATGAAATATATTTATGTCCTCAGCCTGTGTGTTCTGGAGTCTGTGAGTTTTCTAACAGGGAGATTACACAGATCCCTTTGGAATTGCAATTCACTGACCTGGAGCACATCCAATAGTCCCTTCAATGCCTTTTGTGTCCTCAGAGACTCTTAGGTTCTCAGGCTGGTCCTGCCTCTGATGTAGTGCCTCACTCCATAAGAGATGGTGTCTGAATTATCAGCCCCCGAGATGAAGACCAGGGGATGCCTTTAATTTAAAGCAATCCAAGAGACCCTGACTGCTTTAGTTGAGCAAATACTCTCTTGGAGGCCAATTTTTCATTTTCAAAGGCCGTAGGGAACCGAGAGACCTGAACCTCACATACCTTGACTTGTAACAGGGAACTTTTTGAAAGCTCGATTCTCACAAACTGCTTCCAGCACCTCTGGTTGCCCAAAGGACAGCTGATACGGGAGCTGCCCTGGCTTTACTTTACTCAATTTACAAGTCCCGAACAGAATGAATTCGACAACGTAAACTCCTTCCGCTTTTTTACTTCAGCAGAACAAAATCTTGGTTATAAAATGGAGTGTTTTCCTATAATGAGTGCACATAAATATTTCACTGATGCAATTATCTTTGACGTGAAATATTTCTACAGCCTGGCTAGTGCCTGGGAGAAGTGATCAATCTACTTCCTTCCCCCAAGTGATTTATTTTTTAAATAAACAAAATGTGTGTCTGAAACTGTGGTTCATGTGTGTCCATGTCTCTTTGTACACGCAATTTCCTTCCCTGGAAAGTGCACGTGAGTTCTAGGAGTAAGTCATAATGAGAAAGGAAAATGGTGTTCTTTTGTTTTTTTGTTTTTTGTTTTTGTTTTTGTTTTGGCTGTCAAGATGAAATAGGCAAGTGCTGGTCCAGTTGGAATTTCCGAACTCCCAGCATTAAAAATGCATTTCAAATTCTGAGCTTTTGGCACATATAATAAGAGTTAGTGAGTTCAACTTACACCTTTGCACTTAGGAAAAAAAAAATTGGCCTGGAGAGTAGAAAGAAAATACAATAAGGGCACCAAGAAAAGCTTTCTGACCCTGCAAAAATTATAACTTCTGCCTGTCCATTTTTTACTTTTACTTGCGATACAGAAGATTGTTACGCACCATTTTTACCATCTGATAAAAGAGATATGCCCTTGACAAAAATGCCTTTTTTCAAAGCGTTGCTGATTAAAACTTACTTGTCTGAGTTCATTTTTCTTCCTAGATAGGTCTCCATTGTGAGAGCAAATCTATATGCTTTACCATACTTGAAAATTTGCCACCTTCTTTGTTTTTATGATTCTTTGACGCTCCCTTTCTCACTCTCTTTTGTCGTCTTATAACTTTGTCACCATACTGTATGCTGATTCTAAAGCTGTGTCTGTATAGGGTCCCTGGTCTTTCTGACTTGCTGGGAGAACAAAACACCATCATTCATATCTATAATAGTTCTGCAGTGGTGAGGAATAAAAGAAGCTGCCCGGCTTGGCGGTGGTGAGAAACAGAAATCGCGGATGATTTAGACTGGTGTTGTGTGGTGTGTGTGTATTTATGATGATGGTAACTAAAAACCATCATTAAGAGAGCCTGCTATGTCAGGGAGGAAGTGACTGAGGACTTGACTTATCTGTAGAAAACCAAGTTAAGTGTCACTGGTGATTCTGAAAGGATGCTGTCAGGATCTGAGATTGTACCCTGCATATGAGCTAGTATCATCTATTATGGTTTCATGCGTGCTTCCAGAAAACGTGAAACTCTTGGGTCAGATGAAGGACTTAAACAGTTACAGCACAACAAGCAACGAGAGCGTCATTTATGTGTCAGCTCCCCACATCCCAAGCGGGTGATGTGAGGAGGGCTAGGTGAATACTGTGCACACTGGGTTTGCTTCTAAGCCAAGGAACCCTGAGTTTGGGGAATCCACCTCTTTCATGCAAACTTGCTTTTTGCCCTGGAGGGAGACAAGACTTTTTCCCTCAAGATTGCTCCCCGCAGACACAGCCCTGAGTGTTGGTCCAGGCAAAGAGTGGTCAGGGCTTAGCATTCTTTGCTGGGACACTCAGGGCTCAGCGCTCAGGGCCCATGGTGGATTGCCACTTCCAAGAGTCACCCAAGGTACTTTGACATATATTAATCCTAAAACCAGCTGCCATTTACTGAGCATCTGTGCTCCAAGCACAGTACACATGCTCAGTGTGGTTTAATTTGCATCCTTGCAGCAAGGTGGTGCAGTAGTATGACTGTTTACACTTAAAGAGTTGAAACAGTGCTACCTGCCCTAAGGTGAGACTCTGATTTTGTTTTAGCTCCTTATTTGTCTCTTTCCTGGCTCTTGTCACAATACGTCATTTTGTTTAAATTTTTTTCTCTGTCTCTACTGCTGGAATGAAAGGTCTTTTAAAGTCAAGGACTTCATCTTGTTCACCTGTGTTTTCCCTGCAGCTAGATTATGTGCCTGGTGGTGTGTTAGGCATGGGGTAAATCTTTAAGGACTATGTCTGTTTTGTATCCCAGGGGTTTTCTCAATGTGTAGCAAAGCACCTTGTGACCTATTAGGTGCCCCAAAATATTTGTTGAACGAATATATAAACGAGTGAATGGACTTCCCCAGCTATTGTACTTAGTAATGGAGTTAGGACCAGAAGTGAGTTCTTTCTGGCTTTAAAGCCTTGTACTTTATATTAATCTCTATCCTTCTCAATTAGTGGTGGATTCAGCCCAGTGCACAAAAGTCCTTGGGACTTAGGGTTCTGTATCACTTGTTTTAGTAGTTCCCACAAGGTAGGCAGTAAGTATTATTTTGGAAGTTGGTTAGAAAGGAGTTTCATTTGTTTTTATTTTTGAAATATCTCTTGCAGCTTGATAGGGAGTATCAGAAATAACCATTTTTACTTAAATACGAGCCTCTCTTTCCAGAGCTTCCTGTGGGTGATAGCATAGAGAATGTTGAGCTGGTCTCCATGGTGATAGGGCTGGGGCGGGAGGGAGAGGAAGCGCAGACAGGGTGATGTCGCATCGTGATGTAACCAAAATCCTTACGGCCACAAAGAGTAGGGTCTGTGGCCCATGACTGGACAGAAACTGGCTCATAATGTGCGAGGAACGGGTCCTGAAAAGCTGTTTTTGTCTGTGAAAGAGGGATTTGCCTGTATTCGGGCTCAAGGCTTAAGAGTAGGATTACTTCTCTAACTATGACTTGCCTAAATGCGTATTAAGTTGGAGATTTTACCTGTGAGAGAATAAAGGTAGAACGGTGCTCACCTGGTAAGGTTCCCAGAGACGTCCCAAAGCACTTAGGGGGCAAATTTGTAGAAATATGTCAGAAAGAATTTCACTGAGAACATATTTATAGAATGCTGTCCAGGTAATCTCTTGCTACATGACTGTTCCAAAGCAAATTGCTTTAACATAACAACTTTATTATTATCTCTCCTGGTTTGAGGGGTTGTTCTTGCTCTGGTCTCCTGTGTGGCTGCAGTTCAGATGGGAACTGCGGCTGGATTCATCATGGGGGTTCCTCATTCATGTGATGCTGGCTCGTAGCTGGGACCTCACCTTGGACTGTCAGCCAGCACACAGGCTCGTGGCTTCTATACCTGTCCTGGTTTTGTCACACATTGGTTTTGTCATACAGTGGTGACTGGGGTCCAAGAGTGGGTGTCCAGGAAAGAGGAACTGGAAGTCTCTTAAGCCCTCAGCCCAAACACTGGCACAGCATTGCTTCTACCATATTCTGAATGGTCATGTTGTCCCAAAGCCCATATTGAAGGGGAGAAGATGTAGACCCTACCTGTCAATGGAAGGAGGGTGAAAAAACTTATAGGTTGTCTTTTCAGACTACCACAAGTGCCGACTCTATCCTCTTGCTGTCTTCCTGGAGTTTATAGACAAATCTAGAAACTACTGTGTGCTCTTGAAATGTAAGGGGGAAAACGATGCTCAAAATCAAGGGTC
The DNA here is from genome assembly GCF_028021215.1 of Eschrichtius robustus. Lineage (NCBI taxonomy): Eukaryota > Metazoa > Chordata > Mammalia > Artiodactyla > Eschrichtiidae > Eschrichtius > Eschrichtius robustus. Next base: position 24,424,005 of record NC_090835.1, read on the forward strand.
TTCTAATCTTACCCAGTTGAAGCCTATGTCTTTTCAGTTATGCCTAGATTGTCTCCCTCCTGTAGTATTTTGCTTTTCTAAATCAAGACTCAAAAGGCTTGTGAAATCTTGGGGAATAACTTCTTAAACTTTCTTTAATGGGGAGGTGATCTCCAAAAGAGAGCTTTCAAAAGTCAAAAACTTATTATTATTTTGTTTAACATCTTTATTGGAGTATAATTGCTTTACAATGGTGTGTTAGTTTCTGCTGTATAACAAAGTCAGTCAGCTGAAGATATACATATATCCCCATATCTTCTCCCTCTTGCATCTCCCTCCCACCCTCCCTATCCCATCTTAGACTTGTATGTGCCCCAGTTCATTCTTTTCTCATCACGTAGGCTTTTTGGAGGAGGTTTGGCCGTAAGGTTCCTGATTTTGGAGACAGTTTTTACTCATAATTTAAAGCACACCAGGTACTTGTAGGCAAAAGTGTATCAGGCATGGTCTGATTTACACCAGTTATAGTTTGTGTTTCAATTAATACAGAGGCTGGTGTTATAAGTAAATTAGAGCTACTCAAATTCTTTCCAAATTGCTTGACAAAAGCATGTCTTGAATTTTTAACCTGTTACACATGACGCATAAAGTGAGCACTCCTATATGTTGATTGAGGTGACAGAATTGGACATCAGCATGCCTAAACACACCTCTAATGGATAAGGAACAGATAGGAAGATATTAAATGCATCTGGTCTTGCTAGAAGCTCATGTTGGCAAAGAAATGCTGATGTTTTTGCTTTGTCTGTAATTTCTCATCTTCGTTTTTCCAAAACTCAACTATGATGTTTCTAAAACAGGTTCACATATTTTCTCCTCCAATCTTGTTCATTCAGTAGCTTTTAAAAATGGAGGGAAACCTCAGAAGTGTTAATAGAGGTGGATGAATCGACTCACTTTTAAAGGCAGAGACTTGTCAAAAGACACAGCTTCAAAGATAAGTTTTCTTAAAACTTTAGAGGACTCTGTAATCCAATGTGCTAAGTGTTGGACTGGAGAAAAAGAGATAGAGGGTTTTCATTTTTGGTGTGTCACTAGCCGCCTTGCCTTGAAGGTTGGTTTAAGAAATGTGTCAGGCTGCACATTTTATCCCCCCTCATCCCTTTTTATACTCGGAAAAAACCTGAGAGATAGTGATATGAATGCAGAGCACATGTCTGCCACATCAAAGGGAACAGAGATCTATTATATATGTAACATATATGTGTCCATCCATCTTTATTGGAAAATGACTGACTAGTTTTAAACTTAATTTCTTCCCTGCCGAAGCTAGGGTGTGGGAGTTCTGTCCCATCTTCTGGGGTCTAGTTACATTAGAACAGTTTGCTAACCGTTATGAAACCTCAGATTTCCCCCTCTAAGGCCACAGAACCAATAGAGAATTGAGAGAGAGGGTGAGAGCGTGGGAAATTACTCTTTCCTGCTTGGCTGGATTTCCCCTTCCTTCAGATACCTTGGCAGTTGGTGGGGAAAAAGAGAAAATAAAGACAGTGCTAATTGAGATGAATGCAAGGTCTCTTTGGAAGCTGTCAGAAAACATGGAATGCTATCTTCTGTCTGTTCTTTCTCTTTCCTCTCTTTTCTTTCTTTTCTTCTTTTGCCTTCTTCTCTATGCCCATCCTTCAACTTTTCTCTCCTTCTTTCCTCTTTTCTCAATGTACCTTCCTTTTTCTTCCTCTTCCCCCCACGACCAGTAACACACTTGTCCATCTTACTGTTTACCTAAGCCCTACTTAGAAGAAATCACTGATTGAATCCTTCTTCTCAAACTCATTTCTAAGAAAATGAAGCTTTTCTGGATTAATGAGAAAAAGGCGTCTCTCAGCCATTCTCTTTTTCTCCTGCATCTATGATACGGCTCTTTCCCCCATCACTGAACACAGTGGTTGCTCTTCGGACCGGATTCGCTCTCTTTCCACGGGGACAGAGAGCTCTGCCCAGACTCCTCAGTCTTCATTTCAAGCGGCCAGAGGATACTTATCCCAGTGAAAGCAGGCCTTCCTGCTCTCCTGGCCCTCACTGTCTTCTCTTAATTGGCTTAAAAACAAAAGTCTCCATATATAAATGGGATTACTTTTTTTTAAAGGTGGGACTTCCCTGGTTGTCCAGTGGTTAAGGCTCCGAGCTTCCACTGCAGAGGGTGTGGGTGTGATCCCTGGTTGGGGAACTAAGATCCCACATGCCGTGTGGCGTGGCCAAGGAAAAAGAGCAATCTTGAAACTCAAGTTGGAGAAGGTTTAGTTGTGGGAGAGGCATCAATTTTGTTAGGCTAGTTCTGAAGATTATTTTTTAACTTATAGAAAGTGGGTTGCATTTGTTGGGTTGATTACTTTGGTAAATAGGTCATATGCAGAACTGTGTCCAATTCCATGCTTTTTGATGATGAAATGCTTTTTAAATATATATACCTTGATGCTCTATCAAATGAGGCTTAGCTCTTTGTACCTCTTCAGTTGTATATTCTTCACGCAGTCACAGCCCCAGGTTGGATTGGCATGGTCATAACTTTGGATTTTTACAGGCTTTCTAATTGTCAATATTTTATTGACTTGCTTTCCTCTGATTCAGCTGTCGATGTAGTTTAAAGGCTTTACTGAGAAAGAAACTTGAGAGGGAAGTTTTGAAACCCACGACTGGCAAAACATCTTTTATCGTTGTGGCTTCATAACTCTCTCTTCTCCAGGGATGCTTTCGCCATCGTGATTGCATATTTTGATTATTTACAAAGTGCTTCCATGTGGCATAGCATCAGCCTTGAAGCATATGAGTCATGAAATATTTAATTTGCAAGTGTGAAATGTCAGGTTTAGTTTGAAAGTTATACGTTAGGAGCCCTGATAATCAGCACCGAAGAAAAGTTTCCTACATCTAAGGTTTGATCAGACTTTGGGGATAGAAGTTCCTACACTATCTACAGTAACTATGGCAGGCATATACATTCATGTTTAATCAATGAGCTGTCACCTCCCTAAATTCTTTGCCAAGTCTATAGTTTATCCTGCTGCCATGCTGAGACAGTGGTTCACTGGAAATGATGAATGAAACCCACAGGTGGTTTTGCTATGGAAATTATGCCTCCCAAAGATGGACTTACGGGACTGGGTTTAAAGCAAATTGAGCATCCTGAGTACATGCCTTCAGTACATTCCTGTTGAAATGAAAATAAGATGCAGAAGCTTATTACCATGGCCAACAAGGCCCTGTGGTGTCTGGCCCCTCCCTGCTTTTTCACTCCCATCCCATGCTACCCACCCCCCTTTCCATTCGACTGGAATCAACAGAAAGGCCATGGTGCTGTCAAACTCATTTTGTCTTAGAATCTTTGCATTTCCATATCTTCCTTCCTGACTCTCTCCCTTCTTCTCCCATGCCTGGGTCCTCCTCATCTTTTACTCCAGTCAGGGCTATCCCAGGTTCCCTCCCAACATCCCAAGCTTCCCTCTGCCCTTTTCACTTGGCGGATTCTATTGTAGTGTGTCTGTTTCCCAGCTCATTGAGACAGGGGACCTTGGCTCATTTTCGACAGTTTTCCCATGTGTAGCATTGTGCTTGGCACCTAGGAGGTGCTTAGTCCACACTAGTTGAATCAGTGAATGGAGTTATAAACAGATAGGATAGAGGGGGTCCCTGGAGAAAGAGAACCAGACATAGCTTTCTTGGCATAAGAGAAGCCATTTTTTGCCCAAACCATTTTGTGATCTGAGCGTGACCATGGTGCTTGCCCTTAAATAAATCTCAGTAATTAGCGACCTTAAGGGAAGTGAGGGAATGCAGGAACAAAGGAAGAGTACTCAAGAAACAGTGGTCCAGGATGGTAACTTTATGCTGAGACCCCAGACTGGTTGGAATGTAAGGCATGATGATGGTGACTTTTTTGACCCTCGTGACTTCAGTCAATTAAAGCTTGGACTCTGTCAACCTTTGCCCCAATTCTATGCTGAATTCTCTCCTGCCCAAGCCCCTTCATGAATGTGCCTGTACCCTTAGCTTAAAACTTTCCCAGTTTTGATGTTTGGGAAGACACTGCTCTGGGAAAGATCCCCAGTGTTCTCCTTACTTGCTGCAAGTAATAAATCCTTCCTTCTCCCGATCTTTGGCTTGGTGACATGTTTTGGCTTGATACCCACCAAGAGATGAACCCAGTTTTCAGTAAATTCCAAGAGCACCTCATAGCTGGCCTTGGTCTGCCACTGAATGCTAACCGCTTTGTAAAACTTCATAGGGCAGAAAAAATATTCAGTTAAGCTAACACACTCAAAAAAAATTGTTAATTACTTAGAATTTAAGTTACTTAGAATTAAATTTAAATTACTTAGAATAACACTTCATTATCCAAATGTAAGCTTAGAAATTATTTTCTCTTACTTCAAATGGACCTTGATTAGCTTGACTTTAACACCATGGAAATGAGAGTTTTTATAAAATCTCCCAAAATTCTCTGCATCAGTGCCCTACCTAGTATTTGTATGAAAGTAATATGAGATGAATTGTGACTGATCCTTCACATCAGCAAAGTTCTCCAAAATTTCAGCCAGACAGAGCCATTTTTAATTGATTGGGGATTTGGAGTTTGCCACTTAGGAGTTTGTGTAGCAGTAGAAAGCCGTATTTTGAGACAAGAAGGAAAGTAGGGATTAATGGGAAGAGTAGGTAAATATGAGACATACCTCACAGGGCACATCTACTGCAGAATGGAATGATATGGGGTCTAGTGCGTGACTACAATGGAGGAGAAATATTTAGCTCATTAGACAGGTGCATTTCTACACAGGGTGCATTTCTACACGCTGATGCTACCTGTGCCAAAAAAAAAAAAATCTGAAGAAATGAGTCTTCACAAGGTAAGGCATTCAATTCTCAGAAATTGATGAAAATAAGTGTTAAAAAGGAAACTGACCTACAATAGCATCCCTAAATTGAAAAACCACTTAAGCCCCATTGACTCTTGTCAGACGTGCAAGTTCTTGGTGCCAAGTCAGATGGAAAACAACAACACATCCAATTCAAAACAATCTGTCTGGACAAAGATAACTGGAAACAGAGATCAAGGGCAGGAGGAACCTGGCAAGTGGTAATGTCCAGCACATCCTGAGGAAGCGTGTGGAGATGAGGGGGTGTGCCACAACCACTCGGACTTGAGCCTCCCACTGGGAGGGATGGATGGTCATCCCTGGGCAAAGTGGCTGAGTTGATACCTGGGGCTGGTAACGTTTGGTAACAACTGTGTCTAAGAAAATTGGAAAGAGGTGAAGCTTGGAAACAAACTGCAAATGCACCGTATTTTCTAAGAATGACAGAGCTCTATTCAAGGATGGGGCTAACTGTTCGCGTTGGTGAACGAAAACATAAAATGAATGAGGCAGAACACATGGCCGGCTGGACATGTACGGTGTTGCTCAAGAAGTGGTATTTTCCTATGAGGATTGTTAAGAGAGAACAGTGGATTGGTGACCCCCTTCCTTCTTCCACTCCTCCTCACACACTGCCTTGGGAGATCCTTCATTGACTGAGTCACTTCAAAAGCTAAGAAGGGAATAAAGGGCCATTAGGTTGTACCAGCTTCCCCCCAAGTCCATTGAATTCTAGGCAAGTGAGTTTCTTTTTCTTCTTTTTTTAAAATTTATTTATTTTTATTTTTGGCCGCGTTGGATCTTCGTTGCAGTGCGTGAGCTTTCTCTAGTTACGGTGAGCAGGGGGCTTCTCTTCGACACGGTGCACAGGCTTCTCATTGCGGTGGCTTCTCTTGTTGCGGAGCATGGGCTCTAGGCGCGCGGGCTTCAGTAGTTGTGGCTTCTGGGCACTAGAGCGCAGGCTCATTAGTTGTGGCGCACGGACTTTGTTGCTCCGCGGCATGTGGGATCTTCCCAGACCTCAGCTCGAACCCGTGTCCCCTGCATTGGCAGGCGGATTCTTAAGCACCGCACCACCTGGGAAACCCAAAGGTGAATTTCTTGATAACTTTAAGGCTATCAATGTCTAAGAAATCCCCAGCTAATACAGAAGTTAACAATTCTCAGGTTAATGGGAGAGTGGAGTAGCATTTTATTGACAGTGTTCACTGCCATTTGTGATGTAGAATTCATTTCGTTGAGGTTCATTTACCCAAGCAAATCTGTCCAGTCACGCCCTCCCTCCCACCTACCTACAGGCATCCCCATCCATGAGGGGGAACGGCTGTGTAGTCTTTGGTGTCATCTAAACCTGAAAAGAACCTGCCATTCTCTATCGGCATAACCTTAGGAAAGTTTTGCACATTCTGAGTTTGAGGTGACTGCAACATATCCAAGCAGTGTCCAAGTGGCAGTTGGCGATATGGGAGAAGCTCAGGAGAAAGGTCCAGCCTGGAAGACTCATTAGCATAGAGATAGTAATTGAAGCCTTGGGCTCAGATAGAATCACCTAAGGACAGTACATCTAATGGAATGAGAAAGCGCACCGGGAGTGTATTTAAATTTTCTTGCACAAGCTTTTATTGGGTCTTTATACTAAGCAGTGAGGAAAGTTGTCCAGGGCAGTCTTGCTAGCATTTGAATAGATAATTGACTCACCAGGCTTGGGTCCTCACTTACATCCCGCTCCTGGGTTCAGTGTATGCGCTCCTGGTGTTCATGACTCTAGTCTAGCTGACTAGCATTGGAGCAGCTGTTAGATTTGCTCATCTTCTGGTTCAGTGGCCATACAGCACATACAGCAGCAAAGACTGAAAATCCAGCCACCCTCTGCCGAAACAGGAGGGAAAAACACATCATGCCTTGAAGCCCAAATGAGGCAGATTGGCAAGTGCAGCGGGGAGCTTCTGAACTTGGAGGGTGGCCTGCCTCCATAGGTTCCTCCTCTCAGTGTCTCTGCTCCAGATTTTGCTTGAAAGTATTCTGTGAAGGCAAGTACCTTCCATCTTCTTTAGCGGGGGGCAGCCCTGCATCTCAGAGATCTAAGGAAGAAAGTTTCTCACCACTGTATGTAGAACTCAAGCTTTTAGGAGTGGACATTTGAAAAGGGAGCTGCTTATTTATTCATTTCCTTGACTAGCATGCATTAAAGGCCAAGGCGTAGAGATACTCTGTTGCCAATACAAACAAGGTCTCTCCTTTCAAGGAGTTGAGATTCTGGAAGAGATATACTATAGATAAAATAAATAAAATAATTACAAGTGGTTGAAGTACTGTGACAGAAAATAATTGGGTAATCTTCTTCAACTAGGGATGGCCTCTCCAAAGAGGGGACATTTAAGCTGAGTCCTGAAGGATGCAAAGGGGATAGATTTAGGAGAATCAAGACCAGTTAAACAATTACACGGGCCAAGCTGGAGAGGCTTTGGTAACGCTAGGAAGCGGGAGGTGTATGCTAAGTGTGAGATGTCTCCCGGGAAGCCTACAAATTACCCTGTGACAAGTGACAGTAGTCACCCCGGGGGCTATGGTGGCATTGAGCTTTCCTTGGTTTCCATTATAATCCTCTTTTCAAAGGCATTGGGTTCAATTATGAAAACTTTTTCTGCCCAATGAGTCAATCCAAGAGGTGGTTTGTTGCATGCGTGCATTGATTTTTAAAGAAGCAGGGTAGCAAAAGTCTGCCTGTAACTGGGCCGAGGCCTTTGAAATTGACACTTAAAAAATATGTGTATACACATTCTTCTTGACGTTTGGATTTAACGCTGCCATTGTAGGAGACCCATGAACATATGTACGGAATACCGATCAGAAACTTCCCTCAGATTTGTCATCTCCACTACAGCAAATGTTCCATCCAGAGCGCTGAGCCAAGAGGGCAGAGTTCCGTTGTTTCTACTTGAATTTCCCAAGGGCCACATCCTAGGGAGAGTGGGGAGGGGGGGGAATGACAGGCATGGGAATATATGTAGGCTTTATTTTTGCATGTGATTTGCATAGCACTTGATAAGCTGAAATCTGGCCTCAGAAAATGTTCAAATTAAAAATTTATCACGGCTACCAGTGCAGCCATTTCTTAATATTTCCTTCTCTGTTTTATTCTTTTGCTCAAATTGGCTGTCTGTGATGCATATATCTTTTTGTTAGAAATGTACAGCTGTGATTCAGAGCATCAGAGAAGGAAAAGGGGAAAATCTGGGTCTGCCAGAGACCATTTCTTGGCAAATGAAGTTTGTATTCGAGCCTTCAAGCCTAGTCACATCTTTCTCAGTCCTATAGTAAGAGTGCCTTTATTTGGGGGTCTGTCTTGGAAGCGCAAGGAAGCCATATGTGTGACAGAAAGAAAAAAAAAAAGTGAGTCTTGTGTGGAAACCTACTTGGATTCAAGATCAGGCTTTGATCTTTGTATTGTGCAGTTTTAGATAAGTTACTTTGCCTGTTGGCACCTCAGTTCCTTCCTTTGTAACTGAGGATAAATACATACTTCTGAGGGCTATTGTGAAAATGAAACAATATGTACTATGAATGTAGCACTTAGCACAAGGCCAGCAATTCATATTGCTAACTTGTTTATATAAACTGTCCTCCAGCCATATCGTGGGCATGTTTTTTGTCTCCGAAATTTGATAATGAGCACCATGGTGGTGGCCACCATGCATTGACTAAGTGATATGGGGACCCCAACCCTCTGTGTTCTCTAGAGCTGGGGAGTGACTGGAGTGCTTTGGTTTTCTGAAGAGCCGTGCACATCTTATCAGTACTCACATTTGCGCTTAATATTTAATTAACATATGCATTGACTTTGTTAGAAGCATTTAGAGAAACTGCTTCAGGTAGAGGCATTTTGGGAAATTTCTGGAAGTGGGACTGTTAGACACTCACGTTTTCAATCCTTCGAGGATTTCTTATAGGTTGTTTTACAGGCATTTTTAATTTTGCTGATTTCTGCTAATTATCAGAACTGTTACCTGAAACAGTCAGAACATTGGGATGAAATTAGATGTGCTTGTTCCGTTTTATTTGTAAGTAGATCCGGGGCAGTTGTGGAATACGAAGCTTGCTTTTTAAAAATATTTAACACATTAGACCCATTTGTACAACTGTTAGTCAAAACGAGAACCCCATTAAAGTGATAGGATAAAATTTGCTGTTTATTATTTAAGAGCTATCTCACTCACCTTATAGGAATGATGTTTTTAATTTACAAGCCAAAAGACTAAAATTGTGCCTAGTTAAAATAATTTTGAAAATCTCACGTCTTCCTTCAGGGCAGTAGTTCTCAACCTGGACTATATATCAGAATCTTTTGGAGGGCTTATAAAAGGGCCCAGATTTCTGGGCTTCCACCTTCAGAGTTTTTGATTCAAGAGATCTAGGGTAGGGCCCAAGACTTTGAGTTTCTAGCTTGGGGGATGGCGTCTGATGCTGAGTCCAGGGACCATAGCTTGAGAACCACTGCTTTAGGGAAAATCTATAAGGGGTTATGCAGGAGAACTTTTCCCCACCTTGTTTCTTTATTACATGTGTTTCAGGGTGGGGTACATTGCTTTTTTCTGAGAATCCAAATGTGTATTTCCATTTGGCTTTTCACTATAATTGTTTCAAATTGGGAAATTGGGTTTATGGTATTTGGTAGGAGGGTAGCAAGATATGAAGCTCATATATGTTGCAGGAAGTGGGGGAGCCCTTCCAGGGCCCGAGCTCTTGTCTAACACTCGGAAATGAATTGTCCAAGGAGACACACATACTGACAAAGCAAAAGACTTTATTGGGAAGGGGCACCTGGGTGGAGAGCAGCAGGGCAAGTGGACCCTGGAGAACTGCTCTGCCAGGTGGCTCGCAGTCACAGGAATGGGGTTAGTTTCTGGGGTGTCTCTGGCCAGTCACCTTGCTTGGCCCATATTTGGTCTGATTCAGGTCCTTGCTGGTGACACACACATCTCTCAGCCAAGATGGATTGCAGTGCGAAGGATTCTGGGAGGTCGGTAGGATATACTATGGGCTGGCGTCTCCTCTCTCCTTTGGGCCCCTCCCAATTCTCCCAGTTAGCTGTTGCCGGCAGCACCATGTTCCTTGTTGGGACCTCCTGTTGTGAGGCAGCTCATGCAAGCAGTTACTATTGTGCCTGGCCAAGGCGGGCAGTTTCAGTCAGTGGTTCCCTAGTATATAGATATGTTTCCATGGGTGGATAAACTGTTCTTTAGATGAAAATAGGCTTTAATCATTTTTTTAAAAAATGTTTATTTATTTATTTATTTTGCCTGCGGCAGGTCTTAGTTGCGGCACACGGGATCTTCATGACGGCATGCAGGATCTTTTAGTTGCGGCATGCCGACTTCTTAGTTGTGGCATGCATGCAGGATCTAGTTCCCCGACCGGGGATCAAACCCGGGCCCCCTGCACTGGGAGCGCAGAGTCTTACCCACTGGACCACCAAGGAAGTCCCCATGTTTAATTCTCAGTGGGAATTTATTTATTCATTCATTCAACACGTATTTATTGGGGACTCCTTATGTACCACATATTGTTCTAAGTGTTCTGGATACTTCCAGAATAAAGAGGATAAAATTCCTTTTCTAATGGGGTTTAGGTATTAGGTGGGGCATGGGAAGGGGTGGATGGGAGGAAACAGACAATACATAAATCATGTCAAGTAGGAAATGTCCTGAAGCAGAATAAAGCTGGATGGGATTACAGAAAGTGATGGCGAGGGAGAGCGATTTTACATGGAGTGAGCCAGGTGGGGCCCTCAGGTAAAGTGAGGGCTGAACCTGCAGGAAGGAAGTAGGAGGTCTGTGCCTGGGGGTGTTTGGGGGAGGAGGGTGTTTCTGATGGAGGAAGATGCTTCCAGGACTGGGAGTCAGGAGTGTCCTTGTTGTATTTGCGGAACAGCAGTTGGTACCCACTGGATGAGAGGGAGGTGGATGTTGAATGGCCATTGGATTTTATTCTGAGTGAGAAGAGGTGTCCCTGCAGGGTTTTGAGAAGTGCAGTAACAGAATCTGCCTCACCTTGAGAAGGAGGAGCAGTCTGGCTGCTTGTGGAGAGTGGAAGCCAGGAAAGCATCCTAGGTGATGTAGGATGAGTAAAGGGTGAGTAAAACACCGACGTACTTGTTGCAGCACAACAAATCTCTTTCTGTCTGTCCCAACAGTTCATATATCCAATGGCTTTCCAATGGCTTCTATCCTTAGAAGAGGTCTGGGCATCTGCCCCCAGCGGTATTCATGCATCAACACTGTATACTGAACATTGTGAGGCAGGCAATAAAAAGAAGTCCATAAGCAAATGGACTTGATAATTTGAGATCATAAGAACTTTGAAGAAAAATGACATGACTGAGACCTGAAAAATGAGGCAATGTACATAATAGGGGAAGTAGAGGAGCAGCAGGTAGAGGGTCCCATGGCAAGACGGACTGAAAGGGAGTGTGTCTAGGGCACAGATCCTGTTTTCTCTTAGTTCACACATATCCCTCTGGTCCATGCAGACTGTGCGCTCTGCAGTGCTCTCCCTGTGACATGATTGGCAAGTCTCTGCATCCTTTGATGGGGGTGATGCCTGAGTCATTTTTGGGCTTTCCCTTTAATACTCTCCCGCCCAAAATATCTCTCTTCTCCTGCACTCATTTCCATTTTGTCTTCCTTTCTCTACTTCATTTATTTCTTATCCTCCTTTTTTCACTTTGCCATTACCTTTGTTGAGGAGGATTGTGTGGGGGAATATATCAGGATGGATTTCACGTGGCATTCGGGTACTAATAAGCTTATTAGTTTGGGGACTTTCTTCCTTCCTTCTTTCTCTCCAGAATTATTTTTTTGTAATAAATGCCCATTTCATTTATTAAGTTTTCCCTTGAGCACAAGCAACCTTATATACAAAAGAAATTTCTCATCTTGCACCCTGATATAGTGTTTGCTAAAATATACACACAGAAAAAAATCATTCAACAGGAAAAATAAAACAGAAAGGAAACCAATTGTTTCATCTGTTCAGAGAGGCATCCAGCCAGAGTAGTGAGTAGTAATTGCAGTATTTTGTCATGGAAGTCTTTGGTTGTATAATAGATTTCTGCTTTTTTGGCATACATTTGTTTTATTGCCCATTGGATGTCCTTGCTTTGAGAAGTGCAGCTGAGGGCTTAGTCACAGGAGTGTGAGTTAGCGAGAAGTATCGGGGCAGCTGCTCTTTGCTGTGTGAGAGTTTCCAGGTGTTGTTGGTCAAGAGCAGAGGCTCAGCCAGAATCAGCTGTCAGTGTTGTCAGCATCTGTCTTCTTTTTCTTTCTTTCTTTCTTTTTTCTTTTTAGCATTTATTCATTCATTTGGCTGTGTCTGGTCTTAGTTGCAGCATAGGGGATCTTTAGTTGCGGCATGCGAACTCTTAGTTGCGGCATGCGGCATCTTCATTGCTGTATTCGGAATCTTTGGTTGTGGCATGCAAACGCTTAGTTGCGGCATGTGTGATCTAGTTCCCTGACCAGGGATTGAACCCAGGCCCTCTGTGTTGGGAGCGTGGAGTGTTAGCCACTGGACCACCAGGGAAGTCCCTAGCATCTGTCTTGATTAAGGGACTCTCCAGTGAGTCCTTTTTGCCCTCCAACCTTGAGGATGGCTCACCATGCTTTGGTTTACTCATCTGTAAAATGGACTTGATTGGCTCCACCTTATTGGGTTTCTGTGAGGAAGAACCCAGGGTGGTGGTGATGAGAACAGTTCACATTTTGAGCACTTAATACCCACCAGGCATGTCCCAAAGCACTTTACATTCACCATTTCAGTTAATCCTCACAATAGCTGATGAGGTCAACACTGCTGTCCCCGTGTTCCTGTTGAGGAAACGATGGCATGGAAAGTTAGGTGAGCTGCTCAAGGACACACAGCTTAGTGCCATGCCTGACACACATGAAGTGTTTCTGGAAAGGAAATAACTGCTGTTGCTATTGTTTAGGTTTAACTTTTAAAAAAACAAACAAACATACCTTGAATATATTACAGAGTATAGGAAGTCCGATTCTCAATGTGTGTTGTTTTCTGTTTGCTTAGTTACCTGGCTCCATTTCACAGCACTCATTTTCATCTTTATTGTTTTTCTGCAGATAGGAAAACAGTCAGTTTAAAAATTTTTTAACACGTTTTTTCCCTCCTATAAATGCTCTGAGTGTGGGCATCCTATCAAAGCACAATATTTGCTGGATCTCTTGAATCAGGCCTTCTTTGGGCCATCCAGGAAGACTCACCTTGACTCCCCTTTGGGGATAGGGGAGTAGACATTTCAAATAAGGCAATAAAGATCCTCCAGGAAATTATGATTGTGGGCATTCCTTCCATTTCTTCTAATTTTTAGCATCTTCAGAGTCTCACTTGGCTTTCTTGGAAACACGGCCAATTTGTGTGCTACTTTTTATGTTCCAGGTGTGTTGGGATCCTCTTAGGAAAGTCTCTCAATGTTTTAGCGTCTCAGCCCCCATAACTACAAAGTGGGGCTGGTGGGGATGATGATATGATGATGATGTTAATGAAACTAACATCTCGTAGGGTTATATGAATTAAATACAACTTTGTAGGTTAAGGCTACTAAAGGCTTTTATTCCTCTTCTCAAATAATATACTTCATTTTCTATGTGTCCTACTTTTCCTTCAATATCTAGTTTCCCTTACAATGTTCCTTCCTGCCTTCCCCATTCTTCCTTTTTCCATTCTTTCCATCCTTCCATCTGTCCAACAGTCCATCTGCCCACCCATCCACCCATTCTTCCTTCCATACACCTGTCTGTCCGTCCGTTTGTCCATCCATCCATCCATCCATCCATCCATCCATCCATCCATCCATCCCTCCATCCCTCTCTTCAACTTCGAGTACCAATTTTACCAAATGCCCTTTTGCACCCTGGGCCTACAGCAGTGAACAACTTGTCGCCAGTTACAGTGTGGTGGCCGCATAGATGTTAATCTATACCATGATCATCTAGATATATGTTTTCTTATTTTATTGTGTTTATATTCTGTCCCCCCCCGCCCCGCACCCTAGATTTTTCACTAATACTATAAGTGCAGCTGTATCCCCAGTGTCTAAAAAAGTACCTGGCACAGAGCGAACACTCAACAAATGCTTTTGAATAAATGAATGGATCCTAAGTGAAATTTAACATGCAGGCAAGTTGAGAAATAGATGAGCCTGCATTTTATAAGGACCTGATTTTTTTTTTTTTTTTTAACAGTTTTGGCAGTTTCAGAATTGTTGTAGCAGAAGATAACTCTGAACACTTTGCAAATGATGGCCTTTGTAGATTTGGGAGTTTCTTTTAAGTGTGTTGGAATGGATTTTCTGGGAGAAGAGAGAAATGCTGAGCTGATGTGACTCTGGGTTCCCACACCCAACTTCAGTCAGGGTGGTTCTGCCTTTCTCTGGTTTATGTATCTGGCTTCTCCTTAAGGTCTGATTTGAAGAATGGTTTCCCCTACTGAAAAGTTTCACTTTAGATTAGAGAGTTCTTCAAATGCAGCACTGCTGTGGCAGTCTCCTGTTTTGGCCACTCTCTGTCCTCCTTCAGGCATTCTCCACATCAGAGCCGGAATGATCTTTCAAAGTCTAAGCCTGACCACCATGTCACTCCCTCAAAACACCACAGGGGATTCTCATTAATAATAAAAACAATATCTACTGTTTACTAAGCCTTACTAAGTCCATTCTGAGCATTTTCTGTGTATTAACTCATTGGATCCTTTGTACTGGAAAGAGAGTCTTCTAAATCCCCATTTTACAGATGAGGGAACCAAGTCTCAGAGATGTTAACAAACTTGCCCAAATGATGCAGCTAGCCGTTAACCTTAGAAGAGAGACAAAACAAGGATCTTAAGGGTTCCTAAACTTTTTGTGCCTGGACCCTTCTGGTGCTCTGGTAAAGCCTGTGGAAACTATCTCAGCATACTATTTTTAACTGCATAAAGTAACATAATATTACAAAGGAAACAATTACCTTTAAATATAGTTAGCAAAATATTTTAAAACTTGGAGTATATGGATCATAGAAGTAATATATGAGCTTCTTTAAATGCATTAACTTGCAAGATCCAGAGCCAGACACAATAATGCCATAATCTTTAAGTAGTGATGAACACATATGAATTTCATGATGTCTGCAAAAACCCTAACAAGATAGGAAAATACTTCTAATTTCTATTGGTGAAAAAGTGGCAGATATTGCTATGATACCATCACGATTTGTTGCCTACATTCATAATAGAGGGAAAGGCTGAATTTTAATTAAAGGCTAGTAAAGATAGGAATGTAATTTTTACCCATCCAAGTTCTCAGACCCTTGGAATATAATCTTAATAATAAGGCCTTCCTTGTCTTGTACCCTACGTCTTGGCCTCTGGTTACCTTGCCAGCCATGTATCCCCTCCCACCTCTCCTTGCTTTCTGTTCCCTGGCCACACTGCTTACCTTTGGTCCCTCATGTTCCTCTCCACAGGACCTTTGCACATACTGGATCCCCTTCCTGGAATGTACATCTCCTCCCTTCTCACCTGTTAACTCCTCTCCTACCCATCTCAGCTCAGGTGTCACTTCCCCAGGGAAGACCACCTCGGTTTCCTCTCCAGGTCACTCTCCTCTGTCACAGCACCTCTTGTTGGATCTCCATGCTCCCATTCAGAGCTACAGGTCTGGGTTTATTTGCGTGATTATTTGATCAAGGTCTCTCTCTTCAAATACAGTTTAAACTTTATGAGCGTATTGGTTTGCTAGGACTATCATCACCAAGTATCAGACTAGGTGGCTTAAGCAATGGAAGGTTATTTTCTCACAATTCTGGAGGCTAGAGGTTGGTTTCAAGCCGGGTTGGTTTCTTCTGAGGCTTCCTTCCTTGCCTTATAGATGGCCATCTTCCTTCTGTGTTTTCACACGGTCTTGCCTCTGTGCATGTCTGTGTTCTAATTTCCTCTTATAAGGATACCCGTCATATTGGATTAGGGCCACTGTGATGACCTCATGTTAACTTAATCACCTCTTTAAAGACCCTGTCTCCAGATACAGTCACATTCTGAGATACTGGGGGTTAGGACTTAAATGAATTTGGCCGGCATGGAGGTGGGGCCACAATTCAGCCAATAACAAGAGGGAAGGGAGGAAGTGTATTTCGCTCACCAGGCTTTCTCCATCATCTAGCATCTAGCACTTAACCCAGAGTTGACCATCAATAAATAACTATTAAATGAATGAATATGCACGCAAGTTTGAATGAATGAAACATACTTTATTGACCATTGAAACATTAAAAACATGCCTTTGTATCACATGTTCTAACATTGAGCTTATTCTTCGAATTCTAATTTTCACTGTTCCAAAGTGAGTACATCTGATCTAGGAATGTCCAAATCACATTAAATGAAAAATCTCATGTGCCTATACTTGTCTACTTGACTCAGCTCAAAGTAGCCTTAGTCATGTAATTAAATCACAGGTGCAGAATATTTAAATTTCAATTCTGGAGTGATTAGTTACAACCTGAAGTTTACTCTGTTCTGACATGCAGCATGTTGACTTTTTAAAATTAATTAATTATATTTTTGGCTGTGTTGGGTCTTTGTTGCTATGTGTGGGCTTTCTCTAGTTGTGGTGAGCGGGGGCTACTCTTTGTTGCGGTGCATGGGCTTCTCATTGCGGTGGCCTCTCTTGTTGTGGAACACAGGATATAGGCGCTTGGGCTTCAGTAGTTGTGGCACATGGGCTCAGTAGTTGTGGCACACGGGCTTATTTGCTCCGTGGCATGTGCGATCTTCCCGGACCAGGGCTCGAACCCTTGTCCCCTGCATTGGCAGGCGGATTCTTAACCACTGTGCCACCAGGGAAGTCTCAGCACATTGACTTTGATTGTTAAATCAAATCGCTATTTGGTTGTAGAAAGCAGGGTTTTAGCTTCTATGAGAATCTAATTAGGTTGGAATTGGTTGAAGCAGCTATTTTCTGGGATGATTGCAGCCCCTTTATGCATACCTTTTTCTTTTTGCTCATATGTAAGCGCAAGTAGCCACAGCAGTCTCAAATACAAAATTGAAAAATGTAGCACAGTGCTGACCGTATAATTTCTGGAAGTATATTATCATGTGATAGGCTGTGATGGTGGGGTTCAAATTCTGTCGAAAAATCAAGGTTCTTACCATTTTTATCAGTATAGCAGCAAACTGGGAAGAAAGAGACAAGGGACAAGACTTGAGATGGAGATGGTGGGTTCTTGAGTGCAGTGTTTTCCCTAATGAAATATTACTGAATGTTGCTAAAAATAAGTAAATAAAAGTCATCGTAATAAAAGAAAGTTATGTGGTCGAAGAGCACTGGGAAGCAGGTTTCTGATGTGCAGAAGTTCACAGAGCCCTTGACGTTGCTAGTGTCCATTGTGACTTTTCAAGTGGGGAGTACAGTGTGTAGACTCACACACATTTATCCCCACACTCTTTTTTTCTTAAGGGACTGGTGTCCTGAGAAACTTGCTTTGAGGGTGGTGCCTCTCAACAGTCTAAAATTAGTTCACACATTTTGTTGGTTTGGAGATATTTATCAGAATTTCGTCTTTTACCATTCAGGTATCAGTATTATATGTTGGTATTTCACCGGCATCATTCTAAATATCAATTTTTAATGCAGACCATTACAGTGGTTAAAATTTTATAGATCTGAGTGTAAGTTTTTAAACAAAATTCAGCAATTTAAAAAATGCCCTCAAAGTTTCTGTGTTTTTTGTTACAAGTGTCAGAAAACCAACTCCAACTGGCTTTAGCAAAAAATCGTGTGAAAGTGGCTGCAGAGGGATTTATTAACTGAGAAAGGAATGTGTCATCGGGATTCAGCCCTGCTCTGCCTGCTGGATTTTCTCTCCTTCCATAGTCACTTGATCTCAAGGAAGATCTTCGCCTGTCTAAGGAAATGGACTCCAGTAGGTCTGCTCACTTAGCATTTGCAGTAGAAATTGAATTTTTCTTTGCTTTTCTTTCAACACAGGGTGAAGTAAGCCAGAAGGAGAAAACCAAATGTCATATATTAACACATATATGTGGAATCTAGAAAAATGGTACAGATGAACCTATTTGCAGGGCAGGAATAGAGATGTAGATGTAAAGAACGGACACGTGGACACAGGCGGGGAAGGGGAGGGTGGGACGAATTGGGAGATTAGATTGACGTATATACACTACCATGCGTAAAATAGGTAGCTAGTGGGAAGATGCTGTAAAGCGTAGGAAGCTCAGCTTGGTGCTCTGTGACCACCTAGATGGATGGGGTGGGGGTGGGTGGGAGAGAGGGAGGTCCCAGGGGGAGGGGATCTAGGTATACATATAGCTGATTCACTTCATTGTACAGCAGAAACTAACACAACATTGTAAAGCAATTATACTCCAATTAAAAAAAAAAAAAGGAATGGAAAAAAGAAATCTCATTGGCCTGGTTTGGGTCCTGTGACTCCCTGCCTTCCACCCCCTCCTCGACCTGTGCAGGCAAAGCTGGATCATGTGCCCTCTTTTACGCCAAGGGGTGGGGGCCACCCCATGGTAAGTCCGTGCACTGAGCCAGGGAAGGGACATGGGATATGGACCCCTAGGAGAAAATGGAGGTACTTTGGCCCAAAAAAGCAGAAAAGTATGTCTGGCCGGTGAAAATAACAGGTATCCCATTCCCCTGTCTTCAGGCTTGTGAATATCTCTTTTGCTGTAAATCCAATGAAAAAGATTTCAGTTAGTCGAGCTTCTAGTTAGTTAAGCTGCAGCTAATTAAGTTTGTTAGATAACTAGGTGTGATGGAATACATAAATAGAAGTGATGTCACAGTAATAAAACCAACACGTCCTGACAGTTGGTTCTGTGTGGGAAGCAAGTGCAAGGGAGGATTCAAGGATGACTTTAAATATCCCAGATGATGTGAGTAGACTGTGAGGATTTCCTGTCTGTGAGCTTCTTCACCTTGGGTACTATGTCTTTTCCATCTTGATGTCACTATGGCCTCTGCCACATAGTTAATTGTCAGTGACTTTTTTCACTGTTGTAGAAGTAGGAGATTGGGATGATTTTGTTTGTTTTTTTTGTGTGAGGGGTCATTAACTGAAATAAGGGAGCATAGATTTAGGAGAGAAGATGCTGAGTGTGAATTTGAAAGTGAAATGCATTTGACTTGCCAGTGGGACAGTTTGGCAGTTGGGAACGTGGAACTCAGGTCCATTTGATTGTATCCTGGGAAAATCCAATCTTAGCTGTAACTTTAGTTCATAATAAAACTTTCTCTGGTAAAAGTGTAGGCATATTTCCTCATGAGAAGCAGGAGGTGGGATGCTTTATCAAGGAATAAGACTATTCAAGAGAAGTGTTTATGGAGTATTTGTTTTCTCTTAAATTCACTGGTGTCTGGGTCTCAGAGAGATTATGTTTCTAAATATTTCCATTTGTGAGTGGCAAATTGTGTTCATGCCACATTTTAGTGACATAATATCACATTGCCTCAACGAGGACAATTTGGGGCCCCAAAATCATAATCGAGGAAAATTCACATTTGTTTCTATTGTAGTCAGCTGAAGTTCAACTGTTTTCCCAGCGCTGGGGATAATGTAGAAAAATAAAACTACAAACAGAGCTGGCAGTGGGTAAATAGTTTCTTAGTCAGTAGTTCTCAACTCCGAAACTTCCTGTTTTATAATAAATATTTTTAGTATTTCCTTTATTATGTAAAAATGAAATTAGTAGATAATATATTCTTTAATATACCTAATTGTTTTTTTCTCTTTTATTATTTTTTTATTGAAGTATAGTGAGTTTACAATGTTGTCTTAGTTTCAGGTAGATAGCAAAATTTTTCAGTTATACGTATGTATCTATTCTTTTTCAGATTTTCTTCCATTATAGGTTATTACAAGATACTGAATATAGTTCCCTGTGCTATACAGTAGATCCTTGTTGTTTATCTATCTTTTTTTAAAAAAATGTATTTATTTATTTATTTATGGCTGTGTTGGGTCTTCGTTTCTGTGCGAGGGCTTTCTCTAGTTGCGGCAAGCGGGGGCCATTCTTCATCGCGGTGCGCGGGCCTCTCACTATCACGGCTTCTCCTGTTGCGGAGCACAGGCTCCAGACGCGCAGGCTCAGTAATTGTGGCTCACGGGCCCAGTTGCTCCGCGGCGTGTGGGATCTTCCCAGACCAGGGCTCGAACCCGTGTCCCCTGCATTGGCGGGCAGATTCTCAACCACTGCGCCACCAGGGAAGCCCTATCTAGTTTATATATAGTAGTGTGTATCTGTTAATCCCAGACTCCTAATTCAACTCTAATATACCTAATTCTTAAAAATCATGTAGAGATCTAACTAACCATAGAAAATAAAAGGAAAGTAATGGATAACAAATGATGCGTATTGCAGTAGGTAATTGATGCTTCGGCACAAGTTTACTAGAGCAGTGCTTCTCTTGAGAATCTTGTTAAAATGCAGATTCTGATTCAGCAGCTCTGGGGTGGGGCCTGAGGTTCTGCATTTCGAACAAACTGCCAAGCGATGCCCGGTACCACTGGTCTTGAGCCCCACTTTGGATGGCAGGGCTTTGGAGGACATAATGAGGTATCAGAGGCTTGGCGCTTATACCTGTAATCCCTGTGAATGCTTCAGCTCTAAAACCCACTGCTACAGATGCATTGAATGGGCTACCATTGCCTTTGGTGATGCCATTTTTGAAATGATAAACGATCCTTGGTAAAGTTCCCGACAGAGTAGAATAGCATTTTCCTCTCATTTTACACAATTTTGCATGCAGTGTATATTAAAACCGTAAAAAAACAAACAAAAAAAACTTTGCGTTTATGTGAACCGAAGGAAGGTTCTAGGCTCGGGCGCTTGGCATTTTGTTTCCTGCCCACTAGGGTAGTCCTGAGTCCTGCACAATTCTGTGAGACGCCCTGCCCACCAAATCCCAGTGTCATTTCTCAATTGCTGTGGCAGCTCCCGTTCCCTCTGTATTCAGAAAACACCGCACAGATTTCCAAGATGCCCCCTAGGAGGAGGTACCATCTGTTGAGGACTTCTGAACCCGAAGACCAATAAATGGGAATAGACCACAGGGACATTCACAGGGGTGATGTCACTACCTATACATAGTTTATTTAGGCAAATTGTCCCATAAGCCAGGGCCCATGGAAAACACAGAAAATGCAGTCCTTGCACAGCACATGACAGCTGAGGGGCACATTCTTTTTGGAGGTGTTTTCTCTGCTGTTCACTTTGTTACCCTGGTAATTGGGGGAAAGTTGCTATGGCCGTATTTGCCGCTGACAGATTTGTTTTGCAGTGTGTTGTGAGAGGGTGTGAAATGCAGGCCTGTGAAGAATCTGAAGCAAATGGAGATAATTTGGGGGGGGGGGTGGAAATAAGGAAGTGTAACTTCCTGGTAACCACAGACTGAATTGTTTTTCTAGCTTCGTTTCACCTCTCCCAGTGGCCCTGTATTTCCAGTGTCAGAGAACATTGACTTTCTCGGGACACTAGAAAGGAAAGTACAGTTATTCAGGGTGACATAATCCTCTGAAGTTCTACCTTTGCACCATTCAGTTCTGCTGAAAGCCTTATTTCTAAAATAGCAAAGATGGGATTGACTGAATGAAAATAGGAATACGTAGAATAGGTTTTATTAGTTGTATCACAAGAGATATTTATATTCAAGGGACCACCACTTCTGAATTCAACGTTACTGCCTCAGATAGGCCCTTAGCTTAAAAAATCTTAACCCTCAGGCAAGGTGCCTTCTCTGACATTGTGCTGGATAAGAAGTGCATAAAATAAGGATGATTTTTTTTTCTCCATTTGCTATCAAGCATTTTTAATGCCATTGGAGTATAAGAACAATGTATTCATTTGACTATTTGAAAAAATAAATTAAAATTTGAGAAAAAATTAAAAAGCAAATAACAGTATGCATAATCTCACCACCCAGAAATGACAACCGCTGACAAGTATTTCCTACTAATCTTTTTTTTTTTTTTTTTTTAATGCGGGAATACACAGGGGCATGCTTACATCTTAACAAAATTAGTATAGTTCCACTAATTCTGTAAGCTAGTTATTTTTATTTAGTCTTCTGAAGTAAACATGTTAATAATGCTTCACTTTTTAGCACTTATTTTTTATTCATAGAAAATTTTGAGGTAATCATAAATTCACATGCAGTTTCACGACAGCCCTTGGACACTTGGCTCCCTTTCCTCCAATGGTAACATGTTGCAAAACGCTAGTATAGAAACAGGCTCACAGACATAGAGAACAGAGCTGTGGTTGCTAAGGAGAGGGGAGGTGGGGGAGGGATGGAGTGGGCGTTTGGCTTAACAGATGCAAACTATTATATACGGAATGGATAAACAACAAGGTCCTGTTGTATAGCACAGGGAACTATATTCAATATCCTGGGATAAACCACAATGGAAAAGAATGTAAAAAAGAATGTAGATACATATACACACACACATAGATATGTATAACTGAATCACTTTGCTGTACAGCACAAACTAACACAATATTGTAAATCAAACTATACTTCAATTAAGAAAAGAGAAAGAAAGAAAGATCAAGTGATTAGAGGGTTGGAAATTTCAGCCCCTGCCACTGACCTTCAGGGAGAAAGGAGTGGCTAGAGATTAGCTCTATGAAAACTCTCGAACCACATGATCTGGGGAGTTTCTGGGTTAGTGAACACAACCGGGTGCTGACAGGGTGACACACCTGGAGAGGGCATGGAAGCCACACACACGCACACACACTCACACAACATCTCTTCCATTTGGCTGTTCCTGAGTTGTATCCCTTTATATTAAGCCAGTAGCAGTAAGTAAACAACAAACAAACAAAAAACCTCTAGTATAATATTGCATCCCAGATATTGATGTTGATATAATCTACCAGTCTTGTTCAGGTTTCTCCTATTGTGCTTGTACTCATTTGTGTGGCTGTATGTACTTAGTTTTATAAAGTTCGATCACCTGCGTAGGTTTGTGTGTCCACCTCCACAGTCATATAGGAACAGTTTTGACATCACAACTGGTGCTCCTGTTGCCTTTTACAGCCATACCCATCTCCCTCCTGCTTCCACTTCTAACCCCTAATAACCACTCCTCTGACTTCAATTTCTAAAATGTTGTCACTTCAAAATTTTATGTTAATGCAGTAATACATATTAACCTTTTTGGGGTGGACTTTTTTCACCCAGCCTAATTCTCTGGAGATTCATCCACATTGTTGCGAATATCAGTAGTATCAGTAATACTGCTTTTTAATTGTGGAGTAGTATATCATGATACACACACTCACCCCCCCCCCCCCATATATATGTGTACATCACTGTATGTCAGTATATCATTACATATATATGTTTAGATGTATATACATACACACACGTATATTCTGTGTATATCACAGTTTGCTTAACCACTCACCTGTTGAAAGACACTTTGGCTAGATCCTGTTTTCAGCTCTGATAAGTAGAGCTGCTGTGAACAATCATGTACAGGTTTTTTGTTTGGTTGCTTGTTTTGAATAAAAATTTTCAGTTTTTTCCTAGGATAAATGCACAAGAGTGCAATTGCTGGTTGAATGTTTAGTTTTATAAGAAACTGACAAACCATTTTCCAGAGTGGTTGTACCATTTTCCATTCTTACCAGCAGTATATGAGTGTGATTCAGGTTTTTTCCCATCCTCACCAGCATATGGTGTTGTCACTGTTCTCATTTTATCCATTCTGATAGGTGTGAAATGATCTCATTGTAGTTTAAATTTGCATTTTCTGAATGCCTAATAATGTTGAGCATCTTTTCATGCACTTGCCATCTGCAGATCTTCAGCCAGACGTCTGTTCAGGTCTTTTGCTCATTGTTTAATTGGACTTTTTTTTTCTTTTAATGTTGAGGTTTGAGAGTTCTTTATATGTTCTAGATACTAGTCCTTGGTCACATATGTGATATGAAATATTTTCTCCCAGTCAGTAGGTTGTCTTTTTCTTTTTCTTCACATGGGCTTTCATAGAGCAAAAGTTTTTAATTTTGATAAGGTTCAGATGATCAGTCTTTCCTTTTATGGATCATGCCTTTGGTAATAATACTAGCTCTAGATCCTAAGGATTTTTCATTTTTTTTCCCTAGAAGCGTAAAAGTTTTACATTTAAGTCCATGATCCATCCTGAATAAATTTTTGTGTGAGGTGTGAAGTTTAGGTCAATATTCATTTTTTTTGCCCATGGATATCCACTAGTTCTAGCACTATTTGTTGAAAAGATTAATCCTTCCTCTACTGAATGCTTTTTTGTACCTTTGTCAATCAGTTAGGCGTTTTTGTGTAGGTCTATTTCTGGGTTCTAGATTATGTTCCCTTGATTTATGTGTCTCTCCCTCTGTCTTGATTATTGTAGTTCTATAACCAACCTTAATATTGGGTAGAGTGATTCCCTCCACTTTATTCTTTGTCAGGATTGTTGTAGCTTTCCCAGGGCTGGACTGCTTGTTGCGAATGGGTCCTCTTTTCTGGTTTTGCATGCCTGTTCCTGATGTTCATTTTTAACCCTGGTCTCATTTTCCAGTTTTCTCTCCAGAGATTATTTTGTTTTATAAAAGGGAGCATTTCCCTTTCCCTGGGAATCCTGTCTTTTCTTTCTCCTCACTTTTCACAGTTAAAATTGTGGATGTGAATGATTTTATTTATGTCCACCTAAACCCACCAAACTCTTCAACACCTTGCCATGGACGTATTCTGCCTTTTTTTTAAACATCATCTGCTCACTTTGGTATCTAATTTTTAACTTCTTTTGATTTTGTTCCGGTTTATCTACATGATTGGGAATGGGGATGAAGAGTGGAAATTACCTGCTGACTATCTAACAGTGTTCTGTTCAAAAGCAAGAGGACTTTGCACTGGGATATCAGTGTGAACTTGAGCATAAATACAAGTGCACAGGGTCTGCCAGTGTTTATTGAAACAAAGTTTTTTGGAGTTATCTTTTTTGGAAAATATTTCCAAACAATGTGACAGCAAAATGATAGTGTAAATTGTAATGTCTGTCCCAGTTAGATTTATAAACATAAGAAGAAACTTTTTCTGAAAAATGTTTGGGTTGTTCATTCAGAGTGAAAATGATGTAACTCACATTCAAAAATAATGGCAGGATGAAATAATGATTTTTATCTTTGAGAGTCATATAGGTCCTTTGTTACTTTGCAGGGAGTCTGGGGGAATAGCTTGTTTGGGGCAGATGTTTTTAGACTATGGTCTGTGAGTAAGACCCAGATCTTTGGAAGAGAGAAGGAATACATTCAGGGAGAGATGATTTAGAATTATTCTTATTCCGTAAATAATGGAATGGATGCTCTCAAGTGTCTGGGATCGTGCTTTAGCCACTAAGCCAAGGAGTACGTAAGCTCTCTTCTCAAAGTTCCTAAGACACTTGTGCACAGAAGATGAATCCGAGTGCAAGCACCTAGATGCTTTGTCCCCAAGCCCCCCTGCAGATCTTGATTAAGCACGTCTGGACATATGGACTTGTGGGGAACACCTTTCCTGAGCCTTGTCAGTGAGCCAGAGTGGCTTAAAAACTAACATAGGCCAAAATCAATCCTTCATCCTTTATCCTTTCCAAAGCTCAAACTTGACTATCTAGTCTTTCTACTCCTTTATGAGAAAAACTCATACCATACTTTACTGGTTTGCCTGTGACAATTCTAGTACTATATATCCCTGGTCGTCCCAGTATAGTTATTAAAAGTACTCCCTTTCACTCTCAAGAGTGTCCCTGTTTGGATGGTAAATTACATGGTCCCTGTAGCCTTAGCTTGCTTAAATCACAGACAAATGAAAAGGAAGGTATTAATGACAGCACAAGACTGTGCCTTAATGCTTGGTGGAGGCTACTCGAGGCTGCTGTCCACTGATGTGCCTTGGCCGAGGTGAGTTTGGGACAGGGCATGGGAGTTCAAGGGAGATACTTGCAGAGCTGTTCTACCTTTTTCCATGAAAGAATAGAAAGCGTACAAAGGAAAAAGTATGAAATATAAGAGCTTTTCCTATAGGATGCCTTTCCACCTTTCTTACCCATATTTTGAAGGGAGAAATCTTGAGATCAAGGGAGAAAGGACTAGGTTTTGTCTACCTTCATCTCGCTTCATCAAGAGAAGAAAGAATGACAGAAAATCAGTGTCGTCTGGGCATGCCCTGTCCTATAGCCGCTTTAACCCTGCTGCTGCCCAAGAGCCTTGTGGAAACTGGGGAGATGGGAACGGTTCTGCAACCCCATGCACTCAAACTTCTGATTGGCAGAATGCAACTCCACCCAGTCTTGGAGACCACTAAAATGTCCTTTACCCTCTCCAACTATTGCAGTCCTCTTCTTTCTGGAGGGTAGAGTGAAGGTGGGAGATATGAGGGGTTTTCTTAAAGCCATACCTATCTTCCACTCTTGATGAATAGCCTTGGGGTCTGGTCATTCTTCTGCCTCTAAGGAATGGGTGACATGATGATACTTTTCCACGAGATTAGGGGTAACATCAATGCCTCTACTCTTTTTAGGTATAGCATTTTTAGCGGTATGTTTTAAACATCTAAGTACTGATACTAGCAATTGATATATCTCAAAAAGTTTCATTTTAGCATGGAAATAAAATTGATATCTTAAAAATTTCATTAGGGAAGTGTTTGTTACTATTGGTTCCAGCATAATTAAGGACTGTGTGCAATATTTGACATTTGAGTTATAAAATTCACATATTTCTCATTGAACTCAAGAAGGCATAGGAGAATGCGGAGCTGAGAGGACTACCTTTTTTTGTGAACGTGCCCCCACATCATTCCAGTTCATGCAAAAAGTAGAAAACAATCTGTAAACCTGAACACTTGATTGTTAAGTTTCTTGTGACATTCTTTCTACCCTTGTGGGAAGATAGTGGGGTTTGGGGACTGCTGACCAAGAGTGGAAGCATTACCCAGCTGTGGGCCTTGAGTCATCTATACAGGTAACATGCAGGACCCTCTGAAGGGAGTGCCTTCTGTATGGTCCTGTGGTTTGGATTTGTTCTCCCTTCTTTTTGATGGGTGTTCTGATTAGTCCAGGGGATACTTATGGCCGTGGGAATGCTGTTAAGGAAATGGTAAGACTTACCCAAGAATCCCCAGGGAAATGTCAGTCACAGTTCTTATCACCATGGATACCTGTACAAGCATGGTCCTAAGATGAAGTAATCACTGGCTCACTCTGGGTAATCCATGTATCGAACACAATGCAAGTGCAGAATATTTGAGACAGTTGAATATTTAGCACATTCATGTTTTTGAACTAAAGGATGTAGGCAGGTAAAGGGAAAACCTTCCCTGCAGAAATGACACACCCTAGGGGAAAATTGCTTTGTTAGTCCAAAGATATGCTTAGCTGATGAGAAATTAAACAACATAATTGAGGAGGAAAAGCTGAGCAGGTAGAACATGGATATAAAAAAGAGTTCTGTCACCATTGAGGCCATTATTTATGTTGGAAGGTTGGATGGCTCTTAATTATTCATTTAGGTATCCATGAGGATAGAGAACAACTATCTTCGAAGAAAAAAGGATACGTTGAAATGAGTAAGAGATTCTCAAGATTCAGAGAATGAGTGTATGTGGAATTTTGCAGATGTTCAGAACCCTGTTGAGTTTTCGGAGTAGGAGAGAGATGTTCTACCAATGGACAGTTTTCTTGTTCGAAGAGCATTAGCACACAGGCTGACAAAATGTGAAAAGCACAGTGCTGATGAGCAAGGGGAAAAAAAGATGGCTCTGAGGTTTCTGTGTTGAGGAAGGCAAGCTGTGCGTTAATGTCCCTGCAATCAAATCCGACTACACTTTCCTGAACCTTCGTAAAGTCCAAAAATACAAGTAAGTAGACAAGAAGAAGTGTCGATTATCCATTCCCTCCCCTTAGGACCAGAAAGTCTTCTGTACATCTACCTTAATCCCATTATGTTTTTACTTGATCTCAAGTAACGCTCCCTTTTATTTTGTTAGCAAGGAAGTTTGATTTAATTTTTGGTCTGCAAGTTGGATACTTAAAGAAAACGCAAAAATACTACCACTTAGTAGCTTTTTTTTTTGGGGGGGGTGGACACACAGCCTACCAATGATTAGTAGTGTTGAATTTTTGTCCTTACCTGTGGCCCAAGCCCTGTTGTCTGTTCTTGAGGTCATTTCTTTGTGGACTTGGATTAGGCAGAGATGGGTCGCTTGGTATATGAAGAGTTTTACCTTTTGACATGGGCACAAAAGAGTAAGATTAAGTGGGGGAAGTTGCCACAGAGTTTCATGCCAACTGCAGAAAGCTGTAAGGTGTAGAAAGTACGGAGGCAACACAAAGTGGTGTTTCCCTTTCCTAAAGGATAAGTCTGGGTCCAAGTTTGGCTTTTTAAACTGCCTTCCTGTTTCCACGTACTGACGTGTTTTCTTCTCCACTACCTTAAGCACTCTTCTTGAATCCAACATTTTTCTTCCCTGTTTGTGTCAGTTACTGGAACATACCCTGTTGCTGTTGATGAGACTACCAAGCCTTGCTAGTCTGTCATCAAGCCAGGTCAAGTCTTCTTTGATGTGTCTGGGTCACTACCCTTCACCCAGCTGTCCCCACTGGACGGCTTATGACCGTGGAAGCCTCTTTCTTATACTTCTGCCTCCATCTCGATGTATGACCTGGCCAGACCTTCAGTCTGGCTCTCCTTTCCAAAGCTTATCTGACCTTGCTGGCAAATAGTAAATATCAAAACAAAACAAAACAAAACACTTAAGGAGGAAGACAAAATAAAATAGTAAAATTTTAAGAAGTCATAAAAAGTTCCCCCCTTACCCTGTTTAGTCTAGTCTCAACTCTAAAGATCTTATTTATGCTATAATAATAATCATCATCGTATTAATGATGATGATGGAGTGCATTCTCCTAGTTAATCTTAAACTATCCTGAATTGTTTATCTCTTTCTCCACTATGCAGTTTTAAATTTGTAAAGGGCCCTCCACAGCTCATAATAAAATACCAAATGCATGGGAGACACAGAATTAATATTTGTTGAATTAAATTAAATACATCTGGTGAAATTCCTTTGAATAGCTCATTAGTAATGAAGTCTGGTAAGTTTCTGTGTGAGCAGCAAACTGGGATATGTCATTCTGTGTTGTCGAACACAATGTTGTCCCTCCAGAAAAACACTGTTGGTTTCGTGTGATTCATTGACAAATTCAAAGGATGGTGTGACCATCTGTTTTCTATAGCTCCTGAGGAAAGAACAAAAGGATTGGGCTCCGAGCTGAGAATGAGGAGAAGGGGGTAGATAAAAGGAAGGATTTTTTTTCACTGTTCAGGTTATATAACCATTGACTGGATTATCCAGGAACTCTGCCGTCTTCTTCCCTAGAGTCTTCATAAAAAGGAGTGTCTTCTTTGATGGAAATGATGGACATAGTTTTTCCAGATGACCTCTCTGGGATGGTTCCAATTCTGTGGTTTTTAATTCAAGTTTTTCCCCCCTTATTCTCCAGATTTATGTATTTTTTTAATTATAAGAGAAATATGTTCGTTTAAAAAAATCTGAGATTTCAGAAACTTATAAAGTAAAAAAATGAAAGCCTCTGCTCCACTTTCTTTCATAAGAGCTAACCAGTATTAATGGTTTAATGTCTTTTCCTGCTTTTTACTTTAAATATAAAAACTTACATATGTACATGTCATGACTTTTATAAAAATGCGATTATAGTTTCCATTCCCCTTTAGTTTGCATCTTTCCTCTCATTATT
The DNA here is from genome assembly GCF_028021215.1 of Eschrichtius robustus. Lineage (NCBI taxonomy): Eukaryota > Metazoa > Chordata > Mammalia > Artiodactyla > Eschrichtiidae > Eschrichtius > Eschrichtius robustus. The sequence goes on from NC_090835.1 coordinate 24,453,739, forward strand.
GTGTGTCTATGTTTTCTTCTTTTTAACGATTATGCACAATTTCTTTGCATAGATATACCATAATTTTGTAGCTGCTCTCAGATAGATGTATACTGGGGTTGTTTCCAAAATTTACTATTGAATGTAATGCTGCAAATATCCTTGTGCTTTACTAAAGGTGTGTCCATAATATGGGCTCAATTTTATCAAGTGCTTTTTTTACATTATATGCTCAGGTAACCATATGGTTTTTCTCCTCTAAACTATTGATATATAGAGGGTGTTACGTTGAAAGTCATCAAAAAAGGTGAAGATTGTATAGGAGGTCCCTGACTTATCATGGTTCAGCTTATGATTTTTTGGCAAAAGTGAAATGTATTCAGTAGAAACTATACTTTGAATTTTGATCTTTTCCTGGGCTAGTGACATACAGTGTGATCCTCTCTTGTGACGCTGGGCAGTGGCAGCAACTGCAGCTCCCGGTCTGCCATGAGGTCAGGAAGGTAAACAACCAGTACGGTTATAACCATTCTGCACCCTGACAACCATTCTGTTTTCACTTTCAGTATAGTAGACAACAAGTTACATGGGATATCAACACTACATTATAAAACAGGCTTTGTGGTAGATGATTTTGCCCAACCATAAGCTAATGTAAGTGTTCTGAGCACATTTAAGGTATGCAAGGCTAAGCTATGATGTTTGGTAGGTTAGGTGTATTGAGTTCATTTAGACTTAATGATATTTTACACTTACAATGGATTAGTCAGGACATTATCCCACTGCAAGTCAAGGAAGTTTTTTTTTTTTATTATGTAAATATGCCAGTATGTATTTTGCTTTTTTTTTTTTTAAATTTTATTTATTTATTTATTTTTGGCTCTGTTGGGTCTTCGTTTCTGTGCCAGGGCTTTCTCTAGTTGTGGCGAGCGGGGGCCACTCTTCATCGCGGTGCGCGGACCTCTCACTGTTGCGGCCTCTCTTGTTGCGGAGCACAGGCTCCAGACGCGCAGGCTCAGCAATTGTGGCTCACGGGCCCAGTTGCTCCGCGGCATGTGGGATCTTCCCAGACCAGGGCTCGAACCCTTGTCTCCTGCATTGGCAGGCAGATTCTCAACCACTGCGCCACCAGGGATGCCCTCAAGGAAGTTTTGTACTGCCATATTTGCTTTTGAAAATCCATCAAATCATCCCTCCTTCTGCTCTAGTATTTCTTAGTGAAAACAGTTGAGCTGAATTTCCCTCCAGTATTGGAATAGATCATTGTTTCTTTTTTTTTTTTAACTTTAGATCATTGTTTCTTTGAATGAATCTCATGAACTGGTTGGCTTGTGTTAAAGAACCATCTTTTATCAAAGACAGTTGTTCTTGGTTTTGTTATTATTGTTTTGAGCTCAGTTATACAGTTGAAATTTCTAAGTCAGATGTGGGTATGAGGCTCTACCATCGTAATGAACTACTGCAAAGATCTTTCTGTTGTACTTCCCTTGAATTTTTGGCTCTAGCCCTACTTGGCTCACGGTGGGTTTGCTTTTGTTTTTAATATACTGTTGAATTCACTGTGCTCCACTTTTATATGAGTTTGTATGAGTTTATCTCTTTCTGTTTTTCACAAGTTCCCTAATAGGTAACCTTTGTACATGTTCTATAATGTACTGTTAATAAACTTTTTCAAGTAGTATTTTTCTGGCACCTTTTAAAAAATATCCTGTGTTTAAGTAGCCATTTATGCTTTGGCAGAAATTACTTTGAGACTGATGACTGCAGCTTTCCAAACTGATTTATTCAAAGCAAGCATCTTCCAGTATCCTTGAAGTTTGGAGACCATGGGGGTTCCATTTTTAAGGCCGATACGTTGCTGTTTTAAATTATACCGAAAACTCTAAACATATGGAGCTTTTCATCTACCCTTCCATCACACATGTTAATGAATGTCGTAATCTTATTTTTATTTGGCCTCATGAATCTCAGTGCCCACATGATGTGATTGAGACTGATGGTATGGTTGAAGGTTAGTTAGGAAGATCAGAGAGCATCAGGTCAGAATGCTTCTCCCCCTCTAATTTCTGAATCTTTTATCTTGTGAGACACAGCAGAGCTGGCTGCTTGCATCCTTGGGGAGTGCAGCCTTAGAATATCAATGGCACTCTCCCTCCTCTCTATTAGGAATCCAGCGCAAAAGCAAATTGGGGATGCACTTTACAGTGTCTGCAGGAAGTTTGCAGTTTATTTATTAACACGAAATGCATCTGTCGTGCTGCGGTGATGAGATTAATCCTCATTTTTAATATTTGATTTGCAGCTGATTAATCGCTTGAAGCCTTCGCTGTCGTACAAATGTAGAGTACTGATGTGACTGGGAAGTGTACCAGATTTTGAATTAAGACAGCAGGTTGTATGGTGGGCAGCCCTCAAACCACAGAACACCTGGAGCTGGGCTGTAGTGGGAATAGTGCCAAGGTGAAGGGGCACACTGGAATTGTTTTTTTGTTTTTTTTTTTTTTGGTGGTGACTCTAGGGGGAAAAGGTAGTGTTGAAAATTGTCTGAGAACATGAAATCTGGGAAATAGCTGCTGTAGAAATGAGGGAAAGCTAAATTGTGTGAGTAAAAAAGAGAGAAAAAAGGGGTTATTCTTATGATCACTGCCTCTGACACTTTGGCATTTTCCTTGAAAATATACTTCCCATATGTGGAGTTTCACAGGCACCTCATGGGATTGGGACTGTCTGTGATCATAGGGACGAAATAAAACGCCTGGTTTTTGTTCTTGAAAATACATTTGAGGGCTTGCATTCTTCAGTATTTGCAAGAATCTGAGCTGAAGACCTCACGCTGATCGGGCTGTGATTGGCTTCTCTGTGCTGGTGCATTATACTGTTGGGCTTGTCAGAATGTGAAAAATCCACAGGCCACCAAGTGGGGAAATCTAAGCTACTTAACATCTTTTTTCTTTAGGTGTATATATATTTTTTTTTTGAAGACTTTTTTTTTTTAAGAACAGTGTTAGGTTCACAGCAAAATTGAGAGGAAGATACAAAATTCCTATAATATACCCTCTGCTCTTACACATGTATAGCCTCCCCCATTACCACCATCCCCCACCAGAGTGGGAGATGAACTTATAACTGATGCACTTACATTGACAAGTCGTAATTACCCACAGTCCATAATTTACATTAGGGTTCACCCTTGTTGTTGTACATTATATGGATGTGAACTAATGTATAGTGACATGTATCCACCCATCACTACAGTATCATGTAGAGTATTTTCACTGCCCTAAAAATCCTCTGTGCTCTGCCTGTCCATCTGTCCCACTTCCTTAACCCCTGGCAACCACTGATCTTTTACTGTGTCCCTAGTTTTGCCTTTTCCAGAATGTCACAGAGTTAGAATCATACAGTATATAGCTTCTCAGATTGGCTTCTTTCCTAGTAATACACACTTAAACTTCCTCCCTGTTTTTTCATGGCTGGATAGCTTATTTCTTTTTCGTGATGAATAATATTCCATTGTCTGATCGTGTCACAGTTTATCCATTTTCTTACTAGACGACATCTCAGTTGCATCCATGATTTGGCAATCATGAGTAAAGCTGCCCTAAACATCCGTGTGCAGGATTTTGTGGGAGCCTAATGTTTTAATTCCTTTGGATAAATACGAAGGAGCACAGTTGCTTGATCATATGCGAAGGGTATGTTTGGTTGAGTAAGAAACTGCCAAACTGTCTTCCACAGTGATAGTACCAGTTTTTAAATTCCTATCAGCAATGAATGAGAGTTCCTGTTGCTCCACATCCTTGCCAGCATTGGGTGTTGGCAGTGTTCCAGATTCTGACTATACTAATAGGTGTATAATGGTCTTGCGTTGTTTTAATGTGCACTTCCCTGATGACATAAGATGTGGAGCATGTTTGCATGTGCTTATTTGCCATCTGGATATATTTTTTGGTGAGGTGTCTCTTAAGACCTTTGGCTCATTTTGAATTGGGTTATTTTCTTATTGTTGAGCTTTAAGAGTTCTTTGTACATTTTGGATCTTCCCTTAGGTCTTTAGCGTCTTTTGTCACAGCCTTGAACTCCAAATCTAGCCTTACTGACTTCGTGTGTATATAAATATGAGGTGACCCCACATATAAGGCATTTCCCCATCTTGCTAATGAGAAGAATGCAGGGGGCTTTTGTTTTGCCAACTTGAATACAAACGCTTCTATTAATACAGGTGAAATGGGAAATGTCTCTTTATAGTATTTATTGACTTAGTCATATACGCTATAAGATAACAATATTATTACATTTTTCTGTGCCCACATGTTGTAAAAGTGTGTACCTATGTCTCACCAATAGAGGGAGAGGAGTGAGGCTTATGTCTGGGGATCTGATGGTCATTGTTGCCGAGGTGGAAGTACCCTTAGAGATCCCGTCCAAGACCCTTAGGTTACAGGTAAGGAAACTGAGGCTCAGTGCAGGCACGCAGCAGGCTGTGGCAGAGCTGAGCTTGAGTTCGTGCCGCTTTTCCTCAAACTGGGGTAAAAGTGTTTCTGGGGGTTGTAAGTATCCAAGAACGTTGAATAGAAGGGAATCTGCAGGAGGTCCAGAGGAAAGGGGAGAGTTCATGAGAGTTCATGAGAGTTCCTGGGTTACATGAAACCAGGGGCTAAAATATGGTACACCCACAGGAATCATCAATTTAACCTGAATATGTGGTGATAAAACGTAAGAAGTTGAACTGTAAATAATCTTGAGTGTTTTTATATAGAACTGAGAGTGGACTTCTCTGGTGTTGAGCGTAAAATTCATATGAAATTTTAAGATAAAATATGAGACATCAGGAAATTTGAGGCAGCTTTACCTCCAGATCACCACAGGGAATTCATTCAGTGTCCAAATACGTAAGGGGTACAGGTATTAGGAGAAATGGTTAAGGACTTCTGTCCTACACTATTAAGGATGTTATAAAGATGCTCCTCCACACGTAAAACTTCAATTAAGGAACATTGACCCGATGTGAACAAAGAAACTGCGAGGCGGAGTAAAAGTGCAACTCTACCAACCACCAACAGATGGTGCTAGTGGTCGTTTAGTTGATGCCCCTTTGGGCTTGGGCACAAATATTTTTTAGCACTCACCTCTTTTGAACCTAGTTAACACGTCAATAGAGAAGCTGGGCTAGAAGAAAGCAATTTTTCATACTTGTTTATGGCCTGGTTGCATGCCACTGAAGATCAGTTGATTCCCTTCTTGTGTAATTCCGTGCTTGCCAAGAAAGTTGGAATAGTTTCTTTCACACTTTAATATTGAATAAGACCTGTCTTGATAGAGTGTCCTTGGTAGTCCATATTTAAAGGAATGGATTTGAAATTACAGCTACAAGTCTGTTTCCTGTGAGATCAGTTTCTCGTAAATTGATTTAGCGGTATCTGATCATCTCTTAATTAACTGATAACATGCAATTAATTTCTGGGCAGAAGACCGTATCATGGTGTTATTATAATCCAGGAACTCTCCCCTTTCCTCTGGACCTCCTGCAGATTCCCTTCTATTCAACGTTCTTGCGGGGTTTCTTTTTTCCCCTCCTACTTGAAGAATGGCAGAATGGTTATTCTCTTTCTTACTTAAACAACTCCAGACACTTTCAAATGTAACCATTTTCATTCCATGTCTGCATGTGGGCATATAAAGTAAAAGTGACAGTAAACTGATGTAACATGCAGATTATACACAAATTGGTATAAGCAAAGAAACATGGCTTCTTTTAAAGCTCTTTGTAAAATCCCTCAGCAGTTTTCTACTTGTGCACCTAACTAGTATATACAGATAGAGCAACGACAGCTTGATTCTCTAAAGTACTTTTTTGTCATGGAATGAATTTTGTCAGGTTGGGGATAGGATCTGGGATTTTCAAACTAATGCCTGCAAGTCTGTAGTGTAGATAATGTCCACTTTTTTCTTTTGCATTCTATTACGTAAATGACATGAACGTATTTCCTGAATCCAAAAGCGTGAGCACATTTCCTGGTGTCTCTTCAAGTCAAAGATTTCTGGTGAATACAGTTTATTGTAATACTAGTTTGGGGGATTGTTTTTCTCAGGGATGCAGCAGATACTTTGCATAATGGATGGCTGCATTTCTAATTTGGGATTAAATTTTCACCTCCCTCAGATGTGAAGTGGAAACTAGCCTTTTTCCAGCAGTGATTTCACCCCAGCTTTGTGTCTGTGGTGAATAGATTGTATTTCTATCAAGGAATCTGTCTTTGGCCAGATTGTCTCATAGTTCTATGAAGATTGGAGTTGTACAAACTTTTCTCCTTTGGGAATTTGACCCACTGTGTACAGTGTGGGATGGAAATCTGGGAAGGAGTAAAGCGATAGGTATCATGTGGTTTCACAGAATGGATTGTTAGCTATGGAGAGGTCTTCCATACAGTCTAGCTGTGTCCACTCAATTCATAGAAAAGGGATTTGAGGCTCTGAGAAGGCAAGTAATTTCCCAACATGACACAACTAATGGGGGGCAGATGTCTCCTGTTATAGTTTTTCGTGAACCATTATGCCAGACCTCTAGAAATTAGAGATTATGGTAAGGCTTGGTGTCTGCAATTTTATTCTTATTTTTAAAAGTATCTCACAGGTATTTCTAATTTATAGCCAGGTTAAGGAATTCTACTCTGTTTCTCCTGATTTACAGCAGTGCTTCTCAACCAGGGACGATTTTGACTCACAGGGGTCATACAGCAAACTCATTTGGGTGAGTTTGGTTCTTACCAGAGACACTTTTAATTGTCACACATGGGAATGGCTCCTGGTGTCTAGTTGGTAGAGACCAGAGATGCTGCTAAACACCTATAACGCACAGCAATGCACAGCAAGGAATTATTCAGCCCCAAGTGCCATTAGTGCCAAAACTGAGAAGCACCTAACTTACTGGGATTTATATAGCACAGGGTCTAGAGTCTGCCAATCTCCAGATTGAATTTTAGTTCTTACCAGCTCTGTGGCCCTAGGCAAGTTACTTAATCCCTTGAAGCTCACTTTTCTCACCTGTAAAGTGGAGATATTAACAGGATACTTCACAGGATAATGTAAACACGCTGAGAAGAATTCATGCCTGATAGTAAATTCTCAGTAAACATTCGGTGTTATGATTAACAGTTATCATTACAGTGCATGACTTTTAGTTTTGATACAACGTCATAAGACATAGCTAAAAACTGTAAGGGAATAGCCTCCAAAGATGGAAAGTTACACAAAGCACTTTGGTACATTCTGGAGGCTTAATACATGCTTGTTGATTTTTATTAACTTGAAAAATATGAGTGAGTGAGTGTGTGTGTGTGTGTGTGTGTGTGTGTGTGTGTGTGTACCATGGCTGTTTTTCTGTACATATCTAGTAGGAATGATGAGTCGCAAATATGCACAGCCTCAGGCTATATTGATCCATATCAACTGTGGAGGGAGCTGAGATTCCTTGGGGAAGGAGTGAGAACAGATAAGCTCCAGCGGTGCTCAAAATGATCCCAGGGAAGACAGTGCTCACTGACTACTTGGGGCCAGATTCCTGCTTACACTTCCTTTAATCCTGTAAGAGGAGAATAAGGAGTGACGGGGTAGGGGAGGTAAGGTGAGTTTGGGTTTTACGTGTGGCATTTTCTTTGCAAACAATTTTAGCTACGTTGTAAACTCCTTATGGGCAAAGACCTTTGTTATACCTCTTCTGTAGCCCATAATGACTAGGCCTGTGCCAGACATGTGGGTGGTCCATAAGCATTTGTTTTGGGGTTGCAGAATTGGGGGCAGCCTCAGAATTTCCATGTAACCTGTGTAAAAGACAGGAATACAAATGACCTAGTCTCTGCTTGAGTCATGTTAAAAAAAAATCTTAGTACTGATAATAATAATGATGGCAAACATGTATGTATATATGCATGTACATGTATGCAGTTACATGTATATACATACACGTGTGTGTGTGTGGGTGTGTGCATGTATATAAACATGATGTGCTGGTAAATGTTTAACGTTGACTCTAGCTTTGGCAGAGGATGACTGATGTCACTGAATAGGGAGTTGGGAAAAGATTTGGCTCTCGTGAGCCAGTACACGTCAGCTCCAGTACACGGCTGTTTTTTTTGTTTTGTTTTGTTTTAATTAATTAATTAATTAATTATTTTTGGCTGTATTGGGTCTTTGTTGCAGCGCGTGGGCTTTCTGTAGTTGCAGCGAGCGGGGGCTACTCTTCGTTGTGGTGTGGGAGCTTCTCCTTGCAATGGCTTCTCTTGTTACGGAGCACGGGCTCTAGGAGCACGGGCTTCAGTAGTTGTGGTTCGCAGTCTCTAGAGCGCAGGCTCAGTAGTTGTGGCTCACGGGCTTAGTTGCTCTGCAGCATGTGGAATCTTCCCAGACCAGGGCTCGAACCCATGTCTCCTGCATTGGCAGGCAGATTCTTAACCACTGCACCACCAGGGAAGTCCCTAGTACACAGCTGTTTAACAGCTCTGGTGTGTGCCAGGTTCTAAGCTAAGTGTTATAAGTGTATTAGCTCAGTTAAACCTCATGTCAGCCCTTTTGACGTAGATGTACTACTACTATCATCCCCATTTTGCAGGTGAGAAAACTGAGCACAGAGAGTTTAAGCAACTAGCCTAAGGTCACACAGCTGGTAAATGGCCGAGCTGGGTTGGAGACACAGGCAGCCTGGGGTCAGAGTGCATGCCCTGCACCTCAGCATTATACTGTCATCTCTCAGAAAGCTATAAGGAGTCCAGAATTACTTCTGAAAGGCACGCATTCCTCCTGGCTCTCTCTTCTCTCCCACACATGCAGCTCTTCCTTCCCTTGCCAGTGCCAAGAAGACATCACGCTCCTCAGGCAGGCGTGTCTCTGATGGCTTCGGAAGGTAAAATTAAGTTTTACCTTCTGGCTGCTTGTCTCACAGGAGCTGGCCACTGTGGAATTTTGAAGAACCGAACTCTTCTCTGCATTACATTTGTTCATCCTATGTAAACCTCAGTGACGCCACCCCCTCCCATATCCCCAGAGACTCGAGTCCCACTCGTCCCTTTTGAATTGTCCCTCAAGGCCTAGCCCCTTGCTTCCTTCTTTATGGAGTCTCTCCTGATGTCACCAAATTACTTAAATAAAGGCCTTTTGAAAACGAAATTATCTTATTTTGAAGACTTTTTACCTCTGTTCTGATTCGAGGCAGAGGGAAGGCCGTTTGTATTCCATGTGGACAAACAGGACACTGCCATTTTTCTTGTATAAGACCATTCTTTTGTCATGCTCAGCTGTCCCCGTGGGATAGTTGTAGGTGTTTCTCAAAGACTGAACCTGGATCGCATTGTCTGGTTTCGGATGGATATCGTCATGGAGAAAAGGGAAGTGAAGACCAGTGCTCATCTCCCCCTAAGGACCCTTAACTGTGGTCATGCAGCAAATGGGGCAGCTGTGGGCTTTCTGAAGGGATTCAGAGCTGGGTAGTGATTGATCTGCGCTGAATCCTTATGTTGAGGAAGGGAGAGTGAGGGGTCATAGAGGATCCATGAGAACACTGAAGGGCCCATTGGTGGTGGATGATTTTATCTTTCTCTGTGGCCTCTGGCACCAAGATATTCAAACAACATGTCTCAACATTGTTCCCTGGAGTTTTAAAAGAAATCCATTGTCAGCTAAGCCTGGGAACTGCTTATTGAGCCGTATTTTAGACATGTATCTTTCCTATATTCCCTTTAGGGATTTTCTGAGCTTTTATTACACTAACATGTGACGGAATGTCTGCAAGGTTTTACCTAGCAATTTTCCTAGACTAACCTGCCATAGAAGTCTTTCTTCTCAAAGAATTTTATGGGACTTTTGTTCAGTAGAACAGCCTCTGGGGAATTCTGTATTGAAGATAAAAATTATTGGACATTTGAGGATGACCCTGAGATCCACACTGAGCAGGAGTCGGTCATCGTTCTCTTAAGAAAATACATTTCCAGGAATTCCCTGGTGATCCAGTGGTTAGGGCTCCGTGCTCCCACTGCAGTACGGCCAAAAAAAAAAAGAAAGAAAGAAAATACATTTGCAAGTCATTATTCATAGTCCTGTCATTTGTGTACTGCTCTGATTACTAATGTATTAGTACATGGTAAACACGTGCACAAATGGAAAGTTTTCAAGAGGTGGGAAATTTAAACTTCCTGAGAGTGACCAGGAGTTGATGATGAACCCCTGTTATGTACTGATCAACACGAGTCAGTGTAACTATGGTTAGTACAGGAAGCCTTCTGCCTTAGCAAGTAGACTTCTGTCTGGAATTTGGGGTGGGACTACTTTTTGAATGACCATATGGAAGGTGATGGAATTTTTTTTCCTAATGGTTTAGGTAAATTGTTGCCTGGTATCAAAGATATGATCCGAATAGTTTCACAACATCAGCTTGTATGACTGTAGGGAACTCTCTGTGCCATTCACATTGAATTCAGGGTGATGGCAAAAGCTAGGATGAATAGTTAAGTTTTGTTAGAGAGCATCTTTTATCCCAGGTTTTCATAAACACAGGCCTGGATGAAGAACTTTTCAAACAGTTAGATTTATGGACCCCAGTGCTGAAAATTTTAATTCAGAGCACTGAGGTGAAGCTTAGAAATGTGTGATTTCTAAAAGTAGTCTAAAAACAGTTGATGCTTGTTATTTGCAGTAGTTATGTTCCGTACAGTTGCCAGAACGCTAAATTTGCAAACATTGACCATTGCTCCTAAGGGAAATACAGGGTTAGGTTCCTGTAAGCTTCTGGTCACATTTTCATCAGTCACTCAGTACATGTCCTTGTCTTATTTGTGTTTCTGTTTAAAGACACTTTATGTAACATATAGTTCTAAAAATCATGTATGCAGTATTTCTTTATAATAAAACAGGAAACGAGAAAGATTTAATAATTTCCTAACCCTGGATAATGTGACTGTAAATTTCTTTGACTTTCAGTCTCACAGTGCTGTCTACTATGCTTTTTTTTTTGTTTTTAATCAGTTGTCATCTCAAGAACTCACAAATACAGCCGCTTTTCTATTTTTCTGTAGCTTTATCACGCACTATAAATGTTACTTTTAACACTCTTTGGAGTAGCCTCATGTACAGATGGGCAAATTTTCTCTTTCTTTTTCTGGATGTGCCTTTCTGTTGAACTCATGGCTAACAGCACTATACAGTCCCTCGATGTCTGAGGGGGGATTTGTTCCAGGACCCCTGCCCTGGGGATACCAAAATCTAAGGATACTTATATAAAACGGAATAGTATTTGCACATAACCTAGGCACATCCTCCTATGTATTTTAAATCATCTCTAGATTACTTATAATACCTGATACAATGTAAATGCTATGTAAATAGTTGCTGGTGCATAGCGAATTCAAGTTTTGCTTCTTGGAACTTTCTGGAATTTTTTCTTCTGAATATTTTTGATCTGAGGTTGGTTGAATCTGCGGATGATCAGGGCCACCTGCAGTTCATGCCTAAATGAAGCTTATCTAATGCATAATTTCTCTGTAAGGCACATTACAGCCTTCATGTACTTTGGGACACGAGACAGCCTTTTAGCACTACACTTGAGGGTTCCTTTAAATAGAGAAGTCATATCAAAAAGCACAAAAATGTGAAAACATGGCACTTAATAGATGCCATGGAAAAGGCATAGATGCCAACGAAAAGGACACTTGTTTATACTTTGAGAGCTGAAACAAGAAGGTAGAGCATCACCTTATTCGATCTCCTGTAGCATGCATGTTGGTCAAGTAAAATTTTTCACTGGTCCTTTTGTGTCTGTGAATCACCAGCAGAGTGCCGCAAGTGTTGATTTTTGGGGTCACAAATAGGTGAATTCACAAATATCTACTCCATGAATTATCAGGAGCAACAGTATTTCTCCATGTGAAGCTAGATTGGGGAACCACTGGTGTGGCAGAATTCAAATCCCTCTTCCATCAGTTTGTCTGAGAGTAGTGTGACCTCAGACACGTTATTTAGTTTCTCTTAGCCTCAGTTTTTCTTCTATAAAATGTGGCAATATCAGATGCTCCCTCATAGGGTTGTCATGAGCATTAAATGAGATAACAGTCTTAGAACAATAGTTTGCATACATGCATACTCAATAAATGTTACCTTTTGTGTTATTGGTGGTGATATTAGACTTGGAGTAAACTGGGGTGTAGAACTACTTCATGCAAATGGGTTAATTTCTCTGAATCTGTTTTCTGTGCAGTACGTACTGTAATAATTACAGTTATTGTACACTGCCGAGGTTAGGAGGGACCAACCTTCTGTGCAGTTGAAAATCTATGTATAACTTTATAGTATTTTTGGTTCCACATCCAGAGATTCAACCAGATCATGTAGTAACTTAGTTATTTATCAATGAAAAAAAAAGTCTGCGTGAAAGTTGATCCACCCAGTTCAAACTTGGGTTGATCGAGGTTTGAGCTATACTTAACAGGGCTGCGGTGAGCATTCCATGACATACCATAGGTGACAGAATTTGGTTAGTTCTGAAGCCCAACACAGTTGGGAACAGTTGCAATGTTATGGAGAAGTATGAATGCAGTCTACCGTTTTCCTAATAATCATAAATATCACTTAGCATTTACAATATGTTTCCATGAGGATTTAACATTTTGGGGTTAAAATGCTTTCCTCACCACTTGGCGTATTATAGTTCTTGTTAGCTGTAATTATCATTCCTTTGCTTTAGGCTAGTGGTTCACAATGGAAGTGATTTTGATCATCAGGGGGCATTTGGCAATGTCTGGAGACCTTTGTTGGTTGTCATAACTGGAGGAGGTGCTACTAGCGTCTAGTGGGTAGAGGCCAGGCGTTCTGCTAAGCTTCTTACATACACAGGACAGCTGCCCACAGCAAAGAACTATCCGGTTCAAAATGTCACTAGTGCCCAGGGCGAAAAACCCTAAACTAAACTGACAGTTCCCTGAGGTCAGGTACTATGACTTACTCACCCTCCTGAACCCTGGTATAGGAGTGGAAGATTGTACAAAGGCACTTAGCCCTTTGGTTTGGTGTATCCGCAGATTGGCTTCATGACCTCCAAGTCTTAAGAGTCAATCCTTGACATATCTCCTCCCTTCTGATTTTATTATTTTAAAAGTTTCAATTGTGCCATATTTGAAACATAAGGAAAAAAACAGAAAATAGTATAAACAGTGTTCGCAGTGTGGTCTGTGGACTGGTGCCAGTCTGCAAACTGTTATCAGCCCAGAAGGAGGCCAGTAGAGAAGGTGGGAGAAAGAGTTTAGGCATTGTGAGAGCAGTTGGCCCATCCTGTGGTGTTTCTGTTGCATATACAGAAGTATCAGGCTGCAGCAGGTTGGACATTTAAAACTACCCTTCTCTTCCGGTAGTTTGAGAAGCACAGATAACCAATGGTCGGATTCTGACTTTCCAGATTTCACAGATGTTGACATTTTGCTATCTTAAGTTCATATTTGTCCCTCCCTTTGTCTCACTCTGTCACCTTTTCCCTATTTGTTAAAGACGTAGCACACTGCAGACATACTTATTGAACCCCCAGTCTGTGCTTGGTACAGGATTCGTCCTTCTCTGGAACAGGTGTTGCAGTGCTCTGCCCAGCACCCCACATCTCTGCTCTACCCATTCCCTGCCCCACCCCCAGCCCCCGAAATCACAGCAAGTCCACAGAACCAGCAGCTAGAAAAACAACAAATACATACCTACCATTCTGACCTCTCAAACTTCCATTAAGATCAGAGATTGGTAAACTACCCCCATTTCAGTAAAGTTTTATTGGAACACACCCATGCCTACACGTCCATGCATTGTCTGTGGCTGCTTTCACACTAAATGGCCGAATCAAGTGGTCGCTACAGAATCCGTATGGTCTGCAAAGTCTAAAATAATCAGTGTGGCCTTTTATAGAAAACATTTGTTGATCCCTAATTTAGAAAAGTACTTTTTCATGTAAAACCAGGCTGGGGTGCTCATTTGCATATCAGATCTAAGCAAATTGATTTCTCTTTGGACTGAATAGGTCCTACTTGTTATGGTGGGGCTGAGGGGAAGGGATCCAATCTAATGACTATTTTAATTTTTTTTTCCTTTAATTCACCTTTTGGTTTGTTCTGATTGAGCTTCTATCCTGAATTTGTTAGTGGAGTTCTTGGTAATTCCTGTTTTTTCAGTATGCCCATGGCCTGCTCTCTTGGTGGCAATAATAAAGAAATACAAAGATGATTATGAGACTAGAAGTAACAGGTAATGATTACTAATACGAAGTGCCAGGTTATGTACTTCATATGCTTCACATCATAACAAGTCTGTCATCCCGTATTTTCAAATGGGGAAACTGACGCCCACAGATGAGATGCCCAAGGTCTCCCATCTTGGAAGGAGCAGGACAGGGATTCCAACTCAGAAGTCTTGACCTGAGTCCAGTCGTAACCCTTATGCAGCAGAGCCTTTTGATTATTGATGTGTTGCTGTGGTTTCTGTTTCCCCTTATACTTTAGAGTGTTAATTTTCCAGCTCTTTTTCTGAAAAACCAAGATGTCATTTTAAATGGCTGTTTTCTGCTGAATTTGTCCTTGTTTAATTATGAAGGTGACTTGTGTGTTTAATAAGATGCCCCTTCCAAAACAACATACAGAATTCATTTTGTTGACAGGAAATCATTTATTCTGTAATTTACATAGGATAATGGAGGTATGCTTTGACATTTGCTTTTCTCCCCACTCATTCTAGATTGAGACTGGGGATCGGAAAAGGCCTAGTTCTACCCTCTGTGGGGATATATACCCACAATTAATCTCTTTGCAAACCACCTGGTGCACAAATGTGTAAAAGACAGACATTTGAGCTTTGCAATTTGTTTTTTATTTTCTAGAGCTCTAAACTGATGTCAGGAAAGATGATTCTGTGTCCTGAAGGGTGCCTAATTTGCTTCAGAAAATGAGTCTTCATGCTGGAATCCTGGAGTGTAGTTTAGTGTTTTGTTTGATGTGCCTGTGAGGTGCCAGTTTGATAAGTGTGTGTTTGTTTGAACTTGATGCTTTTCCCCCTACCATTCGTATTCCCAGAATTAAATTCTAGTAATAATTGGTTCTTTGGCATCATATAGATGATTCCATCATGTTGTAATAGCTTGTTATGGAAGACTACACATTGTGGCCTCCCATGGAGATGATGTTCCTTGTTAATCTTGTTTCATTACAGCAAAATTTGTCTAATATGAAAGTGAAAAGAATAATTAGAAGATGTCAGAAAACTTTTTGACACTTCTGCTTTCTGTGATTTTAAGTATAGTTTGAAATAATCATATGATAAGAGCAGAAATCTGGCCCATTTTCCCCTAATGAGATCTGGAAACTTTTTCAAAAGACAATAATGTTCTTCGTTCCCAGTGAATGTATAGATTTCAGAGTAGTCAAGGGACAGTCACTTTGTATAGCTAGACACCGCCCCCCCCCCAAAGGTGAATAAGTATGGGTGTTTGCGTGTTTATCTTAACCTTGTCTGAGTTTTCTAGGATGTTTTTTGTCTGTGGCCCTAGACAAGGCCATGTCTCCCCTAGCATTTTGTACTTGACCCTTGTTGCACTCGCCACAATTGTCATTATTTGTATAATTGTGCATTTAATGTATATTTCTATTGCTTGACTGTGACTCACAGAGGGTGAAACCCTTGTCTGATGTCTTTACCTTCATGGCCCTAGGACCCTGCAGAGTGGGTGACATGGGGTAGTCACTTAGTGAATATTTGTGGAATGAATGAATCAAATCAATGATCTTTTACCACACCAAAAATATTGAGTTCCCTTGGAGGCTGAAACTATGCCTTCTCTTTCTTGTATGTATCCAACAACAGAGCACAGAGGAGTCATTTTCTAAATAGCAGTTGAATTGGATAGCTGAGTGATTTCTATGTGGCCAATTTATATAATCTGTTTTGTTTTTTTTTTTCGTATTGTTCTGGGCAGGCTATAAACCATGGGTTCAATCCATCACCTGGAGAGACCCAACCAAACTCTGGAAACCTGCTTTCTTCACCATCTACTCATTTGGAAATTTGAGGGATGAGAAAGGTGGAACCTGGGGCTGACATCACTGTAACACAGGGAGTGGATTGGTGCGGATTTTCTCCAGAAGCAGAATTCGCAGTTCTGGGATAATTATACATCACAACATAGTGGGTATGAGCATGGACTTGGTAGTCAGACACACTCGGTACTTCCTGTCTGGGTGACATTGGGGAAGTTATTGAATCTGGCTGAGCCTCACTTTCCTCTTCTACAAAATAGAGATAAATAGGACCTACCTGGTGGTTGTTGGGTTTAGATGAGTATACAGGACTGGCATGAAACACGTAAAGAGGGAGCCACTATCATTGATCCTTAAAAGAAGGAGTTGTGGATATAAGTTCTGGTTGATTTCTAGTAGTTTTTGTGTCTTCATCCTGATGTACTTATATCAAGGTACTGGGACAGAAAACCTTCACATTTGGACTCCACACAGTTTTGTACTTCGAAGGTATTTCATTTGGCTTTGGCATTGGACAGAAACTTAGGTAGGAGGACAAAAAGTGGCTTATGAGCTGACAGAAGAAATTCAAAGCTGGATTTAAGAGAGAGTGGGCACACGTGATAGATGACTTGTATCCCACGTCCTTGCTACTCAAAGTGTGGTCCATGGGCCAGCAGCATGGGCATCACCTGGGGGCTTGTTAGAAACTCAGAATTTCAGGGTTGGCCTCAGTCCCTAGGAACCAGAATCAGCATTTAAACCAAATTCCTAGATAATTGAAAGAAAGGCACATTAGTATTTGAGAAGAGATATCCTATAGAATTCATTTGCTCATTACCTTAATTTGGTAACTAGCAAGTGGGAATCTTGGTGCTTATAGATGGTATTGCAGGACAGAAAAGGTAAAAAATCATTTTTAAATTAAACTTGATTGTGAAAATAGTAGCATTTTACTTGACCACTGGGTTTTGACTGAATAGCAAACTGGAGCTTTCATTCCTCCACTGACATACTGGTATTTGGTTCATCACATCCTTATGAAAAGTCAACAGTGATATTTATAAAGAGAACTATATAGTTCTCTGGAGCCCCAAAGAAAGATTTTGTAAGTGATTTTGAGCCAAAAAACCAGAATCGCTTAATGTTAAGAAACCCTCACCTCATTCCACCTTTGCAATGCAGATTGTTCTTTTCAGCCTTAAATCTCTTTCCCCAGGGTATATAGGATTAAGTCACTAATTTTCCTTGGCGTGGCTTCCACATCATTTTTAAGTCCTAACATACTGAATTCATGTTAAACTCCAAATGATTTTCTGTGTTCACACAATGATTCCCTGATAAATATATCAGATGTGGTGTAAGCGTTTTACATGCATTATCTCAATTAACAATGACCCTCTAAGGAAGATATTGCTATGCTAGTTTGATAGATGAGGAAATTTCACTCAGACTGTTGGTGACCTTCCCAGTAGCGGGTAGCCATTCAATGGCAGAGTCAAGATTTAAACCAAGGTCTTAGTGCTGTTGCTTCTATTGCAGGTTTTTATGCAAGTTGGTTTGCTTTTTATTGGGCTTTGCTCCAGACTTGGGAGCAAGAGTCATTGCTACTGGATTTTGGCTGCGCAAAGCTCAGGCTAATTAGGATGCAGCCAAGTAGAGATTTTCATAGAAACCAAAGTTTAACCAGGCTGTTGAAGCGGGCGGGGTGGGGAGGTTCACTGCACTGGCTCCCAATTGCTTGGGGATCCTGCTTTGTGTTCCCTTTAACAGAGGGGTTTATTTAGGAAATAAGCGCAGCTTTCTCCCTCAGTGACTAGCTACATATGCCTCTTGTACATACAAAATAGAGAGTATTTTCCCCCATCCCTCTTAATTAATTCAAAGGCATATTTTCTGTTTGTTTTACCTGGGAGGCATTGTTAGGATAGGCTCTGGAGGTGAATCCCAGCTCCACACTGACTGTATACGTTGGGCAAGATACTGAGCCTGCCTCTGTTTCTGTTTCCTTTCTTTACATTGGGGCTAACAGTAGTATTTACCTCCTAGGGATGTGGTGGGGTTGAAGGTAGGGCGGCATATAAGGTTCTTAGTCCAATACTTGGCAGGTAGTAGGCATTCCATAAATCTTAACTATTGATATCATTATCCTTAGCCTCCTTATCATCATGTTTGCTATTGTATCTCTTTTTTGATGCCTCCAGATATAGCCTATGTTTGGTGTGGAACACAATAGGTATTCTTTAATTTATTCCCATTTCTTTGTTAGATAGCCCTTCTTCATTTCCCCCCCTGGAATAAGAAGTTTGTACTAAAAGATTCTTTTGTCCTTTTACCTATGATAGTTATCTTATTTCCATTAGCCTCTTTTATATTCCATAATATTTTATATGCATAAGATTTAGAATTGAAAATTGCTTAAAAGATGTATATTGGTCTGTGTTTAATGATCGTTTGGCACATAGAATTTGACTCCCTTTGAATCTGAGATCTAGTTTGAAAACTGACACCAGACTTCACCTCATTTCCAATACTAAGCCTTCTGGGAAGCCAACTGGAAAACACAAACAGAGCTGACATCCTATCAGTGTCATATGTAGTTTGAGAGACAGTAAAATGCAGCAGAGGCAAAGGGGCTTTGAAATCGATGCAAGTTTTCTAACTTTTGGTTAAGAAGAATGAATTTTCTCAACATATGGTCTAGAATTTCTGTGGTGATATTGAGGGAAAGTGTTTGTTTTTTTTTAATTTAGCACTTCTGAAACTTCATTTCTCTTTCCCTGATGCAGACTTGATGACATTAGAGGATTATGTTTTTATTACAAAACTGAAATCTGGAATGGTTAGCAAGAAGACCCATGCCTTTATGCTCAGACAGCTCCAATGTCTTTGACACAAGAGCTTTCCAGGTTATCAGTGAACTCAAGGTACAGCCAACCTTTGAGAAGAAACTAAAAAAAGAGCAAAACCAAAAAACTTAGGAAGATTGTTTCTTTGCTAAATAACATGACTTTTCACAAGAGTGTGAAAGAGCCTGGACACTGGAATTGAATTGCTTAAGTTAAAATCCAATTTCTACCTCTTACTAAGCTGTGTGACTAAGCTTGGGCAGCTTTGTCAACTTGTCTGTCCTTCAGTTTCTCTTTCCTAAGACAGAGGTAATGATAACTCCCATTTCAAAGAACGGTCAGGATTGAATTAAATAATGGATGTAAGCACTTAGCACAGTCCTGCAATAAATTGCAGTCATCGTGGTGATGGATGAGGACGACTCAAAATTCTCCTCTACATGTCAAAGTGAGCAAAATGGAAAAACTCTGTGAGTTAACAAAATCTGTAGGCATTGTACTCTTAGTGGAAAGAAGAACAGAAAAGCTCTTCATTTTCTCATCTGTGTTTTGCTGAGTTTGGGTTCTATTTCCAAAGTCACAGTTGACTGTGTATGTAATAATCTGTACCATAACTCTGTGTGGCTGGATGTAGATTTTTTTCCTTTTAATCAGTGCATCACTTTATATTTTCTAAAGTCTTTATGGGTTTTCAGTGAAGTGTCTTCCAGTGCCATCTGGGACTACAGGTGGTGAGATGGTGTTTTTTTCCGCCTCTCTCCTCTCTGTGTCTGTATTCCCAGTCATCATACTGTTCCAGTGCCAGGGAGTTGAATGAGAGCCCCCCACTGGCCTTCACACTGGTAGGAAGATGCATTGTGTGTAATAAAGGGAGCTTATAAAGGCTCCTGTAATGATTGCAACTGGGCTTGCTGTTCTGAGGCAGGAGGCAATTTTCACTTTTTGAAATTGATATGAAAGAAATGGGGTAATAGCAAGAGCATTTTCAAGTTGAAATTTAAGTTATTTGACAGTTGCAAAATACATATATCACTCCACGTGTGCTTTATGCTTAAGATCTTACATTTCTCAAACCACTGGGCCATGAAGTCAGTATAGCTTGTATTCTTATAGTTGGGACCCAACACTCAGAAATTTAGGAAAAGAAATGCAGTGAGCAGGAGGACGCAGAGGGGTTGGTGGTTCCTACGCAAATGTGCATTTCATGCCCTGACCAAGGTTCATACTGTGACTTTGGGGTGAGAAGAGGTAAGAGCAGGTAAAATTTGGCATATTGGCATATCACCATGCCCAGAGTGAAAAAGACATTCTTCAGGGCAAAAAGTGGACAGTCAATACTCTTGTCACTAGCACACAGAACAAGACTCAATAGTGTGAGTTGAATGAAGCTGTGAATTTGAAGCTTTTTACTATTGGTGAAACCTTTGATTTGAAAGTGGCAAGGAAACCTTTTCACTGATCATTATCAGGCACTCTTACTTCAAAACTGCGCTTCTCCTTTTGTTTATATTCCAGATGGGTCAGCATTCCACAGCTTTCTCTATACCTTTAACACGTATGCTAGTATTCTACTACCACCATTTAAAAATTTTACTGGAAATTTCTCTGTCCTCAGTTTTGTATATCTTGCTGTGTGTGTGTTGAAAACGTTAGGGATGATTGATTAACTTGTGAACACACCACACGACAACAGTTTCTATTCTGTGCCCCCCGTTATCTGGGCACAAAGATCTACACCTTAGCAGAATAAGGGCAAGTGATAAATCTTTTCATTCTAGAACAATGTGATGCCACCTTTGCCGTCTGTTCTGTATCTAGGCCAATATATAAAGGAGACTTTCAGGTACAAGAAGGTGCTCTTTCCCCCTCACCAAGTTGTGAGTTCAGTGCAGATTTTCACTGGGAAAGAAATAGAAAAATAACATGCAGGGTTGCTTACCCTCCTGAATTTATTGTATAACCACAGGTGACCTCTGTGGATGAATGAGCTCACCTGGTGAACTTCTAACTACTCAGAGTTCCTAGACTCCAGCAATTTAGGCTAATAGGGGGTCATATTTTGATGATAACTTTGACCAAGACTGCAATCTGCTTACCCACAGTTTTGGGCATAGTGACTTTTTCAGGTATGCCTCATAGTAACTCTGGTCACTGGCTTCAGCCTTCAGAATTACACATACGTTCAGTCTCTAGAAAACCAGTGACCAGTTAACATCACCGTGATTTCAATCCCTGTGAAGCTGAGGCCTCTTCATGCATGGACTTGCATTGCATGAAATCTACTAATACTTGGATGATTCCTAATATGCAGTCATAGGAAGCTGAATGGTGACAGTCATTCTGTTGCGTTGGCAAACCATGAAACCACAGAGGGCTAGGGAGATTTCAGTTTCATCTCAGGATTCGACTAGGCTGCCCTTTGCTTAAGTTAAAGCAGTGGTTCTCAACTGAGGACAGTTTTTCCCCAGGAGATGTTTGACAATGTCTGGAGATGTTTTTGGTTTTCACAACTGACAGCAAACGAGTAGTAGCATCTGGCATCTAGTGGGTAGACCCCAGGGGTGCTGCTGAACATCCCACAATGCACAGCACAGCCCCCTACAACAGAGAATTATCTGGCCCCATATAAGGTTGAAAGCCCTGAACTAAAGTAAAATTTTATTTTTTCCAGGTGTTATGGTGTTATTTCTCCCCTCTGTTATTCACTTCAAATGACTATGAATCTCACTTTCTTCTTGAAATACTTAAATAATGGCAAGTGACTTCATTTATAGAAAGTGAAACCAAATTTTCTTAGAAGACTGTTTATTTATCTACCCTTTGATGATGAGAGTTTAAAAATATTTAAATAATGACTTCATAGCATGAGTGTGACTAGTATAGAAACAATAAGAGAGCTCGTTTAGTTTTCATTTTGGATGGCATGTGTATAAATAATTGTTGAAGTTTGGAAGTAGATATTGTTTTGTTCAGCCAACTTAGCATTATCCCTTTAATTAAAGTGTTTTTTTCTTTTCCCTTCAGTGTGGTAGTTAAAGAAGATAGGTTTTTAGATGTTTACATATAAATATTCCCGGAACATGTTTGAACTGGGGCACTACGTACTCTAAAGATGAGCTGAAGAGTTTATCTGAAATGTAGTCATTTTAAGATGGGAGGTGGGAGGAAGTTGGCTTGTAGTAAAAAGTCATTTGAAGAATTCACTTTGGGGTTAAGTGAAGCATATAGTTGCTTTCAACTAGGAGACAGGGATTATCTCTTGGATCCTCTGAAAATCTGGTGGTGTTTTCTTGGTGCCATTTACAAGGATGGCATGCTTGGGATGTCTGCCTGCAGTGAGAAAAAGAAGGAAGCAAAGAATTTAAAAGTTGACTCACTCTTAACAGTCAGTTGATTTATTTGTTTGGTGTTGCTGATGCCATGTGGCTGGAAGAGTGGGCTTAATGTGTAAGCACATAGGCCGTAGTGTCCTGCTAACCACCATCACGGTCAGGGCACTGAGAGTTTCCGGTGAGTCCTGGGCTCTTGCTACCAGATCTGTATCCTGGAGCAAGTGTAGACCCAGAGACTTTGGACATGCAGGGAGTATGACTCTACTGACAACTTAGACCTTACCTCCAGAGTGTGTTTGAACTGCTTTGGGTGTTCCTTCAAGTGAGAAGCCTCTGGACCACTATTTTGTGTTATTCCTTTTGCAGGTAGTTGAACTGGCTAAAACCAAGCCAGGGCCCTCGTAGACCTGGTTGTTCA
This sequence comes from Eschrichtius robustus, assembly GCF_028021215.1. Classification (NCBI taxonomy): domain Eukaryota; kingdom Metazoa; phylum Chordata; class Mammalia; order Artiodactyla; family Eschrichtiidae; genus Eschrichtius; species Eschrichtius robustus. The sequence goes on from NC_090835.1 coordinate 24,476,339, forward strand.
TGAGCCTGGCTAAGCCCGGTGTGTGGGATTTCATTCCACCAAGTCATCATGGTCCTAGGAAAGCAGTAAGCAAAAAAGTCAAATGTTCTTGAAAAATTATCATATAACATATTAGCAGAATTATAAGAAGTGTTAAGAACAAGAAGTGGGGGTCTTGAGGGGGAAGGAGCCACAATCCCTCTGTCCCCAAACAGCTCTTTTTCCGTTTTGCTTATTTCCTGCGAGGCCTTGACTTGTATGCACACACACAAATCACATTAGAAATATGGAATTTCAAATGTGTACCCTGCTTATTTTACATACAGGGGTATCATAAATGCTTTCCATGTTGGTACAAAGTCATCACTATGGTGAGTCAAGAATCGTGTAGTAGGGAATTCCCTGGTGGTCCAGTGGTTAGGATTCTGTGCTTTCGCTGCTGAGGGCCTGGGTTCGATCCCTGGTCGGGGAACTAAGATCCCACAAGCCGCATGGTGCAGCCAAAAAAAAAAAAGAATCTCGTAGTAGTTCATATTAGTGCCCCTCAAAATTTATTTGCATTCTCGTCACCTGGTAATGTTGTTTAAATGGTGATTGTGACTCACTTTGCTCTGCTCAGGACCTGAGGCTCTGGATTCCCAACAGGTTTCCATGGGCTGCTGATATGGTTGGTGTATTAGTTTCCTGTGGCTTAAAAGCACAGAAATGTATTCTCTCATAGTTCTGGAGGCCGGAAGTTGGAAATGAAGATGTCGGCAGGGATTTGTTCCCTCTGGAGGATTATAGGGGAGAGCCTCTTCCTTGCTTTTTGCTGCCTTTTGTCATTTCAAGAATGTTGTGAAAATGCAATTATACAGAAAGTAACCATTTGGGATTGGCTTCTTGCTGCCTTTTGTCATTTCAAGAATGTTATATAAATGGAATCATACAGAAAGTAACCGTTTGGGATCGACATTTTTCGCTCATCATAATTCTCTGGAGATTCAGCTAGAGTGTTGCATGTATCCATAGTTCCTTCTTTTTATTGCTGAATAGTATTCCATGGTATGGATTTACCACCTCTGTTTAACCATTCAGCCACTGAAGGACATCTGAGTTGTTGCCATTGTTTTTGTATATTACAAGTAAAGCAGCTATAAACATTCATGTGTAGGTTTTTGTGTCAGCATGATTTTTCATTTTTCTGGAGTAAATGTCCAGGAGTACATGGCTGAGTCCTATGATAGTTGCATGTTTAGGTATTTAAGAAACTGCCAGACTTTTCCAGAGCAGCTGTATCAGTTTGCATTCCCACCAGCAGTGTATGAGTCATCCACTTTCTCTGTGTCCCAGCTAGCATTAGGTGTTGTCATTATTTTAGCCACTCTGATGGGTGTATAGTGATATCTAATGATCTTAATTTGCATTTCTCTAGTCGCTAATAATGTTGAATATCTTTTCATATGCTTATTTGCCATCCGTATATCTTTTTTGGTAAAGCGTTCATATTTGATGTCTCTTTGATGCCTGTTCATATCTTTTGCCTGTTGTCTACTTGAATTATGTGTTATTGCTGTTGAGTAGTAGTTTTCTCTCTGTTCTAGATACTAGTCCTTTGTCAGATATGTGGTTTGCAAATATTTTCTCCCAGTCTTTCCGTCTTCTAAAGGTCTTTCCCAGAAAAAAAAGAAAACTTCTGTCTTGCTAGTCTACCTATTACCTGGTTCTTTAGGCAGAGAGAGCAGGCTTTTGTTGGACTCCTGTCATCTGCACCCATTGACATTTACCAGTTTGTTGGCTTCTTCAGCTCCAATGCTGGGTTATACGGGGTGTAAAGAAAACCCATGGAACTCACCTGCGTGCTGAGATCTTTCCTGAGGTTGCTAGCTGGTCTGCCTTCTTCTGTTTACATTTCAGAGACTTCTTGTTTGTTTTATAGATGACATCCAAGGTGTATTGTACTTAGTGGGAGGAATAGGGAAATGCACATCTGCCCCATCTTCCCAGAAGGGGAGGTGTTACTCCTTTACATTTTATAGACTTGCAGGTGGAACATTGACTTGGCTCTATAATCCAGAACATTTATTAATGAGAACTGTTGAGTTGGCATGAGATGTTTGCTATCAGCATGGTTTTAAAGGGGATAATAATTACTCAGAACACTGGTTATACGCATTTATCCAGTTATTTTCTTTCCAGCCCTTCTAAGGGACCCTGAACTGTAGAGGCACTAATGGAAGAGCAGAAAGGGTGAGAAGCTGAGAAATGAATAGTCTACCCCACCATCTGGCCTGCTGCAGTTCAGAAAGTCACACAGCACAGCCAAGTTAGTTCTTCTTCTCTGTGTTTATTTGAGGTGCCAAATGCTAGACTTAAGCCAAGAACTGATTTTGAAAATATTTTTCTACTTCTGTTTTGTCAAACGTGTTCCTTGGCGTATTATGTTAGGGCTTGTTCTGCTAAAGCTTAGCAGAGCCTTCTGTTTCTTCAGGCTGATTTGGCTTTGCGCAATTCAAACATTAGACCCTCGTTTTGGAACAGAATTCTTCTCTAGAGATAGCATGAAGTGTGTTTTAATTTCCAGGCAGGTAATACCTATCAAATGAGAGTTGGAGCTTTTATTCTTTAGCTGTTATTCTTTTATATATGGGACTTCTGTTTTAGCCCTTTTCTGCTCAAGCCTGTTTGACTACATTTTCTCTTTCTAATTACGGGGAGAAGAGCAAATGTTAAGCTAGCCTTCTTTTAACAAGAAAAAGCAATGAAAGTGTCACTGCTTTACTTTCATAATTTGATTTTGCTTGAACTTTTAAGATACCGGTGTGCTTTTTGTATAAATAAATAAAGCCTACATATCAAGGTTATAGGGAGGGTAGATGTCAAGGTAAGACAGTACATAAACACTTCAAGGAAAATTTTGGTATCAGGATGAGGAAAGGGTTTTCTGCTGGGGTTAAATATTTGTAGTTGCTGATGAAAAAAATGTTAAAGCCTTTTCACTTATTCCCCGGGAGTCTTGGAGAGAAGGATAATTGTAGCAGCTTCTATATCTCTGACTAGTGGCAGAATAATATCTCATTAAAGGAAATTGATTGTTCCTGTGCACGCTGAACAGCTTGATCAGGACCTGGGGGTGGCTGAGAGCCTCACTTGGTGTTGCTACTTGAAGAAATGAGGCAGCCCCTGGTTCAGCGTTAGCTTGAGCGTAGAATCCATCGACAGAATAATTGCCCGATTCACAGCAGTCACGTTTGAGTTGTGTTTAATTTGGGGGAGGCTTCTATTTGTTCTTTCATCTTCTCTAGTTCTTTCTAAACGTGCCGGCGCTTTATTCAGCTCCAAAAATCAGCCTGTACCACTATTTGAGACATCAGCATTATTATTTCAGTGTGGGAAAGTCCTGCATTTGTGCTCTCAGCCTGCCCTTTCTCACCTTCTTCTTTGTCATCCATTACAGCCCCTTTCCCACCTTTTACATTTGATATGTGTTCTTCAAACTAAATATGTGTAACTTATTACTTTTCTCAGGAATTGGTGTGAAAGCCAAGAGGATGGCTGAGCTGCCGTGAGAGACATCAAAGTCCAGGTCACCCGCCATCCCCTGATCCTTTGAGATGAATTTTCTACCCAGCTTATTTGAGTTTTCTTCCCTAGGCAGGGCAGGCAGAGAAACCCAGTTTAAACTCCCAGGGCTGTGACTCTAAGAGGGGTTTGGAATTATTATTATTATTTTTTTAGCTCCCTTTCCCCTTGATGTTCTTCACTGCCACCCATCCCTCCCTGCTCCTGGCTCAGTCTTATTTCTACTTTGAAGCTCAGGGCACTTCATCTTAGGAGATCCTACAGGATTCTCTATACACAGATGGTTCTGCATAGATGTTCTCACAGTTAGCGAGTCCACTGAGAATTCAGGATCAGAGAAGTAGGCTAGGCTTAGAACCCTGGCTGCACGCTGGAATCACTAGGGGAGATGGAAAAAACAAAAAAACAAATAAACCCCACCAATGCCCAGTCCCTCCCCTAGATTCTTGCTCTGAGTTGGGGGATCAAGCACTGGTATTATTTTAGCTGTGCCCCAGGTGATTCTAATGTTCAGCAAGGTTCATAGCCATCCCTTCCAGGCAATGTCCAGTTACCTCTTAAATTCTGAGTAAGCCTGGCTGGTTCCCTGTTACTAGAACATTCCAGGTCCCAAGGAGAGAGCAGCTCTCTGCTTTTGCTGTTAGAGGCATGTGAGGGAAGCCGGGTGAATTCGGTTCCTTCAGGTTCTCATGGTGACTCTAAATCAACATCACCTAATTTTCTTTTTTAATATAGGCTTATTCTAAAGCAGGAATTCTCAGATGTGGCTTGTCATCTCCCTAGGGTGTAGGCTGGTCTCAAAAGGCATTGCAAAATTTATTTAAAGTCACTTTAATTTCTAAAGATAATTTTCTGTCTCCTAAGGACTGGTCTGAAATCAAGCAATGGAAAAGAGGTTGTCAGAGGTTCCCAAAGGCTGAGGTGTTGACATGCTTCTGTTTGTTCCTCTGACAAATGTTGGATCCCCTTCTGTGTTTTGGTAACTGCAGTGTCAGCTGTGACTTGCTTGCCTAATAACAGCAGTCAGTAATTGGGTTTACTGACTCATTTGGTGTCTTTGTTGCAATTTTTTTAAATGTCATTTTAGAAGTGGGGTGAGTATGCCTGCATATAAGCTATTTATTTATTTATTTATTATTTTTTCCTTTTATTTATGTTTTTTGGTTTGTTTTTAGCGTCCTGGTTTTTTTTTTAAATTTTTATTGAAATATAGTTGATTTACAATGTTGTGTTAGTTTCAGGTGTACAGCAAAGTGATTCAGTTATACATATACATGTGATTCAGTTATATATATATATGATTTAGATATATATATATGATTCAGTTATATATATATATGTTTTTTTCTTTTTTAGATTCTTTTCCATTATCAGTTATTATAAGATATTGAGTATAATTCCCTGTGCTATTAAGAATTCAGCTGTTATAACCCCTGTGGTGTGTAAACAGTCAAACAGCTTTGAACTGTCTGAACTCCTTAGCGCTCTGCTTCCTCAAAGTGGGGGGAAGCAAGCCAGAACAGGTTTATATGTAGTAGGGGCCTGTTAGAGTGACTGCCGAGTTGATGAGCCAGGAGGATGCTTTGTCACTTTTTCTGAGAGGCCCAGCTGAATTAATTTTGCAAGAGGACACCCAAGGGAGAAGCCCTTGCAGGAACAGAAAGGTGAGACCAAGATAAGTATCAGATTTTTAAAATGGGAGAGATCTCTGAGATTGTCAAATCCAGCCTATTCGTTTACAGATATGTGAACCAGGCCAATTTATTAGGGATTTCAGCAACATTCATTAAGCACCTATTAGAATGCTACATGCTGCGTTGGAGCTAGAAGAGGTAGATGATGTATTAGGGTTGGAGATTTTATCGATTTATGTATAATTTATTATAAGAAATTGGCTTATGCAGTTATGTAGGCTGACAAGCCCCAGGATCTACAGTTGGTACACTGGAGGCCCAGAAGAGCTGATGGTATGGTTTCAGTTAGAGTCTGGAGGCCTGGCAATAGGGAGAGCTGATGGTGTAAGTTCCAGTCTGAAGGCTGGCAGGCTTCAGACAAGAAGAGCTCATGTTTTGGTTTGAGTCTGAAAAAAGGAAAAAGCCAATGTCCTAGCTCAAAGCCTGAGGCAGGAGGAATTTCCTCATATTTGTTGGAGAGTCAGCCCTTTTGGTCCAGCTTGCTTTCAACTGATTGGGTGAAGCCCACCCAAATTGGAATGGGCAATCTGCTTTACTCAGTATATTGGTTTAAATGTGAAAGTCATCCAGAAGCATTCTCACAGGAACATGCACAATAATACTTGACAAAATATCTGGACACCTTCTGGCCCAGTCAGGTTGACACATAAAATTAGCCCTCACCAATGACTTTTCCAAACACAGATGACACAGATGTAGATCTTAAATTCAGGTCTCCTGACCACTGCCCAGAGTTCTTCTATCTACTTCATGTTTCCTGTTGTCTGACTCATCTTTAACAAATGAATAATAAAGACAAAAATAACCATAAAAATTGATAAATGAGACTTCATCAGTTATCAAAACTTCCACTCATCAAAAGACATCCCCAAGAAAGTGAATAGACAAGCCACAGACTAGTAGAAGGTATTTGCAAAACTATATTTCTGACAAAGGACTGGTATCCAGGATGTATAAGGAACTTTTTAAGTCAATATTAAGAAGACAAACTAATAAAAAAATCAGCAAACAATTTGAACAGGAACTTCACAAAGGAATAGACAGTCCATTAGCACCTGACAAGATGCTTAACATCATTAGTCATCAGGGTAACGCAAATTAAAATAATGAAGAAACAACATAGCACATATATGAAGAACATTAAAAGAAATGCTGAAATAAAAAAGGAATGCCAGATTTCCTCATAAGCGGTGCTGGACTGAAGGGTGGAGGGCAGTTGTTCGATGCTCCGCTCTGTCATCAGAGTCCGCACAAACCTGGAAGTCCTGTCTTTTTGTTTGCTTAACCTTTGGCCATAGAGCGTACTTCGAACGCTTCTGTTCGTAAGTGTTCAGTGTGTGAACGCAATCTGGTGATTGCACAGAAGTTTTCATTAGTTTTCAGCCTCGTGATATGGAAAGGTCAGCTTGTTTAACTTGTTTTATACATTTAGTCATAATCATGAATCTTTTAAAAATTTCTCTCCTTGAGGACAAACAGAATTCCACGAAAGGTGTTTTTCGAAAGATGTTACTTTCAAGTCAGGGGGAGGGTAGCTAACATGTATTGACCATTGCATTGCACGTTTTAATTTATTACTCTTGACAGCCCTGTTGTACGTACTGTCATTTTTCCCCGTCTTGCTGGTAAGGAAACAGAGACCCAGAGTGATTAAGGAACTTGTCCAAGAACACGGAGGTAGCAAATGGCAAAGTCAGGATGGGAATGCAGGTCTGCCTGGTCCTGGATTAGCCACTGTGTGTATTATTTTAATTAGTGTTTTCATCCTTCATCCATTCATTTAGTCATCACTAGGTCTATGCCAATTTCTCCTCGAAGCTGAGAGGGTCTCAGCTCTCATGCGAGACTCTCACGATGGGGGAGGACAGGTAATAAACAAGAAAAAGGAAAATAAATCATTTCAAAGAATGATAAAGGCTGTGAACACAGTAAACTAGAGCAATGGGCTAGACAGTGATGGAGGGGCTCCCTATTGAGAGACTTGCCAGAGAGGGTCTCTGCTGGACCATTGTGAAGATTAGCGCAAACCTCTGGTCTCAGCACTAAGCTCTGCTTCCTCTTGGTCAGTACCTCTATACTAGAAGACAGGTATGTTTATGTAAGTGTGTGCAGAGCAGATCTTAGCAGTTTGGAATCATCCCCAATAAGTTTTTATTTTATTTTTTTTTTGCAATATTCTTTTCTAATATGTTCTTGGATCTAAATGGAAAAAAAAGAAAGAAAATTCAACAGTTAAGGAATAACTGTTCCTGATTGCTATTCATTTACCCATCTCCCAGGATGGGACTGCCTCACTAGGGTTGTCACAATGACTGGGGAGCACTTTAGGCATTTATTTGGGAGCTGCCAAAAACAGGACTGCTGAGGTCCAGAGGGTAAACCCACCATCAGCAAAGAATTTTCCTGCCCGTATAACCCTGGTACTTGGGTAAGAAACACTTGGTGAATCGTACAATGGGCTTAAGCTTATGTGTATTGAAGTCTTGTGTATTGAGGGGGTGAGATTTGGCCATCGAGGTCTGAGTTCTTTTGTCCTTGGATTTCACTTAGGCCTTTCCCATTCTGTGACAAAGGCCAGGATTCTGACCAGATGCAGTTGATGATGTTCTCTGCTTTCCCTCCTGTTATCTGGATACATGAAATGGCAAGACAGAAAATGGTTTATTGAGTTTGGTTTTCTTTCCTTGTATATAAAATTTTAAAAGCTGTAGCACTGAGAGCCTCCCATCAAGCCTCTTAGATAGCCTCAACCACCAGAGGGCAGACAACAGAAGCAAGAAAAACTACAATCCTGCAGCCTGTGGACCAAAAACCACAGTTACAGAAAGATAGAGAAGATGAAAAGGCAGAGGGCTATGTACCAGATGAAGGAACAAGAAAAAACCCCAGAAAAACAACTAAATGAAGTGGAGATAGGCAACCTTCCAGAAAAAGAATTCAGAATAATGATAGTGAAGATGATCCAGGACCTCAGAATAAGAATGGAGGCAAAGATTGAGAAGATGCAAGAAATGATTAACAAAGACCTAGAAGAATTAAAGAACAAACAAACAGAGATGACCAATACAATAACTGAAATGAAAACTACACTAGAAGGAATCAATAGCAGAATAACTGAGGCAGAAGAACGGATAAGTGACCTGGAAGACAGAATGGTGGAATTCACTGCTGCGGAACAGACTAAAGAAAAAAGAATGAAAAGAAATGAAGACAGCCTAAGAGACCTCTGGGACAACATTAAACGCAACAACATTCGCATTATAGGGGTCCCAGAAGGAGAAGAGAGAGAGAAAGGACCAGAGAAAATATTTGAAGAGATTATAGTCGAAAACTTCCCTAACATGGGAAAGGAAATAGCCACCCAAGTCCAGGAAGCGCAGAGAGTCCCATACAGAATAAACCCAAGGAGAAACACGCCGAGACACATAGTAATCAAAGTGGCAAAAATTAAAGACAAAGAAAAATTATTGAAAGCAACAAGGGAAAAACGACAAATAACATACAAGGGAACTCCCATAAGGTTAACAGCTGATTTCTCAGCAGAAACTCTTCAAGCCAGAAGGGAGTGGCATGATATACTTAAAGTGATGAAAGGGAAGAACGTACAACCAAGATTACTCTACCCGGCAAGGATCTCATTTAGATTTGATGGAGAAATCAAAAGCTTTACAGACAAGCAAAAGCTACGAGAATTCAGCACCACCAAACCAGCTCTACAACAAATGCTAAAGGAGCTTCTCTAAGTGGGAAACACAAGAGAAGAAAAGGACCTACAAAAACAAACCCAAAACAATTAAGAAAATGGTCATAGGAACATACATATCGATAATTACCTTAAACGTGAATGGATTAAATGCCCCAACCAAAAGACATAGACTGGCTGAATGGATACAAAAACAAGACCCATATATATGCTGTCTACAAGAGACCCACTTTAGACCTAGGGACACATACAGACTGAAAGTGAGGGGATGGAAAAAGATATTCCATGCAAATGGAAATCAAAAGAAAGCTGGAGTAGTAATATTCATATCAGATAAAATAGGCTTTAAAATAAAGAGTGTTACAAGAGACAAGGAAGGACACTACATAATGATCCAGGGATCAATCCAAGAAGAAGATATAACAATTATAAATATATATGCACCCAACATAGGAGCACCTCAATACATAAGGCAACTGCTAACAGCTATAAAAGAGGAAATCGACAGTAACACAGTAATAGTGGGGGACTTTAACACTTCACTTACACCAATGGACAGATCATCCAAAATGAAAATAAATAAGGAAACAGAAGCTTTAAATGACACAATAGACCAGAGAGATTTAATTGATATATATAGGACATTCCATCCAAAAACAGCAGATTACACGTTCTTCTCAAGTGCACACGGAACATTCTCCAGGATAGATCACATCTTGGGTCACAAATCAAGCCTCAGTAAATTTAAGAAAATTGAAATCATATCAAGCATCTTTTCTGACCACAACGCTATGAGATTAGAAATGAATTACAGGGAAAAAAACGTAAAAAAGACAAACACATGGAGGCTAAACAATACGTTACTAAATAACCAAGAGATCACTGAAGAAATCAAAGAGGAAATCAAAAAATACCTAGAGACAAATGACAATGAAAACACGACGACCCAAAACCTATGGGATGCAGCAAAAGCAGTTCTAAGAGGGAAGTTTATAGCTATACAAGCCTACCTAAAGAAACAAGAAAAATCTCAAGTAAACAATCTAACCTTACACCTAAAGAAACTAGAGAAAGAAGAACAAACAAAACCCGAAGTTAGCAGAAGGAAAGAAATCCTAAAGATCAGAGCTGAAATAAATGAAATAGAAACAAAGAAAACAATAGCAAAGATCAATAAAACTAAAAGTTGGTTCTTTGAGAAGATAAACAAAATTGATAAGCCATTAGCCAGACTCATCAAGCAAAAGAGGGAGAGGACTCAAATCAATAAAATCAGAAATGAAAAAGGAGAAGTTACAACAGACACCGCAGAAATACAAAGCATCCTAAGAGACTACTACAAGCAACTTTATGCCAATAAAATGGACAACCTGGAAGAAATGGACAAATTCTTAGAAAGGTATAACCTTCCAAGACTGAATCAGGAAGAAATAGAAAATATGAACAGACCAATCACAAGTAATGAAATTGAAACTGTGATTAAAAATCTTCCAACAAACAAAAGTCCAGGACCAGATGGCTTCACAGGTGAATTCTATCAAACATTTAGAGAAGAGCTAACACCCATCCTTCTCAAACTCTTCCAAAAAATTGCAGAGGAAGGAACACTCCCAAACTCATTCTATGAGGCCACCATCACCCTGATACCAAAACCAGACAGAGACACTACAAAAAAAGAAAATTACAGACCAATATCACTGATGAATATAGATGCAAAAATCCTCAACAAAATACTAGCAAACAGAATCCAACAACACATTAAAAGGATCATACACCACGATCAAGTGGGATTTATCCCAGGGATGCAAGGATTCTTCAATATACGCAAATCAATCAATGTGATACACCATATTAACAAATTGAAGAATAAAAACCATATGATCATCTCAATAGATGCAGAAAAAGCTTTTGACAAAATTCAACACCCATTTCTGATAAAAACTCTCCAGAAAGTGGGCATAGAGGGAACCTACCTCAGCATAATAAAGGCCATATATATAAAAAAAAAAAAAAAAAAAAAGCTGTAGCTCTTTGGCTCGCAGATCTGTGCTCTAGTTGAGAGAAAGATGGCTATTAAGAGCCATGTTTTCACCTGCAGTTGGAGAGCCCGTCAGAGGGAAACCAGGTTGGCAGATGTGACGGGGTTGCCTTAGATAAATCACCTTCAATTGTCGCAGTGGGCATATGGCCAGTGAGTGTCCTAATTATTGAATGGCTTTTATAGCCCCATTATTTATAATCACTTTTGAATAGCAGCTGAAAGACAGTGAGATGGAATGGAAATAGTTCAGTATGAAAATGATAATCACCTATGGAATTACGGGGATTAGAAATATCTGATGATCAGCCTATGAATTAAGAACTCTCTCTCCCAGATAATTTTTAGCGGGGTATACTACATCCCATACTCTCTATAAATGAGAACTGTGGTCAATCCAGAGAGATGAATCTGTATAAGAATTCTTACCTACTGGATTTGCAACAAACAGCCCGAGAACCCTGCACATAGGCACATTCACATAAGTGCATTATATACATTTTTTATAAATAAATTCTATTTTGGAATATTTTAGATGCAAAAAAGTTGCAGAGATCATACGGAGAGTTCTGGAATCTCCTTCGCCTAATTTTCCCTAATGCTAACATCTTGCATAACCACGATACATTTGTCATAAGTTGCTTTCACTAGCATCCTTTTTGTATCCCTAGATCCAGTGCAGGACCCCATGTTGTATTTAGTTGTCATGTCTTCTTAAACTCCTCTAGTCTGTACCGTGTTCTTAATCTTTCCTTGCTTTTCCATGACCTTGATAGTTTTGAAGAATATCAGTACATGGTTTTAACAAGAAGTTTCACTCTTCACTGCTGGATAAACACCTGGTTTGGAGTCACAGAGATGGAAGGGGGAAAGTGTAGAGCTTTGGAGTTAGGACACGTGGGTTCTAATCCTGCGTCTGACCCCTTCAGCACTGGGCGTCTCACTTTCTTCATCTGTTTTAAAGTGGGAATAGTGCCACCTTTCTCACTGGGTTTTATAAGGTTTAAATGAGATAATGTTCATGAAAGAGATTTATGATAAAGCATCAAACGTATGATCATCAAAGGGAAATTATTTAAAATGTATGAGTTTTTCTATCCTTCAGTTTTGTATAAGCTGGAGATTGATACCAGTAACAGACTTTATTCCAGGAATCATTTAATAAATTTCTCAGAAGGCTCTCTAAGTCTTTAAATGTGTGAAATTGTTCTACTTTCTAGAGGTCATGGGGATGGGGTATTTTTAAGCCATTGAGTCTTTTATGAAAGCCCCATCGGTGCAGACCCATGGCTCGCCCTCCTACTCTTTTTCTAAGGGAATAGTTTATACACCAGCACTACCTGCGTACACACAGATGCACAATCATGCAAACCCTGGCAACCTTAGGAGAACATAGCATGTTTTTGAGAGAGACACAATCCTCTGTAATGTGGGTGATGACGAACTACAGCTTTTGGGCCAAGTCCAGACGGCTGCCTGTTTTTGTAATAAAGTTTTATTACAACACAGCCAGGCCCAGTTGTTCACATCTTGTCTAGAGTTGATTTTCCTGCTAAAAAAGCAGAGCTAAATAGTTGGAACATAGACTTTACAGCCTGCAAAGCCTAAAATATTTACTATCTGACCTTTCAGAAAAATGTTGCCTGCTTCTGCTGTAGACTCTTACTGATGCAAGATGTTTTTCTTTCCATTCTCGCCTGTCTGGAACCATATACTTGTGATTCTCTCGTTTGTTTCCAGCTTTGAAAGATTTGTAAAGGGGGCGCTGTGTAAAACATAGACTCATAAAGATGCTTTGCTCCGGGGAAATGGTCTCACCTTTTTCAGACCCATCAAATGATGTGCAGATATCACTGGTGGTCTCTGTTCTTAAAATCCAGCAGAAATTAGAGTGGCGTGTGCTGATGTTACCCTGCTTGTATGAAATTTCCCAGTGTACGTCAGAGGACCTGGAACTCTGGCCCCAGCCTACTGTTGCTTGAATGATATCAGACCATATTAGAATATAGTTTACCACCCGGATTATCCATTGCTGTCTGAGAATAAATCGGAGTGAGGTTAGGAGGGTAGGGGAACAGTTGTGTTAATTACTGTGGATTTTCAGGGCTATAGAATGCCAATGGGATCTCAGTTTGTATTTGCATACGCACATTTAAAACTTCTTACTTGTCAGCAGTGTCCTAAGACCCAAGAGTACAGGGCTTCAATCCGGGGTGCCGGTTCCTAGGAAGGAACCTTGCTTACACTCCCTGGCTGAGTGTTCTCTGGAAGCTAATGCTGTTCAGATGTCACTTTCTTGGTTTCTACATATGTTGAGCATCAAGAGGATATTGGGACAACTGTACAATGTACCAGTTTCATGGGAAGTCAGTCTTTGGTTTTTATATTGAGATTCACATAGATGTTTTCTAGTGGCATGGTGAGTGTAACTGCTTAAGAAAAATAATCATTTTATTTTACTCTTTTTTTTTCTTTAAACATCTTTATTGGAGTATAATTGCTTCACAATGGTGTGTTAGTTTCTGCTTTATAACAAAGTGAATCAGCTATACATATACATATATCCCCATATCTTCTCCCTCTTGTGTCTCCCTCCCATCCTCCCTATCCCACCCCTCTAGGTGGTCACAAAGCACCGAGCTGATCTCCTTGTGCTATGCGGCTGCTTCCCACTAGCTATCTGTTTTACATTTAGTAGTATATATTAGTCCATGCTACTCTCTCACTTCGTCCCAGCTTACCCTTCCCCCCACCCCGTGTCCTCAAGTCCATTCTCTACATCTGTGTGTTTATTCCTGTCCTGCCCCAGGTTCCTTATAACCTTTTTTTTTTTTTAGATTCCATATATATAGGTTAGCAAACGGTATTTGTTTTTCTCTTTCTGACTTACTTAACTCTGTATGACAGACTCTAGATCCATCCACCTCACTACAAATAACTCAATTTCATTTCTTTTTATGGCTGAGTAATATTCCATTGTATATATGGGCCACATCTTCTTTATCCATTCATCTGTCGATGGACACTTAGGTTGCTTCCATGTCCTGGCTATTGTAAATAGAGCTGCAATGAACACTGTGGTACAAGACTCTTTTTGAATTATGGTTTTCTCAGGATATATGCCCAGTAGTGGGATTGCTGGGTCGTATGGTAGTTCTATTTTTAGTTTTTTAAGGAACCTCCATACTTTTCTCCATAGTGGCTGTATCAATTTACATTCCCACCAACAGTGCAAGAGGGTTCCCTTTTCTCCACACCCTCTCCAGCATTTATTGTTTGTAGATTTTTTTTTAAACATCTTTATTGAAGTATAATTGCTTTACAATGGTGTGTTAGTTTCTGCTTTATAACAAAGTGAATCAGTTATACATATACATATGTTCCCATATCTCTTCCATCTTGCATCTCCCTCCCTCCCACCCTCCCTATCCCACCCCTCTAGGTGGTCACAAAGCACCGAGCTGATCTCCCTGTGCTATGCGGCTGCTTCCCACTAGCTATCTGTTTTACATTTGGTAGTGTATATATATGTCCATGACACTCTCTCACCCTGTCACATCTCACCCCTCCCCCTCCCCATATCCTCAAGTCCATTCTCTAGTAGGTCTGTGTCTTTATTCCCGTCTTGCCGCTAGGTTCTTCATGACCTTTTTGTTTTTTTTTCCTTAGATTCCATATATATGTGTTAGCATACTGTATTTGTTTTTCTCTTTCTGACTTACTTCACTCTGTATGACAGACTCTAACTCCATCCACCTCATTACAAATACCTCCATTTCATTTCTTTTTATGGCTGAGTAATATTCCATTGTATATATGTGCCACATCTTCTTTATCCATTCATCCGATGATGGAAACTTAGGTTGCTTCCATGTCTGTAGATTTTTTGATGACGGCCATTCTGACCGGTGTGAGGTGATACCTCATGGTAGTTTTGATTTACATTTCTCTAATGATTAGTTATGTTGAGCATTCTTACATGTGTTTGTTGGCTGTCCGTATATCTTCTTTTGAGAAATGTCTATTTAGGTCTTCTGCCCATTTTTGGATTGAGTTGTCTGTTTTTTTGATATTGAGCTGCATGAGCTGCTTGTATATTTTGGAGATTAATCCTTTGTCAGCTGCTTCATTTGCAAATATTTTCTCCCATTCTGAGGGTTGTCTTTTTGACTTGTTTATGGTTTTCATTGCTGTGCAAAAGCTTTTAAGTTTCATGAAGTCCCATTTGTTTATTTTTATTTTCATTTCCATTTCTCTAGGAGGTGGGTCAAAAAGGATCTTGCTGTGATTTATGTCATAGAGTGTTCACTGCCTATGTTTTCCTGTAAGAGTTTTATAGTGTATGGCCTTACATTCAGGATTTTAATCCATTTTGAGTTTATTTTTCTATATGGTGTTAGGGAGTGTTCTAATTTCAGTCTTTTACATGCAGCTGTCCAGTTCTCCCAGCACCACTTATTGAAGAGGCTGTCTTTTCTCCATTGTATATTCTTGCCTCCTTTATCAAAGATAAGGTGACCGTATGTGTGTGGGTGTATCTCTGGGCTTTCTATCCTGTTCCATTGATCTATATTTCTGTTTTTGTGCCAGTACCATACTGTCTTGCTACTGTAGCTTTGTAGTATAATGTAAAGTCCCAGAGCCTGATTCCTCCAGCTCAGTTTTTCTTTCTCAAGGTTGCTTTGGCTATTCAGGGTCTTTTGTGTTTCTGTACAAATTGTGAAATTTTTTGTTCTAGTTCTGTGAAAAATGCCACTGGTAGTTTGATAGGGATTGCATTGAATCTGTAGATTGCTTTGGGTAGTATAGTCATTTTCACAATGTTGATTCTTCCAATCCAAGAACATGGTATATCTCTCCATCTGTTTGTATCATCTTTAATTTCTTTCATCAGTGTCTTATAGTTTTCTGCATACAGGTCTTCTGTCTCCTTAGGTAGGTTTATTCCTAGGTATTTGATTCTTTTTGTTGCAGTGGTAAATGGGAGTGTTTCCTTAATTTCACTTTCAGATTTTTCATCATCAGAGTATAGGAATGCAAGAGACTTATGTGCATTAATTTTGTATCCTGCTACTTTACTAAATTCATTGATTAGCTCTAGTAGTTTTCTGGTAACATCTTTAGGATTCTCTATGTATAATATCATGTCATCTGCAAACATTGACAGTGTTACTTCTTCTTTTCTGCTTTGGATTCCTCTTCTTTCTTTTTCTTCTCTGATTGCTGTGGCTAAAACTTCCAAAACTATGTTGAATAATAGTGGTGAGAGTGCACAACCTTGTCTTGTTCCTGATCATAGAGGAAATGGTTTCAGTTTTTCACCATTGAGAACGATGTTGGCTGTGGTTTTGTCATACATGGCTTTTATGATGTTGAGGTAAGTTCCCTCTATGCCTACTTTCTGGAGAGTTTTTATCATGATTGGGTGTTGAATTTTGTCAAAAGCTTTTTCTGAATCTATTGCGATGATCATATGATTTTTCTCCTTCAATTTGTTAATATGGTGTATCACATTGATTGATTTGCATATATTGAAGAATCCTTGCATTCCTGGGACAAACCCCACTTGATCATGGTGTATGATCCTTTTAATGTGCTGTTGGATTCTGTTTGCTAGGATTTTGTTCAGGGTTGTTGCATGTATGTTCATCAGTGATATTGGCCTGTAGTTTTCTTTCTTTGTGACATCTTTGTCTGGTTTTGGTATCAGGTGATGGTGGCCTCGTAGAGTGAGTTTGGGAGTGTTTCTCCCTCTGCTATATTTTGGAAGACTTGACAAGGATAGGTGTTAGCTCTTCTCTAAATGTTTGATAGAATTCACCTGTGAAGCCATCTAGTCCTAGGCTTTTGTTTGTTGGAAGATTTTTAATCACAGTCTCAATTTCAGCGCTTCTGATTGGTCTGTTTATATTTTCTATTTCTTCCTGGTTCAGTCTCAGAAGGTTGTGCTTTTCTAAGAATTTGTCCATTTCTTCCAGGTTGTCCATTTTATTGGCATAGAGTTGCTTGTAGTAATCGCTCATGATCCTTTGTATTTCTGCAGTGTCAGTTGTTACTTCTCCTTTTTCATTTCTAAATCTGTTGATTTGAGTCTTCTCCCTTTTTTCTTGGTGAGTCTGGCTAATGGTTTATCAATTTTGTTTATCTTCTCAAAGAACCAGCTTTTAGTTTTATTGATCTTTGCTATTGTTTCCTTCATTTCTTTTTCATTTATTTCTGATCTGATGTTTATGATTTCTTTCCTTCTGCTAACTTTGGGGTTTTCTTGTTCTTCTTTCTCTAATTGCTTTAGGTGTAAGGTTAGGTTGTTTCTTTGAGATGTTTCTTGTTTCTTGAGGTAGGATTGTATTGATATAAACTTCCCTCTTAGAACTGCTTTTGCTGCATCCCATAGGTTTTGGGTCATCGTGTTTTCATTGTCATTTGTTTCTAGGTATTTTCTGATTTCCTCTTTGACTTCTTCAGTGATCTCTTGGTTATTAAGTAGTGTATTGTTTAGCCTCCATGTGTTTGTATGTTTTACAGATTTTTTCCTGTAATTGATATCTTGTCTCATAGCATTGTGGTCAGAAAAGATACTTGATATGATTTCAATTTTCTTAAATTTACCAAGGCTTTATTTGTGACCCAAGATATGATCCTGGAGAATGTTCCACGAGCACTTGAGAAGATAATATATTCTGTTGTTTTTGGGTGGAATGTCCTATAAATATCAATTAAGTCCATCTTGTTTAATGTGTCATTTAAAGTTTGTGTTTCCTTATTTATTTTCATTTTGGATGATCTGTCCATTGGTGAAAGTGGGGTGTTAAAGTCCCCTACTATGATTGTGTTCCTGTCGATTTCCCCTTTTATGGCGGTTAGTATTTGCTTTACGTATTGAGGTGCTCCTATGTTGGGTGCATAAATATTTACAATTGTTATATCTTCTTCTTGGAATGCTCCCTTGATCATTATGTAGTGTCCTTCTTTGTCTCTCATAATAGTCTTTATTTTAAAGTCTATTTTGTTTGACATGAGAATTGCTACTCCAGCTTTCTTGTGATTTCCACTTGCATGGAATATCTTTCTCCATCCCCTCACTTTCAGTCTGTATGTGTCCCTAGGTCTAAAGTGGGTCTCTTGTAGATAGCATATATAGGGGTCTTGTTTTTGTATCCATTCAGCCAGTCTGTGTCTTTTGGTGGGAGCATTTAATCCATTTACATTTAAGGTAATTATCAATATGTATGTTCCTATTACCCTTTTCTTAATTGTTTTGGGTTTGTTATTGTAGTTCTTTTCCTTCTCTTGTGTCTCCTGCCTAGAGAAGTTCTTTAGCATTTGTTGTAAAGCTGGTTTGGTGGTGCTGAATTCTCTTAGCTTTTGCTTGTCTCTAAAGGTTTTAATTTCTCCATCGAATCTGCATGAGATCCTTGCTGGGTAGATTAATCTTGGTTGTAGGTTTATCCCTTTCATCACTTTAAATATGTCCTGCCACTCCCTTCTGGCTTGCAGAGTTTCTGCTGAAAGATCAGCTGTTAACCTTATGGGGATTCCCTTGCGTGTTATTTGTTGCTTTTCCCTTCCTGCTTTTAATATTTTTTCTTTGCATTTAATTTTTGATAGTTTGATTAATATGTGTCTTGGCGTGTTTCTCCTTGGATTTATCATGTATGGGACTCTCTGCGCTTCCTGGACTTGATTAACTCTTCCCTTTCCCATATTAGGGAAGTTTTTAACTATAATCTCTTCAAATATTTTCTCAGTCCCTTTCTTTTTCTCTTCTTCTTCTGGGACCCCTATAATTCGAATGTTGGTGCGTTTAATATCCCAGAGGTCTCTGAGACTCTCCTCAGTTCTTTTCATTCTTTTTTCTTTATTCTTCTCTGCAGTAGTTATTTCCACTATTTTATCTTCCAGGTCACTTATCCATTCTTCTGCCTCAGCTATTCTTCTATAGATTCCTTATAGAGAATTTTTAATTTCATTTATTGTGTTGTTCATCATTGTTTGTTTGCTCTTTAGTTCTTCTACGTCCTTGTTAAACGTTTCTTGTATTTTCTCCATTCTATTTCCAAGATTTTGGATCATCTTTACTATCATTACTCTGAATTCTTTTTCAGGTAGACTGCCTGTTTCCTCTTCATTTGTTTGGTCTGGTGGGTTTTTACCTTGTTCCTTCATGTGCTGTGTGTTTCTCTGTCTTCTCATTTTGCTTAACTTACTGTGTTTGGGGTCTCCTTTTCACAGGCTACAGGTTCATAGTTCCCATTGTTTTTGGTGTCTGCCCCCAGTGGCTAAGGTTGGTTCAGTGGGTTGTGTAGGCTTCCTGGTGGAGGGGACTGGTGCCTGTGTTCTGGAGGATGAGGCTGGATCTCGTCTTTCTGGCCTGCAGGACCACATCCGGTGGTGTGTTTTGGGGTGTCTGTGACCTTATTATGATTTTAGGCAGCCTCTCTGCTAATGGTGGGGTTGTGTTCCTATCTTGCTAATTGTTTGGCATAGGGTGTCCAGCACTGTAGTTTGCTGGTTGCTGAGTGGAGCTGGGTTTTAGCGTTGAGATGGAGATCTCTGGTAGAGCTTTCTCTGTTTAATATTACGTGGAGCCGGGAGGTTTCTGGTGGACCAATGTTCTGAACTCGGCTCTCCCACCTCAGAGGCACAGACCTCACGCCTGGCCAGAGCACCAAGACCCTGTCAGCCAAACGGCCAGGTACGTGGGGAGTTTCTTGCCTTTTGGGAAGTCTGAGGTCTTCTGCCAGTGTTCAGTAGATGTTCTGTAGGAGTTGTTCCACAGGTAGATGTATTTCTGATGTATTTATGAGGAGGAGGGTGATCTCCACGTCTCACTCCTCCACCATCTTGAAGGTCCTCCCCTACTCTTTGGTATTTAGAAAAACTTCAAACCCATATGGCTAGTGAAAAAAACAGCATAATGTCAGTGACCTGCTATTACCATCTTGCCACGCCCATTTCATCTCTCTCTATTTACACATATTTCCACTTTGCTGTATTACCTGGGTGATGGGGCAATTTGTGAGCCTAGTTTCTTCTTCTGTAAAATAGGATTGGAAATAGAACCAACCTCATTGGGTTGGAGTGAGGATTGTGAAGTTGTTACTTAACACTGTGGCTGGCGTGTCAGAAGTGCTCCATCAGTGTTCACTGTCAACACTTGAGTCCAGCAGGTTGCCCGAGCACAGTTCTGTTAGATCCTAATGTCTTTTAAAGTATTTAGTGTCTTGTTGAAGGACACACACACATCTTCAGATTCCATTCAAGATTCTGAGTGTAGAGATATCTGAGTTCAGCTTTTGGTGAGGTCATGCAGCTGTTTGTTGGTTAGGGTAGGCATAAGCTCACATCAGCTATGTAATGTTGCCAGCAGGGGAACATTGTCTTTCTTCTTTCTTTTTGTAAGTATTTTATTTTTGTTCAGAACAGGTGTTATTCTACTGCACTGGTTCAACTGGAGTAAATATAAGAATCACAAAAGGCTGGAAATAATGAGAAAAATAGAGATGATGGAATTTAAACCTTGATTTTCTTTCCATGCTTAATTCTAGTTTCTTCTCACTGTGGGATAAAATTTGTTATCAAAAGATTGACCAGGAAAAGAAGAACAGAGAAGGCAGGCGGGAAATAATAATACAACAGGTATCCTGAAGCACTGCCAAAATGTTTCATGCTTGTCCCTGTGGGGAGTTAAATGTAATAGTAGTTTCTAGAGCTTCATCAGCGTACGTAAATCTGTCCCACAGACTCTATTTCACATGACAGACTTGCTGCACATTTTTCTTTTCTTTTCTTTTCTTTTCTTTAAGTTATGCAGAAACAAGACTGCAAGAACAACAGTCTTTGTACCACTAGGGGAAAGGATTCAATCTCTGCAGGTCTGATGAGGTACCACCTGCCTGGAGTCATGTGTGCTGTGCCTCTTATTATAAGGTGTTATTACTAGTCCAGTAGTGGAGTGGCAGCATCTCTCTTGAGGTTTGCAAGAGATGAGAGAAATAGGAAAGTATGCTCATCCTCAGAGCCTAGCTCCCTACATTTTGTTAAGGGACTTTGCTGGGCTTAGACTGTTGGTTTGAAAACTTCAGCACGTATTAGAATCACCTGGCAGGCTTGTTCAACCATAGATTGCTAAACCTGACCTTCAGAGGTTCTAATTCAGTAAGTCTTGGAGTCCAGTAATTTGCGTTTCAACAAGCTTCTGGGTAATGCTACTTAGGCTTATCTTGGAGACAAGGAATACCCTCTACTAAGAATTACACGAGGAGAATTGCTCACCTAGAGATGGAGGACCAACATCTGGACCAGGAGTTAGTCAACTGTGGCCCTTGGGACAAATCTGCTGCCCGTGTTTGTAAATAAAGTTTTATTAGAAAACAACCTTGTTTACATATAATCTATGACTACTTTCATACTACAAAGGCAGAGTTGACTAGTTGGACAGAGTCCATACATGCTCCCAAAGCCGGGAAATATGTGCTATCTGGCTGTTGGCCCTTTACAGAAAATTTTTGCTGACTCCTGACCTAGACCAATGCTGGCATGTCGTTTGGGGAAAGGGACTTGGAAGTAATTCTGTAAGTAACTCGCACACTGAGTGTTCCCAACTTGTGTGTGTTTTAGACACAAGGGTTCTTTTGTTTGTTTTTATTTTTTTATTTAAATACATATGATAATGGAATTCACTCATTATTTCTCAACAAGCCATTCTCCAAATTAATTTTCTCATCAGAAGCAACAGTTTCTCACAATGAAAAGAAACTTAGTTTTACCATCCATGCTTACTCTCTAATACGGGGCTGGCATCTCTTTGAATTATTGTTGGAAACTTTTTTTAAATCACATAATTAAAAGGAGAAAATCATTCTCATTTGAACACTGTAATTGTCAAATAAGTGATATTATATTTCCTTGAGAAATTGCTGTGTGGAATGCAATTTGTCAATATGTGCCACGAATCTTTAAATATAATGTTCATACTCATTGCTTTATTTATTCTGCTTTCAGGAAGTTTCAGCAAATATTCATATTCAAGGTTTTCCATCACAGCATTGTTTATAATCATTTTTTTTTTTTAAAGGAAAGACATCTAAATATCTATTAATATAAAGCTAATAATATTACGGTGAATCCACACTGCTATTTTGGAGCCATTTAAAATCGAGCTGGATGAAGGGAAGCTGATATAATCTATTTGGAGGGGATTTTCTGTCAAGAGCCTTAAACATTTTTATGCCTTTTGTCCCAATATTTTCACTCTAAGAATCATGAGAAAGTAATCAGAAATAACGGTAGATTTTGTATAAGGAGGATAAACACAGTGGAAACAATTCATATGCTTAATAATTGGTAAAGATTACATAGGTTGTGATACACTGATAAGCTAAAATACTATAACTATTAAAAGTATATTTTGAGCACTAATAGTATATTGGAAATGCTTATGAATTACTTGTTAGAACATATGGATATAAAGCACATACATCACATGATCCTACACATCTCATGTTAAATAGGGACCTCATGGAATTCTGAATTCCACTCAGATCTGTTCATGACCAGTTAAGCTCAGACATTTAAGTCATTTTGATTTTTTGGCCGTGCCGCGTGGCATGCGGGACCCTATCTCCCCGACCAGGGATTGAACCCGCGCCCCCTGCAGTGGAAGCGGGGAGTCCTAACCACTGGACCGCCAGGGAAGTTCCTAGAAGTCATTTTTGACCTCCTGCCTTGCATTTGGTATCTTCCTCTATCACACTGATGAACACTATCAGTTTCAGCTTTAAATTACATCACCTCTGTTACCTGCTGCCCCTCTTCCTGGCCATTTCTTTAATCCAGGTCCCTTCAGGTCTTGTTTGGTCCGCTTCACTGATTTCATCCCATAACCTGCCTGTACGCTTGACCCACTGCACAGCTGCAAGAGTCCTCTCAAAATTTAGACCAGACCTTCCCACCTCCCTGACTAAAATCCCTTGAGTGGGATTCCTACTGAGCTTAGAATAAAATACAGACTTTTTCTCATGGCCTGCGAGGTACAGAATTATCTGGTCCCTGCTTCTCTTTGTAACCTCAGTCTGAGCCTACCCCTTGTCCGAGCATTGTGCTGTTTCTCTAACATGTTAACCTCTTTTCTGCTTCTGAAACTTTTGCACATGCTGTCCTTCTGCTAAGAATGCTTTCCCCCCACACTTGGCAAAGCCAACCAGCTTCTTGTTTTCCTTCTCATCTTTACAGTTACCTCTGCCCAGAGGCCAGCACTGTTCATCCTTCCCAACACAGGCGTGTCATTCCCTACTCAGAAACTCAGTGTTGTCACACTGTGTCTTCAGGGCCCACAGAGTATCGGGCTGAAGGCACTTAAGAAAGATTTGTTGAGTGAGTGATTGAATTTCCTCCAATGTCTAAGCGTATTATAAGTGTATATGTATGTATACCTGTGTATACATACCTAGGACATATAGTACTGTTAATGGTGATGCAAATTAACAGGTGATTTTTAACTTTCTTTGTTGTACTTTTGTGTTTTTCAAATTTTGTAATTAATCTATCTTATTTCTTTATTGTGGTAAAATCTACATAACATAAAATGTATCATTTTAACCATTTTCAAGTGTACAAGTCTGTGGCATTAAGTACGTTCACATTGTTGTGCAACCATCACCACCATCCATTTCCAGAATTTTTTTTTCATCTTTCCCAGCTGAAACTCTATACCCATAAACGCTAACTCCGCAGTAATTTATCTTATTTTTCCAATAAGAAAAATGTTAGGAAAAATGTGTTAGAAACAAATAGCAAACATATTTTTCAGACAAAGCTCATTTAAATATATGTCAGATTGTACGTTTCAGTGACTATAAAACTAGTAAATTTGTATTTCACTTTATAATTTTGTATTAAAAAAAAAACCCCTGTCCTTTATAAATCCAAACTGCTGAACTGACAGTTTTTGTTTTTGTGTTTGCTATAAGAGCTCCACTGCAGTATAAACCATTTGTGTTACCTTAAAAAATATACCTTTCCTGCAACTATAGTCATTCCTTGAAAAAGCAGGGTGGTAAAGCAGAGAGTCATCTGGCAGTGTGATTAGCTTTATATCCTGATTCATGTTTTTTCTTTAGCCTTGAATATTTGAAATCTATTAAAGTCTAAATTCTAGCACTATTCTTTGACTTTCTAGATGTTCTGGAGCTCATATGACACAAGGAGTGTTGTATTTTGTCTTCTCAGTCAGAAATGAATGAATGAAGAGAACTCAAAAATGTTCTCTCTGGAAACCTAATTTCTTCTTTTTTTAAAATTGAAATATAGTTGATTTACAATGTTGTGTTAGTTTCAGGTGTACAACAAAGTAATTCATATATATATATATATATATATATATACACACACACACACACATATATACATATACATGTAGATGTATATATATATTCTTTTCAGATTCTTTTCCATTATAATTTATTACACGATACTGAATATAGTTCTATGTGCTATACTGTAGGTCCTTGTTGTTTATCTATTTTATTTATAGTGGTTTGTATTTGTTAATCCCAAACTCCTAATTTATTATCCCCCCTCTCCCTTTGGTAACCATAAGTTTGTTTTCTATGTCTGTGAGCCTATTTCTGTGTTGTAAATAAGTTCATTTGTATCATTTTTTTTAGATTCCACATATAAGTGATATCATGTAATATTTGTCTTTCTCTGTCTTACTTCACTTAGTGTGATAATCTCTAGGTCCATCCATTTTGCTGCAAATGGCATTATTTCGCTCTCTCTCTCTCTCTCTCTACACACACACACACACACACACACACACACACACATATATCTTCTTTATCCATTGATCTGTCGATGGACATTTAGGTTGCTTCCATGTCTTGGCTATTGTAAATAGTGCTGCTATGAGTATCTGGGTGCATGTATCTTTTCAAATTAGAGTTTTTGTCTTCTCCAGATATATGCCCAGGAGTGGGATTGCTGGATCATATGGTAGCTTCATTTTTAGTTTTTTAAGGATCCTCCATACTGTTCTCCATAGTGCCTCTACCAATTTACATTCCCACCAACAATGTAGGAGGGTTCGCTTTTCTCCACACCCTCTCCAGCATTTATTATTTGTAGACTTTCTGATGATGGCTAGTCTGATTGTTGTAAGGTGATACCTCATTGTAGTTTTGATTTGCATTTCTCTAATAATTAGTGATGTTGAGCATCTTTTCACGTGCCTGTTGGCCATCTGTGTGTCTTCTTTGGAAAAATATCTATTTAGGTCTTCTGTCCATTTTTTGATTGGGTTGTTTGTGTTTTTTGTTATTGGGCTGTATGAGCTGTTTATATATTTTGGAAATGAATCCCTAATTGGTTGCATCATTTGCAGATATTTTCTCCCATTCCATAGGTAGTTTTGTTTATGTGGAAACCTTACTTCTTGACCATGAAGA
Organism: Eschrichtius robustus; assembly: GCF_028021215.1. Lineage (NCBI taxonomy): Eukaryota > Metazoa > Chordata > Mammalia > Artiodactyla > Eschrichtiidae > Eschrichtius > Eschrichtius robustus. The sequence goes on from NC_090835.1 coordinate 24,501,761, forward strand.
CTATTTCTACTGACTAGCATTCTCCCTTAGGATCTTTATTCTAGGAGATAGAGATCAGAGCAAACAGAGTCGCCTCATAATCCGTCACCTTAAAAATGATGCTTCAGGTTGAGCTGGCAGAAAACTATAACATGGGAGAGGAAAAGTTGGAGAAACAGCACAACTCAGTTATTTTTAGGGGATTGCTTCATGTTTAAATAATGACAAGCAAAGTTTGTAACATAAATAATTGGTGAAGGAATCATATCCAGAATATGTAAAGAGCATCTTATCAAGAATAACAAGACAACCCATTAGGAAAATGTGCAAAGAATATGAACAGGCAAGTTATAGGAGAGAAAACATTAAAAAAATGATAGAATGTTCAATTTCACTAGTAATCAGTAGTTGTAAGTTAGTATAACATCAATATATCATTTTATCTTTATGAGATTAGGAAGATTTTTAAAAGGTGGACAGTGCAGAAAAGAGTTAATGATTGTTAATTTTAAGGCTGGCTTACCAAGTTGGCTCTTGGCTGGGATCTGGGAACTTGTATTTCAGGAGGGTTCCTTCCATTCCCAGAACTAATAGCAGCTCACTGTGCTCTAACTGTTCATGCAAAAGATATGCTTTATGCTTTCCTTCTGAGAGTCTGGAGCTTGGTTTCATGCCAGGCAGAGGCTGTCTACATGGCCAGTTCCTAATAAAAACTGTGGGCCTTTATGTGTAATGAGCTGCCTTGAGTGTCTAACGGGCACATTTCACACATTGCCCTGGGAATTAGAGTGACTCCACTGGGGAGGGGACCCTTGGAAGCTTGCACCTGATTTCCTTTGGACTTTGTTCCCCCTTGAGCCTTTTCCCTTTACTGATATTGCTTTGTACCCTTTTGCTGTAATAAACTATAGCTTTGAGTACAATTACATACTGAGTCCTGTGAATCCTCCTAGCGAATCTTCAAATCTGGGAGTGGTCTCAGGACCCCTGCTACACTAATAATAGCAATATATTGGCCTAAGTGTGGGGAAATGGGGTCTCCAAGACTTTTGGTAGAAAAGTAAGCTGGCACGACCATTTTGGAGAATTTAGTGATACCTAGGTAAGTTGAAGATGGCTATGTCTACTTCCAGGTTTAGATAGTTTAGAGGAAAAGAAGATTCACACGTTTGTTTAAAAAAAAGCATTATAATGACACTTACTGCAGCCTTGTTGTATTGTCAACAACATTGGAAATAACCTAATTCTCTCTGAAGGGGAAATAAAATTGCTATGTTTTTTAAACGGAATATTATGCAACATTTAAAATAATTCAAAATTACATTGATTGACGTGGTTAAATTTCTGTAGACTAATGTGAATCAAAAAGAGCTATACTGTTGTAAATTTAAAAGCCACAGAATTCCAGGTATATACATATGAAAATATGAAATAATGGCTAATCCAGGACAGGGTCTAAGCCCCCCTTTTCCTATTTAAATGATAAAATTGTCTTAAAATAAGCTCTGAACCCTTTTCTTGGAAAAAATTCCACACATTACTGATCTGTGTTCTTTTCCATTTGCAAAACAAATCTTGAATTTCATAGTGAGTGAAGATGCTTCGACTCTTTCTCTAGCAATTTATTACTTCATTGGCTCACTGCCCTTGACAATTAGGAGAAGATTTATAGACATGTCCCCTTAATAATTGGCAATTAATTGGAGATTAGATGCCAAAAAGTACAGTATTTTTAATGTAATGAGAAGGTTGAGGCTTTTCGCTTCCAAATGTCACGGAACACAGAGTAAATGTTAACCGGCAGCATAGTTAACCCTGCCCTTTTGCACATCCGCAGTGAAGAGGAGTTTTAGTTTGATGATCATAAACTTTAGCTAGTGTGGCTAGTTTGAATGTAAAGCTCAAGTGTAAACAAAGAGTGCCTGTGTCTTAAGAATGCTTCCAATCTGTGTGCCCCTGGTTCACCTTTATAGGTGCTGAATATGATCAGTAAGGATCTATGTGGGATAAAGAGATACTGTATCCTGAGTCTTCTTTGGAATTTTGTGTCTCACTCATAAGGACCTATATGGGATAAAAAGATACTGAAGCCTCAGATTTGGGAATTGCTTTTGACTTAGGCGGCAGTACATTTGGATCGCATAACATCTTCACTACTCGCAGTTCAAATGATAACTGTTAGTGTGTTTTTATTGTCTAGAACTCTGGTCTCCTAAGGGGAATATATATCCTAGGTTCTAGGCAATGGAGATTTTGCTGGTAAATACTTTTGTCCTTGTGGTCAAATTCAAGAGTGCCTTAGACCTAGAAGTAGAGTTGGCAGGTGTGACTATCACATATCAGTGATTGACCAGTTGGTTTTATTTTCTGAACCACAGTTCAAGCACAGTGCCAGGAATATATTAAACATGCACTAAATGTTAACCCGTTTACACGTGTCCAGACAGTTTTAGCGCAAGTAGAGTTTTATTCCCTTCCAGAAACTCTAGAAGTGTCCTTTAATCCAAATTTCCCTGTGCCTGTATTTTGTTTCTGTCCATGTAAGTCAATAGGTTTTATGTTTATCTGCATTTTTAAAAAGAGTAACCGTCCATCTTTGGACTGATCTCAGCTCTTTCTCCACTGCTTCAACTGTTGTCCACTCTAGGGGGAATCTCCATCTTTCAGTAAGTGCTTTCTCTCTGCTAAGCAGTGTCTGAATCTCATTTAATCCTCACAACAGGCTTGTAGCAGAGCTGCTGTTACATCAGAGCTCTGTTTTTACACATGAGAAAGGTGAGGTTCAGAGATTAAGCAAGGCACTTGGGTTCACCAGCTAATAAATAGTAGAACCAGGATTTACACACGGGCCTGTCTGTTTTAACCACCAAGATTTACTCCACTCTTCTTTCAGTTTGTTTCTCTAATGGGAAGTTGAAAACTAAGCATTTACAACAGTGCCTACCACAGAGTCATTCAATAATAATGTATAGTTTAAACTTTTGAAATTGATTTTATGAAGTGTAATTTACACACTATAAAATGCACACATTTATATATACAGTTCCGTTAGTTGTTTTTTTTTTTTCCAACTCTCTTGAAAGTTTTTGAACGTCATAGAAAAACTATGTACCAGGATATATGCTGTTACTAAAAAAACAACAAAATAGAATAAATCAAATATAACTGATACACATGCTACTACTGGCTTCCACAAGCTGAGAAAGGAGTTAACTACTTGGTAAAAGAAATAGTCCTTGCTAGACTCTTAGAATACATACTTCAAAATCCATTATTATTGTCAATTTAGAAATTGGCTAAAGTTGATTTTCCAGATGAAACAAAGTTGGAATTTGCTTGCAGTCACATTTCACAGGCTTAGTGAATTTTATAACCATTTATGTATCACTAAATGCACATGTTCAATAATGCACTGGAACACCATCATTAAGAACCCCAAATGTAGATGCTCACTGAACGCTTTTGAGTGTTCTGGAGAAAGAAGAATGACATTTTGAATATGGAGTCATTTGAGGCTGTCACTATTTTATATTTCTTTACTTCAAAAGAATTTGGAGTATCTTAAATATGTTTTCTTGTAGCTATAAGATTCACAGCGGGTTTCTTTAAACCCAGCAACTGGAAAACAAGTGTACGCAATCACATATATATAATCTCATATATCCCATCATCTTTACATAATTCTATTGATTAAAAGCAAGTCATAGGTGCTTCCCACAATCAGTGAGAGGGGATAACACAGTCATTAAACTCCTGGCCATGAGGAACATATGTGCCACTTTAATGCCTGTGCATTAACAGTTACAGTTCCATAAGTTTTGATAAATGTATAACCCTGTGTTATTACTACCACAATTGATATTTACTGTATTGGAATCACCCAGCCTCCCAAGTTTCCTTGTGATTCCTCCTTTCAAAGAAGTTTTTTCAGACTTCCTGTGTACCCTTCACCCTGTTTCTTCCAGTGGTAACATTCTTACATAACTACAGTACAGTTGCAAAGCCAGGAAACTGACATAGATACACCCCATAGATCTTATTCCCTTGTGTGTCAGTCTCTGCCTACCCTCAGCCCCAGGTAACTGCTGGACTGCTTTCTGTCACTATAGTTTAGCCTGTTCTGAAGCTTTCTATATAAATGGAATCATACAGTATGTTCTCTTTTGTGTCTAGCTTCTTCTGCTCAGCATTATGTGTTTGAGATTCATCAGTATTACTGTATGTGTTAGTGGTTTGTTCTTTTCAATTTTTGTGCTGCATCCTATTTGAATATAGTACAGTTTGCTTATCCATTCACCTGTTGATGGACGTTTGGGTTGTTTCCAATTTGAGGCTATTCTATAATGAATAAAGTTGCTGTGATGATTCATCTGTAAGTTGTGCGCACGCATGCGCGTCCGAGTGCGTGTACTTGTTTTCATTTCTCTTGCATAAACAATAGTGGAATTGTTGGGTCATTTGGTTAGTGAAGGTTTAACTTTATAAGATACTGTCAAATTGTTTTCCCAAGGGAATGAAACGTTGTATACACCCACTAGCAGTATAAAAAGAGTTCCTGTTGTTTCACAGTCTTGCTCAGGCTTGATTTTGATTTTGCCATTCTGGCAGGTAGGTGCTGGGATCTCATTGTGGTGTTAATTTGCCCTTTTCTGATAAGTAGTGAAATTGAATATCTTTTCACGTGCTTAATGGACAATCATATATATATATATTTTATGAACTCTCTATTCAAACCTTGTGCCTATTTTAAGGAGGGGTGGGAAGTGGGGTGTGTGTGTGTCTTCTTCATTTAATAAATATTTGATGACTAATTAAATGTTTATTGAACGACCTGAGATTGACGTATGAATTTTCATTTTGGCCAGTTGAAGCCTTACATGTACTACAACTCAAAAGGGTCAAATTGGGTTTCATTAGTCTATTGGAAAATGATCAGCTAAAGCAGGGAATCTGGTTTTGAACATGATACTAAAATAAAGATCAGTAGTTTCCTCCCCTGCATAGGTCATAGAATCTTCTGAACCATCACTGTCATCCTCATGACTTGCTCTTTTTGACCATGGGAAAATTATCATCTGAAACTGTGAATTTTGTGGTTCACATGGATACTGCCTTGCTGCATTGTTTCTCTAATGCTAGAAATGCTCTTACCTAATTTTTATCTTGTCAAAAAATGGAAGGACCATCTTAGCCTTGTTATTTTTAGCTGTCACTGAAGCAGTTTTCTCCATTAAGAATGAACGTTAGCGAGGTTGATCTATAAGCCTTCTGCTGATCCTGTAGACTATAATTTGTGTTTATAATTTAAAAAAAAAAGTTTGGTTACCTTCTCCTTTCTATGATACATTTTTGTAACAATATACTTTTTTTTAGCTTTTGTTTTGTTCTGTTAACTGTAGAGAATTAAAAAGAAATAAACACATAGACCAGCCCAGGTAACTACTGCTTAAACAACAACAAAATTTGAAAAAATTATGTGTTCAGTGTTTATAAATCAAAACAGAAAAGTAACATCTATATATCGGTATCTGTCTATGTGATGAAGAATGATGTCTCTTCCTTTATTTCCCAAACTCAAGTCCTTCTCCATAAAGGAAGCGATTGTTAAAACTTTCTGATGATTCCTTCCATTAATACATGGTCTCTCCTTTTCTTTATTCTTCTCACACAAAAGTGGTCAGGTAGTAGGTACAATTCTACATATTTTCCTGCAGTACCAGCACATGAAGATCTAGCTTTCGCAGAGTAGTTATTATGTGGATGAACTGTGCTTTACTTAGTTGATCCCTGGTGGTTGTTTCCAGGTTTTTGGTGTTTATTTTTATTTATTTGCTGTTATAAAAATGCTGCAATAAACAATACTGGAGATTTGGGCAGACTTTTGCAAATATACCCATAGGGTAAATTTATTCCATTTGGATCCCTGGTCAAAGAACATTTTGTAATTTGTCAGCTATTGCTAGATTGTCCTCTTTAAGGTTTCAGCCATCCACTCCATCTAATAGTGTCTGCAAGTGTCTACGACACACCTTTTAAATGTAATAGCCTCATTTCAGTTCTTTGTTATTTGAGCCTCCTAGTGTTGTGTGACCTGGGACCTCCAAATTAATGCTGTATCAATGCTGTTTTATCTTTGTTACATTCTTGCTTGCTTTTTCCCCTGCAGAGGAAAACCTAAAGTAAATCTTCTTGATGACTGAGGGTGGCGGACTAGAATGGCTTTGCGTGGCTTTCCCTCACACAGCTCTCAGGCTGCTCAGTCTCTAGGCAGCCCCGATGGTTGATGCATTCTGTTTTATATATTTCCTGTAGGAGGAAAGCTGAACAAGGACCTGCGACATTTTCTCAATCAGCGGTTCCAGAAAGGGTCGCCTGATCACGAGCTCCAGCAGACCATAAGAGATAACCTTTACCGCCATGCTGTGCCTTGTAAGTAGCCAGTTTGGGGTGTCTTACTGCTGGGTGGGTGTGTGAAAAGTTGAGGGGAGAAATAAGAGCTCAACAGCTGGATCTGGGACACTTGGCAGTTTGCTCACGTAGTGACTCCGTAAGTCCAGGGAGTCATGATTGACAATGGGACATACAGTACTGCGCCAGGTAATCACTCGGTTTTCAAGTTCTGGCTTGAGAATGCTGGGCAAATTATTTATCCTTTGTAAGGTCCAGTTTTCACAACAGTGAAAGGGACATCTCACTCCTACTAACTTCACGGAACTGTTAGGAAGTCAAAGTCAGATGCTCGTCAATGCATTTGTGTACAGTATGGGCATGGTGTAAGCCTCGTAAATGTTAACCATGATTGTCGTTAATGGGGTGGGCCAGGCCAGAGGTCTTCATACCGACCTCTGAGGAGATCCATGGGACTCTAATAGCCTCTCAGCAAAGGGAATGCCTCAGTGGACTCTCTCTTCCTCCCCACCTTTATCAGATTCATAAATCATGGTTTCACATATGATTTTCTTTGAAGAAATGGTTTCCACAGATTAAAAAACCCAAAGCCCCAGACCCATTAGATCAGACCAAATCTGAGAAAGCGAGACATAAAACGTGGGGACTATGAAATCAGGGATTTTGTGGCACGGAAGGAAGAAAGGGAAGAAGGAAGGGAGGAGGGAATCAGCCTATGGGGTAGATGAATTGGCAGCTCAGTGGTCATGAGGTATTGCCATGCTCTACCAAACTACATTGCTGTACAGCTCATTATGAGGTGGGAATTCTGGGAAGACATACAGTTTCTTGCTTTCTTTCAAAAGAAGAAGAAAGAATGATTCTGATTTTATTGCTTGGGAGTTTTCTTTTCTCCTCTCTATTACCCAGTCCTTCAAATTTTGACAGTTTTTTAGAAATATTTTTTTTTAATCAACAAAAACAAGGAGGAATAATTTGAAGTTCAAGGTACCCTGCTTATGGCTGTGATTTGTTTGCTATGAATGACTTTCTTTAAAAAAATAATATTTTGCTAGTGATGTCCTAGAGTGCTAATGTTTCCTCCTACTACCGCAAAATAATGAATAGGACTGATTTCAGGCATACCATGGATCTGCAAGGACTTAGAATGGAAGTCTTGATGGGGAACTTTAGTGATCAGATTTTAGAACAGCCCTGCCTTCCACTTCACTTATTAATAAAACCGAGGCTCCAAGAGGAAAAGAAGTTGACTACAGGTAACTTGGGGCAGTGCCCCAAGGTTGCTTCTTTCTGCTGAGTGGCAGAGCTGCATTTCACAGAGAAAACATGATAATGTATTAATGTGAATCTCTGGCCCTCAGTTCTTTTAATTTTGCATCATTATAATTGAAAACTATAATTCTAATAATATCCTAATAATAATTCCGTACACTTGGATTAGTAATAATAATTCCTAATGTCAATCTCATGAATGAGGCAGGGATTATCTGTCTATTTTTTTATAGAAATAAAGAAAGAAACCAAGACAAGAAGATAAGCCAATAAAAACAAGGCTAAAAAACAAGACCTGATGAGGGCCTCAGGTCATTGCCTCATCTCTGATATACTGCCCAGTTTTACTCTTAGAATATTCCTTTGAGGTTGGGGTTTTTAACACCCATTTTACAGGTGAGGAAACAGAGACACAGGACGACCAAGTAACTGTTAAATCGCAGATCCAGGGCTTTGGAACTCTTAAGCCATCCAGGGCTATTTTTGTAGCTTGACCATAGCTGCCTCTGAAGTTCTAGTACAGCAGATTGGATGCAGTTTTGCAGAATTCAGTAATTGCAGAATCATGATTGTTCTCTGTGTAATTTTTTCCCTACTCAGATTCCAATTTAAGAAATGGGGAATGAAGCAAATGAGCACACCATTTCTTGACGCATCTGTGGTGTTACTATGGTTACATTTTGGCAAGCTTTTCCATTTATTTTTGCCACTGATTTATTGGGCCTGACTGTGAGCTAAATGGCTTGATTTTAAGCTTACCACTGTGTAGGAATTGGGGCAAAAATGACCTCAGCCTTTTAAAACAGTGGAAAATCATGTTTTGTCTTTGCTTGTATAACGCCGTTGGTATTGATGTTTCATTTCTATGAAACCAGTAAATCAGGAACTGAGAATGAGGAAAGGGTCTTTCTACTAAAGAGAAAACAAGTAACATTTCATTTTATATTTCCTGCATAAAACAGGAAGGAAATTCAGGAAGAGGTCCATTTCTCAGTCTGGCACAGTGTGTGTGTCTTTGAACATGAGTAGACCAGGGGCGACTTGGGATTCAGTTATGGGCTTGGATAACTGGGGCCACATTTGGGTTTATTTTGATTCTTTGGCCCATGTGACTGGTAGGGCAGAACTCTGTACCAAGCTTTTGTGCTTGTGGATTAGGAAGCCCTTGATTGGAGCATCGATCCTCCCAGTGATACTGTAACTGTGCCACAGGGAAATGAGCTCCTGTAATCTGTATTTTCCAGAACTTCCTGCTGCCAATAGTTCGGTGACTTCAGTCTTTTGAGAAGGGATGATCTCATGAACAGGTGCTTGCGAGCTCGGGTACACTTCCTGTACCTTTTAGGAGGCTCACATGTCATTCGAAATTAACAAATAAAACCTGTTTGTTCTCAAGTTTGTTTTAGTGTCATCATAGTGTAGTAGAGCCTTCTGGGCACCATGATGGATTTTGCCGTTCAGAATTCCATTTTATCCTAATTCTTTGGCAAAGACAATGCAGGTAATACCATCCCTCTTTTACAGGTAAGAAAGTGAAGTAACAGATGTAACTTCCTCAAAATCTTACCAGTTCTTTTTTTTTTTTTTTTTTTTTAAACATCTTTATTGAAGTATAATTGCCTTACAATAGTGTGTTAGCTTCTGCTTTATAACAAAGTGAATCAGTTATACATATACAATATGTTCCCATTTCTCTTCCCTCTTGCATCTCCCTCCCTCCGACCCTCCCCATCCCACCCCTCTAGGTGGTCACAAAGCACCGAGCTGATCTCCCTGTGCTATGCGGCTGCTTCCCACTAGCTATCTATTTTACATTTGGTAGTGTATATATGTCCATGACACTCTCTTACCCTGTCACATCTCACCCCACCCCCTCCCCATATCCTCAAGTCCATTCTCTAGTAGGTCTGTGTCTTTATTCCCGTCTTGCCACTAGGTTCTTCATGGCTTTTTTTTTTTTTTTTTTCCTTAGATTCCGTATATATGTGTTAGCATACTGTATTTGTTTTTCTCTTTCTGACTTACTTCACTCTGTATGACAGACTCTAACTCCATCCACCTCATTACAAATACCTCCATTTCATTTCTTTTTATGGCTGAGTAATATTCCATTGTATATATGTGCCACATTTTCTTTATCCATTCATCTGTCGATGGACATTTAGGTTGCTTCCATGTCCTGGCTATAGTAAACAGAGCTGCAATGAACATTTTGGTACATGACTCTTTTTGACCTATGGTTTTCTCAGGGTATATGCCCAGTAGTGGGATTGCTGGGTCGTATGGTAGTTCTATTTGTAGTTTTTTCAGGAACCTCCATACTGTTCTCCATAGTGGCTGTATCAATTTACATTCCCACCAACAGTGCAAGAGTGTTCCCTTTCCTCCACACCCTCTCCAGCATTTATTGTTTCTAGATTTTTTGATGATGGCCATTCTGACCGGTGTGAGATGATATCTCATTGTAGTTTTGATTTGCATTTCTCTAATGATTAATGATGTTGAGCATTCTTTCATGTGTCTGTAGGCCATCTGTATATCTCCTTTGGAGAAATGTCTATTTAGGTCTTCTGCCCATTTTTGGATTGGGTTGTTGGTTTTTTTGTTATTGAGCTGCATGAGCTGCTTGTAAATCTTGGAGATTAATCCTTTGTCAGTTGCTTCATTTGCAAATATTTTCTCCCATTCTGATGGTTGTCTTTTGGTCTTGTTTATGGTTTCCTTTGCTGTGCAAAAGCTTTTAAGTTTCATTAGGTCCCATTTGTTTATTTGTGTTCTTATTTCCATTTCTCTGGGAGCTGGGTCAAAAAGAATCTTGCTGTGATGTATGTCATAGAGTGTTCTGCCTATGTTTTCTTCTAAGAGTTTGATAGTGTCTGCCCTTACACTTAGGTCTTTAATCCATTTTGAGTTTATTTTTGTGCATGGTGTCAGGGAGTGTTCTAATTTCATACTTTTACATGTACCTGTCCAATTTTCCCAGCACCACTTATTGAAGAGGCTGTCTTTTCTCCACTGTATATTCTTGCCTCCTTTATCAAAGATAAGGTGACCATATGTGTGTGGGTTTATCTCTGGGCTTTCTATCCTGTTCCATTGATCTATATTTCTGTTTTTGTGCCAGTACCAAACTGTCTTGATTACTGAAGCTTTGTAATATAGTCTGAAGTCAGGGAGCCTGATTCCCCCAGCTCCATTTTTCGTTCTCAAGATTGCTTTGGCTATTCGGGGTCTTTTGTGTTTCCATACAAACTGTGAAATTTTTTGTTCTAGTTCTGTGAAAAATGCCAGTGGTAGTTTGATAGGGATTGCATTGAATCTGTAGATTGCTTTGGGTAGTAGAGTCATTTTCACAATGTTGATTCTTCCAATCCAGGAACATGGTATATCTCTCCATCTATTTGTATCATCTTTAATTTCTTTCATCAGTGTCTTATAATTTTCTGCATACAGGTCTTTTGTCTCCTTAGGTAGGTTTATTCCTAGATATTTTATTCTTTTTGTTGCAATGGTAAATGGGAGTGTTTTCTTAATTTCACTTTCAGATTTTTCGTCATTAGTGTATAGAAATGCAAGAGATTTCTGTGCATTAATTTTGTATCCTGCTACTTTACCAAATTCATTGATTAGCTCTAGGAGTTTTCTGGTAGCATCTTTAGGATTCTCTATGTATAGTATCATGTCATCTGCAAATAGTGACAGCTTTACTTCTTCTTTTCCGATTTGGATTCCTTTTATTTCTTTGTCTTCTCTGATTGCTGTGGCTAACACTTGCAAAACTATGTTGAATAATAGTGGTGAGAGTGGGCAACCTTGTCTTGTTCCTGATCTTAGTGGAAATGGTTTCAGTTTTTCACCATTGAGGACAGTGTTGGCTGTGGGTTTGTCATATATGGCCTTTATTATGTTGAGGAAAGTTCCCTCTATGCCTACTTTCTGCAGGGCTTTTATCATAAATGGGTGTTGAATTTTGTCAAAAGCTTTCTCTGCATCTATTGAGATGATCATATGGTTTTTCTCCTTCAATTTGTTAATATGGTGTATCACATTGATTGATTTGCGTATGTTGAAGAATCTTTGCATTCCTGGGATAAACCCCACTTGATCATGGTGTATGATCCTTTTAATGTGCTGTTGGATTCTGTTTGCTAGTATTTTGTTGAGGATTTTTGCATCTATGTTCATCAGTGATATTGGCCTGTAGCTTTCTTTCTTTGTGACATCTTTGTCTGGTTTTGGTATCAGGGTGATGGTGGCCTCGTAGAATGAGTTTGGGAGTGTTTCTCCCTCTGCAATATTTTGGAAGAGTTTGAGAAGGATAGGTGTTAGCTCGTCTCTAAATGTTTGATAGAATTCACCTGTGAAGCCATCTGGTCCTGGGCTTTTGTTTGTTGGAAGGTTTTTAATCACAGTTTCAATTTCAATGCTTGTGATTGGTCTGTTCATATTTTCTATTTCTTCCTGGTTCAGTCTCGGCAGTTTGTGCATTTCTAAGAATCTGTCCATTTCTTCCAGGTTGTCCATTTTATTGGCATAGAGTTGCTTGTAGTAATCTCTTATGATCTTTTGTATTTCTGCAGTGTCAGTGGTTACTTCTCCTTTTTCATTTCTAATTCTATTGATCTGAGTCTTCTCCCTTTTTCTCTTGATGAGTCTGGCTAATGGTTTATCAATTTTGTTTATCTTCTCAAAGAACCAGCTTTTAGTTTCATTGATTTTTGCTATTGTTTCCTTCATTTCTTTTTCATTTATTTCTGACCTGATCTTTATAATTTCTTTCCTTCTGCTGGCTTTGGGGTTTTTTTGTTCTTCTTTCTCTAATTGCTTCAGGTGCAAGGTTAGGTTGTTTATTCGAGATGTTTCCTGTTTCTTGAGGTAGGCTTGTATTGCTATAAACTTCCCTCTTAGCACTGCTTTTGCTGCGTCCCATAGGTTTTGGGTCGTCGTATCTCCATTGTCATTTGTTTCTAGGTATTTTTTGATTTCCCCTTTGATTTCTTCAGTAATCACTTCGTTATTAAGTAGTGTATTGTGTAGCCTCCATGTGTTTGTATTTTTTACAGATCTTTTCCTGTAATTGATATCTAGTCTCATAGCGTTGTGGTCGGAAAAGATACTTGATACGATTTCAATTTTCTTAAATTTACCAAGGCTTGATTTATGACCCAAGATATGATCTATCCTGGAGAATGTTCCATGAGCACTTGAGAAAAATGTGTATTCTGTTGTTTTTGGGTGGAATGTCCTATAAATATCAATTAAGTCCATCTTGTTTAATGTATCATTTAAAGCTTGTGTTTCCTTATTTATTTTCATTTTGGATGATCTGTCCATTGGTGAAAGTGGGGTGTTAAAGTCCCCTACTATGATTGTGTTGCTGTCGATTTCCCCTTTTATGGCTGTTAGTATTTGCCTTATGTATTGAGGTGCTCCTATGTTGGGTGCATAAATATTTACAATTGTTATAGCTTCCTCTTGGATCGATCCCTTGATCATTATATAGTGTCCTTCTTTGTCTCTTGTAATAGTCTTTATTTTAAAGTCTATTTTGTCTGATATGAGAATTGCTACTCCAGCTTTCTTTTGATTTCCATTTGCATGGAATATCTTTTTCCATCCCCTCACTTTCAGTCTGTATGTGTCTCTAGGTCTGAAGTGGGTCTCTTGTAGACAGCATATATATGGGTCTTGTTTTTGTATCCATTCAGCCAGCCTGTGTCTTTTGGTGGGAGCATTTAATCCATTTACATTCAAGGTAATTATCGATATGTATGTTCCTATTCCCATTTTCTTAAATGTTTTGGGTTTGTTATTGTAGGTGTTTTCCTTCTCTTGTGTTTCTTGCCTAGAGAAGTTCCTTTAGCATTTGTTGTAAAGCTGGTTTGGTGGTGCTGAACTCGCTCAGCTTTTGCTTGTCTGTAAAAGTTTTAATTTCTCCATCGAATCTGAATGAGATCCTTGCTGGGTAGAGTAATCTTGGTTGTAGGTTTTTCTCCTTCATCACTTTAAGTATATCCTGCCACTCCCTTCTGGCTTGCAGAGTTTCTGCTGAAAGATCAGATGTTAACCTTATGGGGATTCCCTTGTGTGTTATTTGTTTTTTTTCCCTTGCTGCCTTTAATATGTTTTCCTTGTATTTAATTTTTGACAGTTTGATTAATATGTGTCTTGGCGTGTTTCTCCTTGGGTTTATCCTGTATGGGACTCTCTGTGCTTCCAGGACTTGATTAACTATTTCCTTTCCCATATTAGGGAAGTTTTCAACTATAATCTCTTCAAATATTTTCTCAGTCCCTTTCTTTTTCTCTTCTTCTTCTGGGACCCCTATAATTCGAATGTTGGTGCGTTTAATGTTGTCCCAGAGGTCTCTGAGACTGTCCTCAGTTCTTTTCATTCTTTTTTCTTTATCCTGCTCTGCAGTAGTTATTTCCACCATTTTATCTTCCAGGTCACTTATCCTTTCTTCTCCCTCAGTTATTCTGCTATTGATCCCATCTAGAGTATTTTTAATTTCATTTATTGTGTTTTTCATCATTGCTTGGTTCCTCTTTAGTTCTTCTACATCCTTGTTAAATGTTTCTTGCATTTTGTCTATTCTATTTCCAAGATTTTGGATCATCCTTACTATCATTATTCTGAATTCTTTTTCAGGTAGACTACCTATTTCCTCTTCATTTGTTAAATCTGGAGTGTTTTGACCCTGCTCCTTCATCTGCTGTGTGTTTTTCTGTCGTCTCATTTTGCTTATCTTACTGTGTTTGGGGTCTCCTTTTCACAGGCTGCAGGTTTGTAGTTCCCGTTGTTTTTGGTATCTGTCCCCAGTAGCTAAGGTTGGTTCAGTGGGTTGTGTAGGCTTCCTGGTGTAGGGAACTAGTGCCTGAGCTCTGGTGGATGAGGCTGGATCTTGTCTTTCTGGTGGGCACGTCCACGTCTGGTGGTGTATTTTGGGGTGTCTGTGGCCTTATTATGATTTTAGGCAGCCTGTCTGCTAATGGATGGGGCTGTGTTCCTGTCTTGCTAGTTGTTTGGCATAGGGTGTTCAGCACTGTAGCTTGCTGGTCATTGAGTGATGCTGGGTCTTGATGTTGAGATGGAGATCTCTGAGAGATTTTTACCGTTTGGTATTACGTGGAGCTGGGAGGTCTCTTGTGGACCAGTGTCCTGAAGTTGGCTCTCCCACCTCAGAGGCACGGCCCTGATGCCTGGCTGGAGCACCAAGAGCCTTTCGTCCACACGGCTCAGAGTAAAAGGGAGAAAAAATAGAAAGAAAGAGGCTATAATATAGTGAAGTAAAATAAAGCTATTGTAAAGCAAAGCTATACAGACAAAATCTCACCCAGAAGCATATACATATACACTCACAAAAAAAAAAAGGAACAGGGGAAAAATTAATATATCCTGCTCCCAAAGTCCACCTCCTGAATTTGGGATGATTCGTTGTCTATTCAGGTATTCAACAGATGCAGGCACGTCAAGTTGTTTGTGGAGTTTTAATCCGCTGCTTCTGAGGCTGCTGGGAGAGATTTCCCCTTCTCTTCCCTGTTCACACAGCTCCTGGGGTTCAGCTTTGGATTTGGACCCACCTCTGCGTGTAGGTCGCCTGAGGGCGTCTATTCCCCGCCCAGACAGAACGGGGTTAAAGGAGCAGCTGCTTCGGGGGGGCTGGCTCACTCAGGCCGCGGGGAGGGAGGGGTACGGAGGAGGCGGGGCGAGCCTGCGGCAGCAGAGGCCGGCGTGACGTTGCACCAGCCTGAGGCGCGCAGTGCGTTCTCCCGGGGAATTTGTCCGGGGATCACGGGACCCTGGCAGTGGCGGGCTGCACCGGCTCCCGGGAGGGGCGGTGTGGAGAGTGACCTGTGCTCACACACAGGCTTTTTGGAGGCGGCAGCAGCAGCCCCAGCGTCTCACGCCCGTCTCTGGGGTCCGCGCTGATCGCCGCGGCTCGCGCCCTTCTCTGGAGTTCGTTTAGGCGGCGCTCTGAATCCCCTCTCCTTGCGCACAGCGAAACAAAGAGGCAAGAAAAAGTCTCTTGCCTCTTCGGCAGCTGCAGACTTTTTCCCGGTCTCCCTCCCAGCCAGCTGTGGTGCGCTAACCCCTTCAGGCTGTGTTCACGCCGCCTGGCCCAGTCCTCTCCCTGCGATCCGACCGAAGCCCGAGCCTCAGCTCCCAGCCCCGCCTGCCCCGGCGGGGGAGCAGACAAGCCTCTCGGGCTGGTGAGCGCTGCTCGGCGCCGAGCCTCTGTGCGTGAGTCTCTCCGCTTTTTCCTCTGCGCCCCTGTTGCTGTGGGATCTGCGCTGTTAGCTGCGGCTCGCGCCCGTCTCTGAAGTTCGTTTAGGCGGCGCTCTGAATCCCCTCTCCTCGCGCACCAGGAAACAAAGAGGGAAGAAAAAGTCTCTTGCCTCTTCGGCAGCTGCAGACTTTTTCTCGGACTCCCTCCCGGCTAGCTGTGGTGCGCTAACCCCTTCAGGCTGTGTTCACGCCGCCAATCCCTGTCCTCTCCCTGCGATCCGACCGAAGCCCGAGCCTCAGCTCCCAGCCCCGCGCGCCCCGTCGGGGGAGCAGACAAGCCTCTCGGGCTGGTGAGTGCTGGTCGGCACCGCTCCTCCGTGCGGGAGCCTCTCCGCTTTGCCCTCCGCACCCCTGTGGCTGCGCTCTCCTCCGTGGCTCCGAAGCTTCCCCCCTCTGCCACCCACAGTCTCTAACCGCGAAGGGGCTTCCTAGTGCGTGGAAATCTTTCCTCCTTCACAGCTCCCTCCCACTGGTGCAGGTGCCATCCCTATTCTTTTGTCTCTGTTATTTGTTTTTTCTTTTGCCCTACCCAAGTACGGGGGGAGTTTCTTGCCTTTTTGGAGGTCGGACGTTTTCTGCCAGCGTTCAGTGGGTGTTCTGTAGGAGCAGTTCCACGTGTAGATGTATTTCTACTGTATCTGTGGGAAGGAAGGTGTTCTCCGCGTCTTACTCTTCCGCCATCTTCTCTCCTCCCCCCCTTACCAGTTCTAAATGCCACATTACTCACTTCTCAATACAATGCTATTTTTTTAAATTGGCTTTATTGAGATATAATTCATATATCACACAATTCACCACTCAAAGTGTTCATCCAATGCTACTTTTGCTATAGTTATTATTATTCTCTACTCCTCTTTTATTTTGCTTTGATTCAAAAACTTTGATTATTCCCATGGTATGAAAAATGTCAGCGTAGTTAAAATTTAATTATATTATCATTGAAAATCACCACCCCCAAAAATTTATGGCAAAAAAAAAAAAAAAAAAGAACTAGATGCAGAATGAGTCAGCCCTGGTGTGAAATCTGAGGGCTGTTCTGTAGCTGGCTGGCCTGGTGTGAGTCATGTAACCTCTCTGAGTCTTTTTTTACTCTTCAGTAAAATGGAACCAGAAATACCACCTCCAGCATTGTCTCACCAAGTCCTGACAGCAGCCCTAAGAGATGGGTCCATTGGAGGAAACAGAGGCTCAGAGAAGTATATAGCTTGCTTAGAATCACACAGCAAACAGCATGGTTAGGGTTTAATCAGTTCTCTCTCTAACTCCTTACTGGGTATAATCGACAGTAATGTGATAAGATCAGTATACCATGGGCTATTGAGAGTGAAAGAAAAAAGAAAAAAAAATTCTCATTGCTGAATTTTTAGTTTTAGCTGTTCAAAATCATGGGGTTTTATGTCTTGGGGGTGGGGGCTAGTTAAGGCACCATATCTTACAAATAAGTATCTTCTCTGTGATTTTCACATATTTCACTGGGTGTGTACAATAGAATTTTAATAACTGCCTAATGATTATTCAGCTTTTAAAAAAATCACTACAGGATTCTCTTGGGATATCTCAGTTTATCTTATTTTTCTTTAGATCTTTTTTGGTATACACATGAAAAACCACCTTAAGAGAAATGGATTTGAAATGCATGAAAACGTCATCGGTGTTGCTCACTTCTCTCATTTCTCAGAATCATCTGGATACTATTCCTGTCTCCCGCCCCCTCAAATTCTGATTATATTCCCAACCTGCTCCCCCTCAATTCTTTAGTCATACAAACTTCGTCCATTGCTCAAATACACCTGGTATCTTCTTGTAACTGGGTATAAATTATTACCTCTTATCTCTCCATCTTTCCATCTAACCAGTTCATAGCCTTCTTGTGAGCTTTAGCCTAGAGGCCACTTCCTCCACGAAGGCCTCCATAGATTGGCCTATTGCCTTCCTCACTGCTCCCACAGCGCCCCCTCTGACCCCCTTCCACCGCATACACGCCTGCTGCGTGTCTGTCTGTCCTGTTAGAATCTAACTTTTCTGAGGTCAGGGACTGGATCTACCTCAGTGACTAGCCCACACCTAGCTTAGTGCCTAGACCATGGGATAAATATCTGTTGAATGAATGATCAGATGAAGAAATGGATAAAGACACTTTTTGTTTTTCTTGTTTTATTGTTTTTTCTTGATTACATAACATTTGGGAGAAACAGCAGAGCTGCTCTTGCCATAAAGCTCTCAGAATAAAGGGCAGCTCAGAGGCTTGAGCTCTGAAATGGCTGATGAGGACCACACTGATTACTTGGCTGGGAATCCCAACCCAGAGGAAAAAAATCAAGGCTCCCAGTGAGCTTGGAACTAGAGTGCCCATTCACAGCTCCTCCTAATTACAGTCTAGGTATCGCTGTACCTCCTGCACTGATAGCGGTCCTGCTTTATGACTTCTTGTCCTAGCTGATGTGACAACATCTGAGATTCTTGCTTTGGAACGGCTGCTTTGCCCATGAAGATAAATGCATTACCTGACAGGGCTTTTCATTTACTCTACTGCTGCTGTCAAAACGAGATGCAGCTCATCCAGGAGTCCTGAGGCTCCGGAATACTGAACCAAACCCCTCCTGCTCCTTCTCCCTTCTCTGGGCTCAACAGCGATGGAACGCATCTTTCTTTTCAAGCAGAGGTCGTCTGAAAGAGGAAAGGATAAGTCAGTTTTGTTCTGTAGGTTAACACGTTGTTGATCAATGCTCTCCCTAATACCGAGACCATTATAATCTGTGGAAGAGACACTGATCATTGACTTAAAGGAGTTTACAAAGGGATTAAATGTGTTTGATCTCCAAGACCATTTAAATCTGATGCAGTAAACATGGGTGATCCTGGTCTTTATTTGTAGAAGTGCGATATTCTAATGGGCATGTTAGCGTTTGCTAACCAACAGTTGGCATTGTTTATTATTTTTGAAGGTGACTGTGATGTCAGGACCATAAATTACCTTTGGTATTATTTGAATGTGTTAGTTTCTCTTAACCATAGCTGTTCCCAGTACTGCTTGCCTAGAACCAACTCATTCTACAATTAGAGCTGATGATATGAACTAAACCAGTATATCAGCAAGAGGCCAGGATAAAGAACTGGGTGTTGGAACATTGCTTCTTTCGTAGAATGTGCATCTCTGTGTTCAGGTTGTGTTTGACCTGAGTGGAAGGCTTTAGGTTGTCATACATGAAGTAGACAGTTCTGTAAGCATCCCCAGGACTGATCAGATGAAAGTCACTGGAAACTTTCTCACTGTGGCTATTGCCCTTGTCCTCTTAGCAGAGTTAAGTGCAGTCTAATATTAAAGGATCACTTTAGTCTTTACCAAGCCTAGCCTTGTTGCAGAACTCTGACTAGTAATAATAACGGCTGTCCAGGGTTTAGACTCCTACTGTGTGCCATGTACCCTGCCATGATGCTTGTACATAGGTCATCTCTCACTCTGGCCTCATGGAGGCCACACAGACTATTAAAGATCTGAACTCAAACTCACTGGACTCTTAAACCCTCCCCCTTTTCTATTCAATCGCAAATGTTTGTTGCCCATAATAAGAGTGTATGTCCTCATCCCTTCTCCATCAGTTCTCAACTCTTTCTCTCCCCTTCCCTTTTACCCATCAGTACTGTATTTTCCCATGTGCCCCTAGCCAGTCTGTGGTCTGGAGATTCCTCTTACCCACCCTTACTGCCTACACCTGACCTTTCCTTCCTTCTCCATCAAGTCTTAGTTCTTCTACGTTGGTTTCCCATTGGCTGTCCTCTAAGATGCCAAGAACTAGAATAAAGAAGTGAATCGTTCATATTATGGTATAGGGTTCTCTATCCTACATAATACATATATTTTAACAGATAACTTTAAATGTGGTGCTGCTAGAACGACCCTATGAGATGGGATGTTCTGGCAACAAGGCAGATTCATAGGTAGGGATGAATTCTTATGGTTTTGACTTGGTTTTGTACATTTTCTAGTGCTTAACACAGTGCTTAATACATAGAAAACATTTTAAACACAAGATTGTCTATGTCAAAGGGCTTTCCCCCTCTGCTTGCTGTTTCACTTCTCAGACCTAGTTTCCTGTTCCACCAAGTATAAGCTGAGAAAGTAATGCAATAGTCTAGGCAAGGAGTTTTGTGCCAAATTAAAAACTAATGGGAGCACTTCAGTGGTGGCACAGTGGTTAAGAATCCGCCTGCAATGCAGGGGACCTAGGTTTGATCCCTGGTCTCGAAGATCCCACATGCTGCGGAGCAAGTAAGCCCGTGTGCCACAACTACTAAACCCACGTGCCACAGCTACTGAAACCCACGTGCCTAGAGCCCGTGCTCCGCAGCAAGAGAAGCCACCACAGTGAGAAGCCCATGCACCGCAAGGAAGAGTAGCCCCCGCTTGCCACAACTAGAGAAAGCCTGTGCGCAGCAACAAAGGCCCAATGCAGCCAAGAAAAAACCAACACCAAATGAGGCTAAATATAATAAAATATATTTAAATTCTTAAAAAAATAATGGGATTAGAAAAAAAACCCTTTTTGTTTAGATGTGATCTGGAGTTAGAGTTTGGGCTCAGATAACTATTAACAAATTTTCATCCAGTTGAATGTCTGCTGGGGCATGGAGAGATCACGAGGGAAGCAGGACGATCCTTTGTTATTCTGATAAATGCCAGGAGCACACCACTTCTCATTTCTGTGGTGCCCCTTAGGGAACATTGAAACCATTAGTGTGGAATCTATTCTTACTTCTCACCAAGGGAGGAGAGAGTTATCCCATCAGTGAGTTCCTGAGAAGGACTTGGACATTCCTGATTTGAACATTTTCTCTTCTCCTTGGGGCTAGATCATCAGATGTGCTGGCTTTCTGGTATGGCAGACTGGAGCTGCTGGCAGGCTCTACCCCTCACCAGCGTTGTTGACTTGGGTTTTCTGGGACTCTGTTGTCTCATTACCTGTATTGATGTTTCTGAGGTACCTAATCCCCCAGCAGTGATCATGGCACTTCATAGGTCCTCTATTTAAAAGTCCTCTATGTATATGTTTTTTGTTTTGGTTTGGTTTTGGCCGCGCTGCACAGCTTGCGGGATCTCAATTCCCTGACGGGGGGTTGAACCCATGCCTCTGCAGTGAAAGTGCCGAGTCCTAACCATTGGGCTGCCAGGGAATTCCCAGACGTCCTCTATGTAGACCAGTCTTCTTTTTTCTGTACGCCCTTTCCCTCCCCTTTCTAACACGACTCCTCAAGTCCAGCATGCTCCCTTTTTTCTTTCAAGTTCTCTTTAGACTTTGGGCCTTATGTACATGATTCTCCTTTTTATGATTTTTATGATTTATATAGTTCTTTTGGGGGGGGCAAGCTAAGTTAAAAAAATGATTTTCCAACATTTCTTGAGTAACAACCCAACACTAGATGCTAGGTGAGAACATAGTGAAGATTAATAATTGGCTCATTTAGCCAATAATAGGCATGCTTGAAATAGCACATTCTCTGCATATTCCCAGCATCAGCTGATCTCCTAATGTTCTTTTTTCTTTGTATTTCTTATTATATGTTGTTAACCCTAATTGCTATTGTATATTTGCTGAGTGGATGGAGTCATATTGGAAAAAAAAAAAAAGGAAAGAAAAACTATGAACTTAAAAGCTCATTACAGTGGACTTGATTTATATGTGTCTGCTAATACACTCACATAAACATGGTTTGGCTGGTGTTCTTTATTCTGAGGTTCTCAGGAGTGTAGAACGAGGCAAAGCCATAGGAGTTTAGATTTAAGTTTAATTAGAGTTGATGTAATTTATAATCTTCTTATGAAAATATGTTAGACCAACCTTATTGCTTAATAACATCTGTCGTTAATCGAGTGCTTACTATATGTACCAGGTACTGTGCTCAGTGATTTACAAGTTTTGTCTCTTTTAACCTTCACCAGACTCTGAGAGGCATAAGGTTATCGTCCCTGTATTAGGAGCGTGGCAGTTGAGGTGTGAGGAGCTTATAAGCGGGTTGTTCAAGGTGAGCAGTTTAATAATGATGGAACCCAGATTCAAACCCAGTTCTCACCTCCCCCGAGAGTCCATGCTCTTGGTTCATATCTCTGGGTTCAGTCAGCTTAAAGACCATTTTTTAAATTAATGTATTGAATTTGAAAAAGAGTCTTCTCTTAATAACATACGGATTAGTCCTTGGCTGGGTGTAGGATACTAATATATCTATTTGGCAGCCATGTTAATTCATTAAATTGCTTTATAGTTTTAGTTTACATTTTTCGTCAAGATTTGTTGCAATTATAAAGCAATTTCCACAATTTCCAGCAAAATTTATGTAGGGACAGGGAGGTTTCATAGTATCCTTACCATCTATTATTTATTTTAAGAAAAGTTTTTAATTCTAGTAATTTTAGATTTAGTAAGAATTATTTAAGTCAAGAGAATGAAATGCAATACATTTTTAAAGAAATCTTGTATCAAATGTGTTTAATAAAACTACGTACAAATAAAATGTCTGGCTTCTCTAATGGATAATGTGCATTTATGCTGAGATCCAAGTAAGAACACTTTACCAGTTATGGTCTGATGGGCTTACCTAAACTCCATATGAAATGAGTTACCCAAAATGATTACCTTAAATTTAAACAACAAGAAAATGTCAGTTGTGTTAGTTCAACCATAATATGAATAAAGTAGACTTATTAACCACTCAATGACATTTTTTTGTCTTGCATTGAAATGAACTAATTATACATCTCTATTTTGAGGAAATACACTCTAATGTATTTAGGGATAAAGGGCCACGGTGAATGCAACTTACTCTCAAATGGCTATAAAACATTAAAAATGGTTAAAAATTTGTACTATTCTTATTCTTGCAACTTTCTGTAAATTTGAAATTATTTCCAAATAAAGTGTTTCAAAAGTAAACCCATACCAAAAATTTTTTTAAAAAGCAACCAGTATAGTTTTGGGAAAGGGGGATTTTATGTGAATGTTATGTTTTTATTTTTCCCCCTTATTAATATTAATGTGTTTTTAGCCTAGAATTGAGATTTTGATAGTTGTTGTCTGTTAAACTATAGCAGGACTAGCCTGAAAGACATCGTGCGTATAGTAAAACAAAAATCTAACACCTGTGGAATACCAAGTACATGCTAAGTGTTTTAATTATGGTTTCTCGTTTAATACTGTAATTGTTATTATTTTCATTTACAGATGAGGAAACTGAGGCTTAGTAAGATTAACGACTTGTCTTAAAATTGTGGAATGGGACTGGAGCTCAGGCACTCAACATAGATACTAAAGCTACCACTAGTAACCACCACATTTTCTTTGCTCAGACTATGTATGTGTACATCTGTGTGTATAGATACATATACACCTACTAAATACATCTTAGAAAATAAATTAGGAACACTTTTTTTTTTGCTTTTTGTTTTTGGCCACGCCGCCCGGCATGCAGGATTTTAGATCGAACCCATGTCCCCTACACTGGGAGTGTGGAGTCTTAACCACCGGACTGCCAGGGAAGTCCCAGGAACAATTATTTTAAATGGATCCTAAATATCTGCTAATGGGATTCTAGATGAATATAAGAGTGTAATAATCATCATTAGAATTGTTAACATACATTGAGCACTTGCCATATGCTAGGTTTTATTCTATATTAGTGTAATAACTCATTTAATCCTCACAATGGTCCTGTAGGTATGTGCTATTACTCTCCACATTCAGGGAAACCGAGGAACAAATAGATTAAATAACTTGCTCAAGATGTCACAGCGAATATGTGGTAGAGCTGTGTTGTCTTGTTCTAGA
Organism: Eschrichtius robustus; assembly: GCF_028021215.1. Classification (NCBI taxonomy): domain Eukaryota; kingdom Metazoa; phylum Chordata; class Mammalia; order Artiodactyla; family Eschrichtiidae; genus Eschrichtius; species Eschrichtius robustus. Next base: position 24,525,526 of record NC_090835.1, read on the forward strand.
AATTTCCCTCTTAGCCAGTGGCTCATATTGCCTATTATTTATAGTTCTAGAGAACATTTTTTAAAAAAAAGGAAAAAGAATCAGTAATTAAACATACTCCTTTTCTGGGGAGGGGAGGAGATACCTTTTGTTATGCTTTTGAAAATAATTTCATCTTAGTCTTAGATCCCATCAGAGCCACCACATTATACAAATCCAGGGGGCACTATTCAGTTCGTCATGTATGTGAATGGTGCCCTTGGTGGTGGACAGCACCCTGACTGCCTGGTTTTATGCAGTGGCTGAGTTCCAGTAGTAGATACTTAGCTGGCCTGAAAGATAGAGCCAAATTGCCATTCATTTGGGAGGTATTCGTCTCAGTCATGGTGAAGTGGTACCTTACTCCAATGAGGATGATATCCACTGGATCCTTGAACACCAGAAGCCTAATCCAGTCCAGTTACGAGATCTCTCCATTCTTAATTCAGCTAATTAAAGGTTTGAGATATACTAGAGTTGGATCTTTTGGGGTACTAAGTGTTATTTCTTTCGTTTACCCTTCCTTCAATCAGTTGATCAATCTACTCACCCAGCCATTCTCCATTTATTCCATTTATCTGTCCATTTAACAAACACATCTTGAATACCACTATGAGCAGGTCACAGTGATAGAGGCTCAACATTTAGGGGTAAACTGGTTACCTTTCCTGCTCTCGGGGAGTTTATAGTATAGCAGCCAACCACTATAAGAAACAAGAGGCAGCTAGAAGAGAGTAAGGTAAATCCCACAGTCGGGTAAGCCCAGGACTATATGACATACAAGCACAGGCACCAAGCTCAGTCTTGAGACCAGTGAATCAGCGTGACTAGGAAGTGAAATAAAAAAGAGAGACAAAAGGAAAAGCAGCGGAACCTCTTTCCTAGGGAGAATCAGGAAACATCTACTCATGTAACCATGGGCAAATGACCCTATTTAACATCTCTAGGCTTAATTCCTCTTTAAAAAGGAGTCTTTATTAGGGGTATAATAGACTCATTAAGCATCTTAATATCCCAGGCCCAGTCCGAAGATAATGTAATCCTTTGCACAGTGCTCTCTCCTTAGGACCCCTCAAGAATAGACCACTTATGTTTTTGAGTGTTCTGACATATTTAAAAACAACAACAACAACAAAAACCAGTGCTACAGCAAAAGATAGGACATAGTTTTAACGTTTGCAGTTAATTGATACTTTTAACATACACATAGCAATGCAGTATAATTGTGCTGTTCATCAATTGCAAGATGTATGAAACATTAACTGAAGGTACTCTAAAGGCAGTATAGTCTGATAATAGACCCCAAGTTCAAATACTTATCATTCCTTCTACTGTATCTTTGTAACTGTAGACATAACTTTATTTGACCATAACAAAAGTCTAAATTTAAGGCTCTTCATGAATAGGAGACCTGGGTCAAAGATCTTCTTGCCCCTTCCCTTCCTCGGCAACCTCAGTAGGTATGGGATGCTACGAGATGACTCTTTGGACCAAGGTTTGGCTCTTTCAGATCCAGGTTCAGTTGCCTGTTAATGGAAGAAGCCAAAGTAGGGTAAGTAACAGTGATCCAAGGACTATCTAAGCAGCAAGATGGGCCCTACCAGAACCCCATTTGTACCAGGGCTCAGCCTTCTCATTGTATTTCTCACACTCCTGAAGGAAAACATTTAATTCCTTGGACCATTTCTTTGGAGGTTGCCACATTTCTAGTTGGGACTTCTCTCCTCTCCTGACCTCCCTATTAGAAGTGAGGCCATACTATCCTCTTAAGTGCTTTGCTTTGAAAAGTGAGACAGAATTTGGTTATACTAGAAATGAAGTCATTTTCAAGGTCAGCGAGCTTGAAAGATTTATTACTTTGGCTTTCTAATTGTAGTTGCTGTACATAAATGAAGTTGACATTTTTCTCCTTTCCTGTCTCATAAGATAAGGCCATTACAAACAGACCTTACAGGATTGTCAGAAGTTACAACTTCTGTATTCTTAGTTTTCATCATCAACTGATTTGAGGGATGCACATTCCTTATTTCCATCTCTAAATGGTTTTGCACAGTGTCAACATCATTTAATTAGTGATATGGGGCCGGGGAAAGCACATCTATTTCAGTGGAAATTTGAAAAACATGTTGCCTACGTTGTAGATAAAATATTCCCTAGATACATGACTTGAAAATGAGACATCCTATAAAACCATCAGATGAACTGAAATTTGGCGTGAGTTCTGATGGTTTGGTGCGTGACTGTAAATAAGTCTGAGAATCTACATGTTTTTGCCCCAGTGGAATATTTGTGGCTAATATAGATTCTATTGAATTTCAGGTTTGCTGCTTAATCTGGGCCTCACATAGGCTACCTGCTAAAAGGTGGGCATTCAGCATCCTTCATTAGGCTAGAATCAGACACCCCATGCAAATCCACCACCGTCTGGGATCCTTTGGGGGAATTTTGTACCTTCTCACTGTAGATATGGATGATTTACAAACTGAGAAGCAAACTGTCAGATACAACTTAAAAATATGGTATCTTTAGGGAACATGGAGTAGTTGACAAAAATAACTTATTGATATAATTCTTGCTGTTTTTTTCTGAATTCATGTTGTATGTGTTAGGGGCCTGGCCTGGCATGGCACATCAGCCTTTCTCCTTTCCTCTGTTCTTTCCTCCCTCCCACTGTCCTTCCCTCCTTCAATTCCTTACCCCCTCTCTCTTTTTTTCCTTTCCTTACACCAAAGACTGGTCCATTTCTTCGCCTTGTTCCAGACTCTGGCAGTAGAGCACAACACTCAATGACCATTAAAGGAGCTAGGTGTATTTGGGTTCTAACAGAGACCTTTAAAAAAAAAAAGTTAAGGTAGAAAATAAATAAAATACATATAATAAGTTACGTAAGTCTTAAGTGCAGAGCTTGATGAATTTTTACATCCATGTGCACACCCACACGTCACACACACACACACACACATGCACACTCATCTATGTAACCATTACCCAGATCAATATATAGAACACTGAGCGTTCCAGCAGGCTCCCTCGTGTCTCCTCCCATTGAACACTTCTCTCTCCCAGAGGTAATCATGATTCTGACTTACCCCCCTAGATTATTTTGCCTGTTCTTGAATTTCATATAAATGCAGTATGTATTATTTTGTTCTAACTTCTTTTTCATCCACATTGCTTGCACGTAGCAGTAGTTTGATTTTTTGTTGTTGTTGTGCTGCCTAGTCTTACATTGTATGAATATACCACCATCTTTATCCATTCTTCTGTTGATTTAAACTATCTCCAGTTTTTAGCTACTGCTGGGAACTTTCTTATATAAGTGGATGTATGCACTCATTTCCTACCTAGGATTGTTTGTTCCCTGTGTAGTCATATGTAGGCAGAAGCAGCTCAGCTACAATAGATATTGCCAAACAGATTCCAAAGTGATTGTACCAATTTGCACTAGTACCTACATGCGTGAGAGTTCCAGTTGTTCCTTGTCCTCACCAACATTTGCTATTGTCAGCCTTTCCGATGTTTCGTCATCCTGGTGGGTATCTCATTATGATTTGAATTTGCATTTTTTCTGATGTAGAGTATTGAGCACCTTTTCAAATGTTTATTGTCTATTTGGAGACTTTTTTTGTGTGAAATACCTGTTGAAATCTTTTCCCATTTTTCTTTTTAATTGGGTAGTTTGTCTTTTTCTTGCTGATTTGTAGAAACAGCTGGGTTTTAATCCTGACTGCTTCTTATTAGCGGTGCTTGGACAGGCTGCCTCATCTTTTTGAGCTTCGTCTATAGGATGGGTCCAATAATACCTGTTTTATAGGTTGTGGTGAGGATGGCTTGAAGAAGTGGATGTTAATGACTAGCTGTGGTTCCAAGCACAGAGAAGGCGTGGGTGACTAGTATCTAAATTGAGAAAAAAATCTATTCTAATATCAGATGAGCAGCCCATTAAGATATTTCAATATATTTCTTTCTCTTTCCCAATGTCCTCTTTTCTTTTTTATATTAGTAGTACAAAAGGAAAGACAGTGGCCATGGGCATAATACATAATAGGCCAAAGTGACTGATCTCTTACAAAGGATCACTAGAAGTCGTATCTATTCTCCTAAGAATTTTGTGCTTGCAACTGGGACAAATGAGAACCAGAAGAGAGTTTCTGAAAAGAAGAGAATAAGATAAAATGCAGATGTAGGACCCAATTAAAGAAATCTGCCTGCCCTGGGTAGTGGTGGGAAGCATGTCTTTTATTTCCTCTTTCTTCTTTGTCAGCCAGCTTCTTGAGACTTCTTTTCCTCATTTTCAAAATAGGAGTAACAATACCTTCCTTAAAAGGTTGTCAGGAGACCTGGCACAATCTTGGTCTCCTGTAAGCACTTCACATCTGGAGGATTCTGGGATGGGTTACGGTCATGGTGATAGTGCTAGCCGTGATTGGATGGCGGTGATGGTGTTGAAGATGCTGAATGGACCACTTCTGTTAGGAGACTTGTTGCCAGCCCAAGTGTATAGCTGCTTCAGGGACAGAGGCAATGGCAGTTTCAGGGAGTAGTGTGAGCTGCAGCATGAGGTGGGAAGGCCAGAAAGGGGGAAAGAGTCCTCTGCTCTGGGAGCAACCAGCACAGGATGCCCACTTGTACACCAGATTCGTGTATGTTGGAGTTGATATGGGCGTCCCAAAGCATATTACTGTGATGGATTATATAGTCCTAAAATATATAGAAATCAGAATAGGAAACATATCCTAGTGACACAGGCAGTTATTGAAACTCGCCTTGAACACCCATATCAGCAGTGAACAGAACCTGGTTTCAAGGGAACTTCCTGGAAAAGCAGCCTCCTTCAGACTTTCAGACCGCTGAGAGGCACAGGGTTGTGACTGCTGAGTAAACACAGGCTTTGGATGTGGACAGAAGTAGGTTTGACAAACAGCCCCTCCATCCTCTGGCTCTGTGATCTCGGATAAATTACTTCCCTGAGGCTTCCTAATTTATAAAATGGGGACAATAGTATCATCCCAATAGAATTGTGGTGAGAGTTAAGTGACATAATACATAAGAAGCACCAAGAGAGGCCCTGGCAGGTAACAGGTGCTCAAACTGCAGAAATACATCCATGTATCTGATGAGTCGATGTGCACACTCTATTTCCATGACAGCTGTTTAGTGAGCAGAGTGGAGTGATGCAGAGGAGGAGAGGGTCTTTCGATGTAACCAGGAGCACTTGCTAGACCTTATCTCTGGGTTGTGGATAAAAATGGGCTTTCTTGCAGAATTTGGTCTCTGTAATTCTTCCACTACAACGTTTAGTGTTAGAGCAGTTACAGTTGAGATGAGTCTGCTGTGTGACTCATCCACCATCAAGGCCAAGTTGGACAATTAATAATTTACTAACATAAGGCCCACTGATAGGCACTTTCAAATGGTGCATACTGTAGGCTTAACTCATTCTCTCTTCCTCATTAACTCTGATCTGCTGAAAGCCCTTCAGCACACCCTAAAGGTAGGATAGGCTAGGCCAAGTGGAAAGGACTAGTTGGCCCCCATGGGCTAGTTTTTCTTTTATTGCCAGCTCTTGTGCTCTCTATCCCTGAGTCTTTGCATATCTGCCAGAAGATAAGCACCCCCTACAGTGGTGCCCCGCCCCCAAGAAGCACACTTGCCTTTCACATCACACTCCCAGGCGAGTATCAAATCTGTGTTTCATGCCCCCTTTACTTACTCATTGTGACAGATGTATTCAGAAGCTCATTTGGCTGGTATATGAGCATAGTGACAAGTTCTAACATGCACATGGTAAATATACTGTTGGGAGTTCTAATTTGTGTTCTGAAGGCAGCAGGAGTCAAAAGACACAAAGATGATACTGTAGGTTCAATGTAAGTTGCACAGCTTCAAGGAAGGAGGGGTGTGGTCTTGTAAAACAGGTCATTTGTAGAGAGATGTGGTCATACAAATGTAAAGAGTCAATTTTGACAGCATCCCTTGTGCAATCAAAGTCTAAAGTTCCTGGAACTTTGATCTTTGATAGTGCATTGCAGGATCATTCTTCTCCTTTAGCTATCTTAAATTGCATATTTGCATTGCATGAGCCATTTTCGGTTGTAATAGCTGGAAGCTTGCTTTTTCTGCATTTTCTTGGAAAACCTGTAGAAAAAGCTCATTTGTGTTCCATTCAAGAAGATGGTCATCTTTCACACCTTGAAGAGAAGTAATGCTAGAATTGTGGCACTTGAAGGTAAACGTTCCATGTCTGCCCTATTTCCATTTCTTGTTGAAATTTACAGCCATAGGAATTCTGTTTATTTCCCCTTTGCTGTTTGGTCCCCCTGTTGACTTACAAAAGCCAGAGAATTGTCAATGGAGTTGTTTCTTCATAAAGGGGTCTATTCCTCACACTTTCATGGCAGCTCAAGTTAAAATCCAGCTGGAAAATACTACCTCAAGCTGATATATATATTTTTAATGGTGGAAATCAAAGGTTATTATAAGGAAAATACCCATCTCTTTGGGTATATAAATACCCAAAGCTAAGTGATACGTCATTTATCTTTGACATATGAAAGTCATTATTTTCCATAAGTCATGAAAAAACATGAACAATAGAAACTCTAATATCACTCTTCTCTTACATGTTGATCTTATTATATTCAGGCCCTTTGGTCACTTTAAAAAGCATCAGATATAAGGAGACAGTTCTGTTTTCCTTCCTAACACTATTTTCCTTAATAACCAGAATATTTGTTACTTCTTATAATCATTATAAACTTATGTCCATATCTAACTAGACATCATTTTCCAGACAGAACTTGGCTGCAGAATCTAAACAACACAGATTAAATTATTATCATATGAAGAGTGTTTTTCATTTTTATCAGTATCTCCCTTGGTCTGTTAGCACCATTATTTCTTGATTCTCAGAAAGTAAGAAATCAATACTTTTTTCTGCATTTGGCTGTTGTTGAACATAGATGTAGATGTTTAATGTGGTAGTTTTCTTTTTTCCTGAAAAGCTGTTAATTCATAGATGTATCTTAAAATTAATGACATCTTAGAACTAAGAAAATTTTGGTGTTATAAAAATTACCAGGCTACTGCTTTAGTTCCTTAGGGATTTTGCCTACAATTATAATAAATTGCCATTCGGTGGCAATAATACTTCCCTCTTATCTACCCTCCATGGTTCACTCAATGGCACAGAAAATTTAGTCCAAGTCTCCAGTGAACACCTTAATTTTTTTCATTCCAAATTAATTTTTCTCTTACGTAAGTAATACATACCCATTTTTTCATTAAAAACAAAAGCATCACAATAAATTTTAATACCCTCTTTAACCATCCCACCCTCATACTGTTTTCATTTGTCTTCCCCAAAGGTGACCATAGATTGCCATTTAAAATTATTCCTCTGGGATATTTTTCTAATCATTCATAAATATATATATGAATCCACAGAAAATGGATAATATATAGTAGAGAGAGAGTGTGTCTGTTTGGATTAACATAAAGGGTACCACACTCTTCTTTGAAAGTCTTGGTAAAATCTGTCTGTAAAGCATCCTGGCTTGGGACATGATTTTTTCCTTATAAAAGCTAGGAAAAGGGGGCAAGGAGATAATTCTTTAACTTCATTTCATTTTGGTTAGTCATTGCTCTACTCAGGATTCCTACTGCTTCTTGAGCTAGTTCCATCAATTTATTGCCCGCAAGAATGATCTATTCTAACTAGACTTTGAAATTAACTGGTATAAAGCTGTACATGGTATTCTCTTATACATGAAAATAAATCTCATATATTTTTAATGCCACCGTTTTTGCTCTAAAGTTGATTTCTTTTGTGATTTCTCCCCACCCTCCCCAACCCAGGGTCATATTTGCCAAAGGCTTTTCAATTTGATTAGTCCTGTCATAAAAATAGCTTTTTCTCTTGATTTTTTTCTTTATTGCCTACAGTTACCTGTCTATAGTTCTACCTTAATTTCATTATTCCCTTTTTCTACATTTTAAAAACAACTTTATGGAAATGTAATTCACATACTATACAATTCACCCCGTTCTCAAAAATTCAGTGTTTTTTAGTATATTCACAAGGTTGTGCAGCTGTCACCACAATCTAATTTTAGATGTTTTTTTCTCCCTCCAAAAGAATCCTAGACTCATTAACAGTTATGCTCCATTTCCTCCCGAATCCCATAGCTTCAGGAAACTACTAATCTATTCTCTGTCTATAAATTTGCCTGTTCTGGACATTTCATATCAATGAAATCATACAGTATGTAGCATTTTGTGTCTGGTTTCTTTAACTTAGCATAATGTTTTCAAGGTTCATCCAAGTTGCAGCATGTATCAGTACTTCATTCCTTTTTATTGCTGAGTAATATTCTATTGTATGGATATACTGCATTTATTAATTCGTTAGTTGATGGACATTTGGTTTGTTTCCACTTTGGGCTATTATGAATAATGTTGCTAGCAACATTCATTTACAAGTTTTTGTGTAAAGGTATGTCTTCATTTCTCTTGGCTATAGAGCTAGGAGTAGAGTTTCTGGGTCCTCACCAATACTTTTTAATGATGGCCATCCTAGTGAGTATGAAGTGGTATCTCATTTTGGTTTTGATTGGCATTTCCCTAATGAGTAATGATGTTGCACTTCTCATTTGCTTATTGGCCACCTGTGTATTGTCTTCGGAGAAATGTCTGTCCAAGTACTTTGCCCATTTTTTAATTGGGTTATTTGTCTTTTTGTTGTTGAGTTGTAGGGGTTCTTTATATAGTCTAGATGCAAGTCCCTCATCAGGTATGTGATTTACAAATATTCTCTCCCATTCTGTGGATTGTCATTTCACATTATTGGTAATACTGTTTTCAGCACAAAACTTATTGATTTTGATGTAGTATAATGTACCTATTTTTCCTTCTGTTGCTTGTGCTTTTGGTGTCATTGTCTAACCCAAATTTACTCCTATGTTTTCTTCTAAGAGTTCTATAGTTTTAGGTGTTACTTTTGGGCCGGTGATCCATTTTGAGTTACTTTTTATGTACGGTATGAGGTAGGTTTCTAACTTGATTCGTTTGTATGTGCATATCCAATTGTCTCAGAACTATTTGTTGAATTTTCTTTCATGTTTTAAAAAATTCATTTCAGTTTTATTTTTATAGCTTCATGAATAGAAAGCATAAGTCATTAATTTTCTGTCTCTCCGTTTCTCTAATAAATGCATTCAAGGCTATAATTCCCTTCTGTGTAGGAATCTAGGTCTATCCCACAGATTTTATTATTATTATTCTTGATAATTTTTCCTTCTTTTTCTGTTAATTTCTGTTTTTATTGCATTTTACTCCATGAAGGTGGCCTGTATTGTGTCACATAATAAAATTGAACATAATTTTATTCAAAGGGCATTTCTATTTAAAAATAACTATAAAGTCTTTTTTTCCAACCCTATAGATGTATTATACTTCCTTTTACACCCAACAGTGCTCTGTACTTGGCATGTGCTAATACATATTTAAGGGAAGATATATGCAGAGCAAGCTTTTAGAGGAAATCCACACCTAAATGTTAGAAATGATTGATGTGACAGTAATAACTAACGCTTACTGAGTACTTTTCTCTGTGCCAGGCACTCATGTAAGTACGTTGCCCAGTATTTACTCGCTTAGTCTTCATAACAATCCTATGAGGCAGGAACTCTTTATTCCCATTTTACAGGTGAGAAAGTGGAGGTGTAGCAAGGTGGAGTCTCTTACCCAATGATTCACATCAAGAGAGAGCCAGAGGGGTGGGTTTGGAATGCAGCTAGGGTGGCGCCAAATGCCACTCTGATAACTACTATGTTCTGTTACCTCCCAGGTGGTCACTTTTCCACGACATTTAATTGGCCCGATTCCTAATCATTTCTGTAATTGCTTTGAACGCAGTCAGTGAAGGAAATTCTTGGCCCTTTTCTTTCAGTTGTTTGTTAAATAGTGTTGTAAAGAAGTGTCTACATTTTGCTGCCACTCTAAACTGTGCCCTCAAGACGCTGCATAGCTCGACCTTAAGGATTAGAAGTCAGACACGCAGGAAGGAAGGCTAGCCCAGGACCTTATTGATTTTCATTTTTTGTGTGTGACAAAAGAAAATTCAGAAGAAATGCAATTAAGCATCTCTCCTGGCTTAGGCTGGAGACCACACAAGCTCAGAGAGTCTCAGTTTTTGAGATCAAGTGTCTACACTGATTAAAAACCAAGTAGATTTTCATGGAATCTTTTCATTGTGCCTCACTTATACATAGAGAAACCTGGTCGCTGGAGCTCTAGTTGAAAATAATTTGTTATTGTTAAGCGTATTTCCAAACCAAATTAGGGCTATTTTTCTCCCCTTATTGAAGATTGGAAAGCTACATCCTTGAATACTTATTGAATAAAAGTTCCCTTCTTTCTTTCATAAAGAGAATGGCTTTTATAGTTTTGTTCCCATCGGTGCAGTCTCTAAGCAGATTCCTAGCAAAAGAGCAATTTAATTTGTTCTGCACAATCATTTTCTTGTGGAAAACTAATAACACACAAATTCCATTTTTCAGCATTAAGTTGTAGCTAAAGGCTTTTGAAAGTTTTATGTGGAATCAGCTTTCCTTTTTCTTTATTCTTTTTTGATGATGATTGAGAGGGGAAATGATGTAAATGTTCACATATATTATGTACACGGTTGATAAAGAAACCATCCCCTTAAGTTTTTATTGTTTCTCGCAAACCAGAAATGTAAGCTAATACTTTGCATTCAGCTCTCAAGGCCTTTCCATCTTCCTAAAAGTAGATGTGAGACAAGAATGAAGCAAACGAAAATGTTTTTCTTCCAAGGTGTCTCATTCACTGTTTCTGACGGCCGAGTGACATCCAGGGTGCTGGTGTGTGCATTTTGCTAAGCCCTGGGAGCTGTTCCAGTTTGCAGGTGTCCTCAGAAGTAGAAGATGGGGGCTTTCATTTTGTGAGTACACTTTATGTAGAGATAACGTCATAATAACAATGATAGGTGACATTTAGAAGCACCTTTTATGTGTGGTGAACTGTGTCAGACACTTGTATATATTATCCTCACAAGTAGGTAGTTTTGGTACCGTTTACACATGGAGAAACAGGTGCAGACCTAGCAAGTAAGTTACCTCCATGCCCACAGCAGGAAAGTGGAGAGATGGGGCTAGAACCCAGTGAGTCTGATCCAGAGTTGAGTCTTTTGACCATCATAAGTGACCGGAAGGATGAGGAGCTTTAGAAATGCCATCCCTCCACATCCCGGTTTGTGCAGGAAACAGACAGCAAGACAGACGTGCACACAGTGACTGCTTACTGAGTAGCAAATATCGAAGGAACACATTTTGGTTTTTCATCTGCTGCAAAACCCAGCTGATACTGCATTCAAGGGAAAGATTTATGTTACTTTGTGATGTGAATGGCTCTGCTGCCCTCTCACCTTTTCCTCCCTCGTTCCACTTCACCGTCACATGAAGTCTGGTCCTCTACCCATGTTGGATCTAGGTTCCTCATTGCCTGTGTCCTCTCTTCCCGCCAGGAAGAGACATGTCCCTTGCTTCCTCCCTCACTTTTTTTATTTTCTTGTCATTCATCCCCTCAGAACATTCCTCCTGCCCCGTTATCTCCTCCTGTCCGAACTGAGTCAGGAATTCTCCGAGGATGGTTGCACGTGGCTCTGTCACACCTGGGTTGGGGAAAGGCAGGCAGCAGACGCCTCCTTCCTTTGACAGTCTGCGGGGTTCTCTGCCTTACAGCGAGTGGCTGACGTTTCTAAGGACTGGCCACTTGACAATAGAGAAGAAATGTGTGCCTTTAGAGCCAGAGGGCTTTCAATAAAGTTTTCTTGCTAGGGAGGGTGGGAGCTATAGGGGAGGGATGCCTCATCAGAAACAGAGTGAAGATGATACCACTAGGCTCTTACACATTGTTTTAAGGAGTGGATTTGAATGGCACAGAGATAAGCCTGAAAGAAACAGCTTGATTCTGAACCAGTTTCCACCTTGAATTCTTGACGTGGCTCTTCCTTGAAAGGAGATTTCACAAATTAATATGCTATTCTCCATCCACCTTTAACTCCAGGGAAAAATTATTTCAGACATCAGAGTTATTATCTTTGAAATTCCCTCCAGAGTTGACAAAGAGGCAGAAGGGCAGCAGTGGGTCCTACCTGAAGGCGCTTGGAAGCCTGCTGCCCCTTCCTCTTGGGAAGTCAGGGTTGCATCCCTAACCAAGAGAATCATCCGCTACCCCCCCCCCTTTCCTTGGCCAGGGGCTCCCGCAGGACCTCGCGGGCGATGGGGACCTGGCATGCCTGGTGGGAGAGGCAGTGCCCGCCTCGCTGGGCTCCCGCCCGCTCCGCAGGTGCAGCCCTAATCCCCCTGGCCTAGATATCCGGCAGCCTCTAGGAACCCGGGCTCTGTGATGTAATGCTCTTTTTTCACACTCCCGGCTTAAATACAGATGGAAATTGTTGTCATGTGTTAGAAATGTCGCCAGTAATATAAAAGGCGCAAGCTTGGGCATCTCCTCTCCCTTCTCGCACCGTCACCTGCTCCTGCCGCCAGCGCCTTCTTCCCTCGCAAAACCTCTCCGTGGTCAGGAGGCCGAGGTGCCCCCAGCTCGCCTAGAAAGGGGTTCGGATCCCCCCCGCCCCCGCCTCTCTTACAGCCGCTGCAGAGCCGAGGACAGGCGTGGTGGGAGGCTCTTTCAGGCTCACAAAGGGAAGGATTAATCTTGGCGATCGGGCTGGGATTTGCAGGCAAGTACAAGTGGTCCAAGATCGCCCCCTCGCCGCCCCCGCAGGCGCCTGCCCACCTCTGGATTCGAGCGATCCGCCCCTGGAGGAAGCCTGGGCACAGGCAGGCGGCGGCAGAGGCGCCCCGCCGCCCGAGGTTTGCGCTTGGGTTGTGGGAACATCCATGGAGGTGAAGATGCCATGTGTGGTGTGTGGACCAGAGAGGAGGGGCGGGGAGAAACCGGGCCAGCTTGGGAGGGCCAGATGGCTGCGGCTGCGTTCTAATTCACCGGGCAGGCCCGTTTGGCCGGGCAGGGCGGGCGGGGGAGGGCGGGGGGAGAAAAAAAATCAGGGGTCAGTGGGTAGGGAGAGGCCGGGCTCTGGAGCAGATGCCTGGCGAACAATGGGGCTTTTGAAGGAGATGCTGGAGGAAGTGTGGCGCGCGCTTTGTATTGCCTCCTCCGCATTGCAGGTTGGAATCGGGCAGCTAAATTTTAATGAAGTGCATTCCAAAGTGTGCTCGTCAGCCTGGGCTTTCGAGCGAGGGGCTCGGCTGAATGGGGACCGGCGGTGGGAGGGGGAGGGGACCGCCGAAATGAGTTCCCGATGGACGGTAAAGGAGGAGATGAAAGCCTGCTCAGTGTGGAGGGCAGGGGAAGGGATGGGGGGGAAAATCAATACGTCCCCGTGCATATTAATAGGCTCCAGCAGGTGTTGGGAAATGTATGTTGCTGCATTGTTCCGGCGCCCAGGCTGGGGAAGGCGGGGGAGAGGCTGAGCTACTTCTCCCGGGCGCGGTGGGCAAATGCCTTTGCACTTTGAAGGGCTTTACAGGCTCCCGGGGAAGTGAAAGGGGGAATGAGCTGCCATACCCTCCTCCCGTTTTCCCCATTTTTAAAAGAAAGAGAGTACGTGCAGAAGGCTTTTTAAGTTTCCTGGAAATTAACGTGTGTGTATCAGAGCACTGTCTCATCTAGATAAGGTATGCATGTCTGTGGGCAGCCAGAAAATAGAAAGCGGGATCTAGGGTCTCTGGCTTGCTGAGTGCTTGGGAGCCGAAAGGCTCTTCTCTCATTTCTGGTTCTTGTAAGTGAATGAGCCAAGCCAGGAAGGCTGGGCGAGGGGGAGGCAGGTGTTTAAAGAGGCATGAAGGCTGGCCCTTCCCCTTCCCCAGTCCTCAGTCTGTCTGACCTGAGTACCAGGCAGCAGTGGAGTATGCAAGGAAGCTGTCATGTCCATGGTGTTGGAACACAGACTTTGCCTCAAACACAAAGAGAATGGATTTGTGTCTGAGCCAAATTATATGAGGCTATGTGAGCATACTTATAAGGATTAGGAGGTATGTAGTGTCCTTTTCTCTTTCCTAGAGTTTACCACGCTCTCACTTTGTCAATTGAGAATCATTTAGGAGAGTACTCATGAGCATGTGCTGACCAAAAAAGCCTTGCTGGTTTTCATTGTTGCCTGTTTGTTTGTTTGTTTGTTTTACACTCCTCTTGAATTCAGTGCTTTCAAAAGGTTCAGGCATGTTTGTTGGGGGCTCCAATAAAACTGGAAGCTTTTGCATGAGGTCATTATGACTTCTTAATATTAAAAATATTTGGCTGTGGGTGTGTATACAATGCACATGAACCCATGTATATGCACTTAGCAACCCAAGAATAACATATTGTCTTTCTGGTTCTGGGAAAATAAATGCATTTCTTAGCTGAGAAAAACTTATCTTTTATCACCTGTAAGGCTATTACCTTCTAAAAATTGGTGTTTTTTGATAACTTTGGAAGCTCTTAAGTATTGGTTGGATATGCTTTTAGGTTTTTTTGTGATTTAACTTGCAGGGGAACTTGTCAACAAGATGCAGCTCATCACTTGCCAAGGAATTTTAGTGATGTTGAAAGCTTTAGCAGATGAATGGTATCAGCAGAGACTTGATTCCTCCATTTCTCAACTGAGCAAACAGAAGCAGGCTGCTCTACCCTCCCAATATCTTTCCTCTTCTATTTTGGGAAAAGGGGATGGGCCAGAGGGGAGAGTTCCCTGCTGATGATACTGGTCTCTAACCCTGAACCCCGCTACCCGGACCCCACCAAATTAAATACTGAAGGTAACTCATTTGCATCCCTATGTAGTTTCTTTCTTAGGCTGTATTTCTGTGGCAGCAGTAAAAAAAAAATGTTTGGGTTTTGGTATTTGGATTTGTTGTGCTTATAATAAAGAGATATGGGATCAGTTTGCTGTTCTTTTCACTTAATTATAGCTCCTGAATGGGTCTATTATTACCTTTAGACTTGAGTCTTACCTGCTTGCTGGTCTGTGCTGAGCAAAAACATGGGCAGTTGTGTTTATCATGAGACCTCCTCCGGGGGAGACCAGAACCCCACTGCCTTTTAAGTTAACTGAGGTCACAAGAAGCAGTTTGTGATATGGCCCATGGTGTGTTTGCTGGAGCTACCAACCATTGAACCCAGGTTCTCTGAAAACTTTCAGGTAATAGTTTCATTAACAGAAAGGACCACCTCAAACCAGTGTATTTTTCCGATACCTAGGACTGCCTTTGTGATCAACAGCTGTAGCTCCTTGACATTCTTAAGTATAAGAAGACAAACTATGCCCGTGCATTAAAGGCACCACAGAAGCCATGACAGTAGCTGGTATTACTAAGGCACATGTAGCAGAGGCTTCTGATGAGGCACTCCCTCTCTCCCCCTTATTTTCCATTCTCTCTTAGCATATGGATGTGGGTAGGGGAGAGGAAGAAGAGGAGAGAGAGAATGAGCCTCCCATATTCACGAAGGAGCCAATCATCTTGATTAAGTGATACCAGTGACTGAAAAATTAAATTGTAATTTCTGTTTGCCCCTATGCTGTGTCACATAAAGCAGGTGATGTGATATCAGTAGAGATTGCTGATTTAATAATCCCAGTGAGTATATAGATCCCTGATGCTGGCTTATTAGGGTTGCTGTAGGGAATAGAATTTGGGAGACACCTATAACTAAAGGTAAAAGGATTTCTAAAGGGAAAAGTAAACATAGAGATGATAGTACTAGAAAATCACAAGATCCACCCCCCATCAATACACCCCAAGTATTTTTTTCCTTGTAACTATATTTTCATGGCAAAATCCAGTTAGAAAATGGTGATCACCATTTTCTCAGCGTGTTTGCTTCTTCTTCTTTCTGAAAATGTTTTTATGTTGATAGTCAGACCCCAAATATTTGAATGTAAGCACATCCCTTGCAGTCATACTGACATCCTCTGGCACCAGAAAAACTGTCAGAGCATTTTTGAGAAGCCTGGTGGGAAGAAAAACCAGCAATGCCAACCATTAATTCAGTAATTCTGCTGATGGCTGTGTCTGACAGCCAGTCGGCTCTGGGTGACTTTTAGGCTTTTGGAGTATTATAAACACTAAGTGCAAAGATCCTGCTGGCTTACCGGGTCTTGATGCAAGTTTCTGCCCTTGGGAGTCTCTAGCACAACTACATGATCAATTTAGGATGCCCACAGCCAGGAAAATTATGCCCAAACAGTGCCTCTGAAAGACTGTGATATGCCGTTTTCACTGATTTGATAAAAATGGCACTAAACCCATTCACTGCCCAGTAGTCTATTGAGTTGATGACTGAAGGCTGTCTAGATACCTGTTTTTGTTTTTACCTGATAACAGTTCCAGAGCTGCTGTTGCTGATTTTTATTTCTTCTTCTAATGAGGTTGGTATCCCTTAAAGTTTCAATAGGCTGTCAGATTTAAAAACAGAATGGGGAAAATATTATCTAATTTTTACTAAGGTGTTTGAGAAGATTGTAAGCATGAGAGTAAAGAAGAGGTCTTAAAAATGAATTACTAGGCTGAAAGTTCTAGAATGTAAAAAGTTTGAACGTGTTGACATTTGTGGTTATCTAACCTGCAAGGGCAGCACAAAACCATAGTGCATGTAACACTGTTTTGTGAGGCTTAGCAGTTTTGTCCCTGGGTTTTCACTATTTCTCTTTCTATATCCCAGTTCTAAGCCCAACACTTAGCTCGTAACGTGTGTTCAACAAATAGTGGATGAATGAGTGGATGCATTGAGAACTTAGACCAGTCATTGTTAAGAAGTTTGAGTTATTTCCTGGAGTGGAGCTACTCTTAGCAAAACAGAGCAAAAAGCACAACTCCATGAAAAATCATTTTAAAAATAATAAAAGGAAACACCATTTTCCCTCATTTTTAATAACATACGTTGTTTCCCACAAACCAGTTAGTTTTTCCTGTAGTTCTGTTGGAAATTTAAAAAGAATTTAGATTTCTACTCACTGTTTAATTGATCTTAAATGCTGTGCTGTTCTCCTGATTAGAGAATCTCCTTTTCCCACGACCTGTCCCACTATAGTTGACGTGGGTTCTGAATTATCGCACTGGGTATACTTCTTTGCCGCAATAAAGATTAGATCAGTGGGAATCTACAAATTTGACAACAACCATGTTAAGTAACTTGCCTATGAGACAGTAAGTGCCATAATTTTCTAATTAATTGTGGAGCAATGCCAAAGAGAGTTGCTTTAAAAACACATAACGATTGTAATAGAGACCTGAAAGGGAAGCAAAAAAGTCTAAAACGTTTAACTCCTTATTTTGAGGCTTAATACTCTAGATTATGGAGGCCTTTGCTATTTCTTTTTTAAACCCTTTCATTCATTACTTATGTTTTTACCTGGAGGTGGTCTCATATTAGAACTAACTTACTTTATAAATATTTGAGTGCCTACTATGTGCCAGGCACTTTTTAGGTATTAGGGATAGCGCAGTGACCAAAACAGACAAAATCCCCCTGCCCTCCTAGAGCTTGTCTTAGAATCTGTGTTAATTTAGTCCTAATAAGATCAGGGAGTAGGGAATAAGGTTGAAATGATTAGTTAAAATGAAATCTTTCAGCTGTAAGAAGTTTGTGCTTAAAAATTACTGTGGTTGGTAAAACTGAGGTTTGCTTGATTGCTTGCACAATGAAACAATGCAGTATAAAATTACACATGAGCCCTCATTCTCTCCTCAGCCTTACTCCTCAAAAATAACATATTTTTAAGTATAAAGTTTATATATATACATAAATTTGGTTTCCCTCCCTTTTTACATTAGTATATACACACACAACTTTTTTTCTCTTTTTTCTTTCAAAGTAAATGGTATCACACTCTACATCCTGTTCAATCAATAACAACTTCTTTTCCCTACCCGAAATTGACACCTTAATATGATAAAACAAACATTCCTACCTAATTCTTGGTAACAATGACCTGGTAGCCAAAGCCTGGGCTTGAGGGTTGACGTAATCTATTTAACTATTACTTAGATGGAGAGATTTAACATTGTTTCTATTTTTTCAGTATTACTAACAATGCTGTAATAACTATCTTTGCACACTAGTAGCTTGGTTTTTCTTATTGCCATTACAGATGGCCAACTTTCCACATTAGTACATGTATGCTTAGTTCATTCTTTCTAATAATTGGAACCTACATTTATTAGATGACTCTTTGCTAGGGCTGGTTCATTTTGTTCTCACAAAACCTCTAAGGTATTCATTCAGCAAATATTTATTTAGCAACCTTTATGTGCTAGGAACTGTTCCAGGTGCTTGGGATATTATTGACCAAAAGAGATAAAGATCCCTCGTGGGGTTTATGTTCTAGTCAGGGAGACAGACAATAAACAGTAGATGTACTCAAGTGAGTAAATTATTTTGTGTATTAGAAGGTGGTATGGGGGACGGCAGAGTAGAGTAAGGTGGTCAAGACCATGGAGATGGGGCATGTTGCAATTTTAAACAGGGTTGTCAGGGTAGACTTCACTGGGAAAGTAGCATTTAAGTAGAAATTCGAATGAATGAAGGAAGGAGCCTTGTGTGTATCTGGGTGAGGTACAGATGCCCCGTGGCAGAAATACAAAGCCCTGAGCAAAGGCCCTGTGGCAGAAGTGATACCTGCGTTGTGGGAAGAGTGGCTGGAATAGAGAGAATAGTGGCTAGAAGTGTGGAAGGAGAGATCAGAGTGTAAAGGAGAGCAGACAGGTCATGCCAAGCACTTTAGACCATTTTAATTACTTTACTCAGAGTGAAATGATAGTCATTGCAAGGTCTTGATTGGGATAATGACATGCCTCAATTAACATTGGAAAAGTCTCACTTTAGGTCATGTGTTAAGTATATATGGATGGGTGGGAGCAGAGAGCACAGGTAGGAAGCTGTTATCGAAATCCTGGTGCAAGATGGTTAGAACAGAGTAGTAGTAGTAATAGAGGTGGTGTAAGAAGTGGTTGGGTATATTTTGAAAGTGTACCCAAAACAATTGCCTGATGGGTTAAGATGAGGGGTGTGAGAAAGAACAACAGGAGTTTTTTTTTTTTTTTTTTTAACTGAACACCTTAAAGGATGGAGCTGCTGTTTGCTGGATGGGGAGAGCTGGGGCTGTGTCATCTCTTGGTTTAAGATCTGGAGTTTCATTTTGGACTTAACTGAGTTTGAGATTTATTAGACATGGAAGTGGGCTGTCAGGAACACAGTGAGCTTGGTGTGTGGAATTCATGGAGAACATCACTATACCATGATTTCCATCATCATTCCCAGGTGTGGAATGCTAGAAACAGTGCTGAAAAGGAGCATCCTTGCACATATACCTGGGTGCCCAACTGTGAATCTTAACTTAGGTTAAACTGAAGGTGGCATCACTGAGTTTAAGAGTGTGTGCATTTTAGGATTCGAAAATACTTTCAAATTACTCTACCAAAAGAATTGTATGATTTATGTTCCCATCAGTGTGTATAAGAGTATTTATTTCCCTTCATCTATGCCAAAACTTAATATCGTCTTTTAGAGTTTTGCCACTTTGATAGGTCAAAGACTTTTTATAGCCTTTTACTACAAGCTCATGTGTCTTCCGGTCTCAGAAGCTCTATCCAGCTTCTGGAAGATGTAGAAATTTTCCCTGCTCTGTGAAGGTTTGTACAATGGTGATGCAGGTCATACTTGGTAGGACAAACTAATTGCTTGAGGACTTAGCTCTCTGCAAGAGGATGTAACATATTCAGCATTGTTCAAGCAGCTAATTAAACACTAATGGGGAGGCAAATCATGGCGTGAGAGGCTAGTATTTCTGGGAAGCATCAAGTCATTGATGGTTGAATGTGCAGTCATAAGAATTGTGAGGGACCAGCGAGGGGAGAGACACAGAGGCCCTTGTATGTCCTGCCAAGCAGCCTGGAACTTATCCTGAGGGCAGTGGCAGTCTTAGAAGAGTTTAGGGTGGGGCATAACGTGGTCTTATTTGTATCTTTTGAAAGCCACTCTGGCAGACATCTAAGACAGGGTTCGTCAAACTATGATCCTCAGGCCACACTGCCTGTTTTTGCTAAAGACGTTTTACTGGAACACAGTCCTATGTTGATGTATTGTTTATGGCTCCTTTTGTGCTACGGTGGTACTGATAGTAGTTGAATCAGAGACTGTATGGCCTCCACAGCCTGAACTATTTACTGTCTGGCCCTTTCCAGAAAAAGTTTGTCAACCCTTGATTTAGGGGATGAAATTAATGCAGCGGGGGCCAACAGGGAAGCTATGGCCAAAGTGAAAAGTTAAGGCAAAGGAGGAGGGGAGGCCCAAGAGGTATTCAGGAGAGAGAACTTAGTGAGTGATGGAACGGGAGATATAGAAAAAGGGAGGAGTCCAAGATGGCATGCAGGGTCCTGGGAAGAGTGACCAGGCAGACCGGAAGGTCATAAGGGAGCTCTCAGTGGAAATGTCCAGCAGAGTGCAGGATAAATGAACCTGAGTATGGTATAAGTGGGTGTTCAAAATGGCAAGTTTGGACCTGTTTTCAAAATATCTTGTTAATACATAAAAGTCCAGAAGCATCTTATCCTGCTGCCCCATCTAATATCCTGTTCTGGAGATGCGTCCCTTCTCTGCCATTTTTTTTTTTTTTTTTTTTTTTTTTACATGGATGACCACAACAAAAGCAACAATGATTGCAATTACCAAACATGAAACACACTCATACTATGTCATAATATTGACATTCAGTCCAGTACTTCTCTGCCATTTTTAATCTTTCTTGACCATTCAAGGCTTGGCTTCATGTCTGTGCCCTTCAGGAAGCCTTCTCTGCAGACTACAAGCTGTCCACACTGACCTATCCCTGCTTTGAACCCTTATATAATATAGTGGAAATCCTTTACTGCCTACATGGTTCTTCTCTCAAGTAATCATTTCTCATTTCCCTATCTAGATCATAAATTCAAGGATAGTTTCCATGTCTCATGCATTTTTGTGTGCCTACCAGGTCTACCATGAAGTCCCAAATTAGGTGTATAAATGTTTATTTCTTATTTACAGAATAGTCAAATGATGGGACAAAGCAAACTTATTCTACCTCAAATATCATTCATTCAGTCATTCAACAAAAATTTATTGAGTACATTGTATATGCCAGGCACTCTGCTAGATATCAGGTGTATAATGATTACCCTCATGGAACTTATATTTTTAATGGAAGATAGAAAAGATGTTACCCTCTATGCTCTTCTAATTCATAAAACTATAGAGCATAATATTGCAAGAGAACTCTGAGATTGTATTCTTGCTCAGCCCTCTTATTTTATGTATTTTTTTTAAAACATCTTTATTGGAGTATAATTGCTTTACAATGGTGTGTTAGTTTCTGCTTTATAACAAAGTGAATCAGTTATACATATACATATGTTCCCATATCTCTTCCCTCTTGCATCTCCCTCCCTCCCACCCTCCCTATCCCACCCCTCTAGGTGGTCACATAACACAGAGCTGATCTCCTTGTGCTATGCGGTTGCTTCCCACTAGCTATCTGTTTTACGTTTGGTAGTGTATATATGTCCATGCCACTCTCTCACTTTGTCATACCTTACCCTTCCCCCTCCCCAAATCCTCAAGTCCATTCTCTAGTAAGTCTGTGTCTTTATTCCCGTCTTGCCACTAGGTTCTTTATGACCTTTTTTTTTTTCCTTAGATTCCATATATATGTGTTAGCATTCTGTATTTGTTTTTCTCTTTCTGACTTACTTCACTCTGTATGACAGACTCTAACTCCATCCACCTCACTACAAATAACTCAATTTCGTTTCTTTTTATGGCTGAGTAATATTCTGTTGTATATATGTGCCACATCTTCTTTATCCATTCATCCGATGATGGACACCTAGGTTGCTTCCATGTCCTGGCTATTGTAAATAGAGCTGCAATGAACATTTTGGTACATGACTCTTTTTGAATTATGGTTTTCTCAGGGTATATGCCCAATAGTGGGATTGCTAGGTTGTATGGTAGTTCTATTTTTAGTTTTTTAAGGAACCTCCATACTGTTCTCCATAGTGGCTGTATCAATTTACATTCCCACCAACAGTGCAAGAGGGTTCCCTTTTTTCCACACCCTCTCCAGCATTTATTGTTTGTAGATTTTTTGATGATGGCCATTCTGACCGGTGTGAGATGATATCTCATTGTAGTTTTGATTTGCATTTCTCTAATGATTAATGATGTTGAGCATTCTTTCATGTGTTTGTTGGCAATCTGTATATCTTCTTTGGAGAAATGTCTATTTAGGTCTTCTGCCCATTTTTGGATTGGGTTGTTTGTTTTTTTGTTATTGAGCTGCATGAGCTGCTTGTAAATTTTGCAGATTAATCCTTTGTCAGTTGCTTCATTTGCAAATATTTTCTCCCATTCTGAGGGTTGTCTTTTCGTCTTGTTTATGGTTTCCTTTGCTGTGCAGAAGCTTTTAAGTTTCATTAGGTCCCATTTGGTTATTTTTGTTTTTATTTCCATTTCTCTCAGAGCTGGGTCAAAAAGGATCTTGCTGTGATTTATGTCATAGAGTGTTCTGCCTAAGTTTTCCTCTAAGAGTTTGATAGTGTCTGGCCTTACATTTAGGTCTTTAATCCATTTTGAGTTTATTTTTGTGTATGGTGTTAGGGAGTGTTCTAATTTCATACTTTTACATGTACCTGTCCAGTTTTCCCAGCACCACTTATTGAAGAGGCTGTCTTTTCTCCACTGTATATGCTTGCCTCCTTTATCAAAGATAAGGTGACCATATGAACGTGGGTTTATCTCTGGGCTTTCTATCCTGTTCCATTGATCTATATTTCTGTTTTTGTGCCAGTACCATACTGTCTTGATTACTGTAGCTTTGTAGTATAGTCTGAAGTCAGGGAGCCTGAGAACTTGAACTGCCCATCTCACCAATGGAATGGTGAGGCTTTCATCTGCGTTGTTCAGATTGAACAATGTGATTTGGTTTCCATTCAAGAGCATAGTAATTCATTGTCTTAATGCACTTTTGTATATAGGGAGTTGCTTGTCTTTATTCTGGTGAGTGTCCATTCTAAAGTGGGTTTTTTTTTTTCCCTGCTATTAATACAACCCTACCAGACTTGTGTTTTACTGCAAAAGCTCTGCCTTAATGGGGTCAAATTTAGGGAGGAATGCTTCACCCTGGTTCCCATTTTATTCTCATATAACATACTGATATCTGTATTCTTGGAAACTGACATGGAAAATGAAGGAACACGGAGTCTCTGGCAGCTTCCTGTTTTCATCTTTACAGGAGTTGAAGGCATCAATTTTCATTTCCTGCTCTGAATTACTTGTAATATAGGTTTTTAGTGAGTCTTTGGTAGGCAGATGAGCCTGAGCTCTGGGCCTGTTCACAAAGGAGCCTCTAAGGAAAGCAAGAGAATAGGCTCTCAAGCCCCAGGGAGGGGACCATATGTGTGCTGGGGAATTGAGATCCGAGAGCGTTGCTCTCCCATCAGTGCCAAGGGGAGCTGCTCTGGCTTGCCAGACACTTCGTAAAAGTGCTTGCTGATCGAGTGCTTTTGCTTGGTTTCTTTGTATTATGATATGTCATGCAAAGAAGTGGAGTCAAAGGTGCGGCTAATATTCCAATGACAGTAAAAAAGCATAGAGGTAAAGAGAGATTTTGGGGCCCAAAGATATCTTGTTGGGGAATGGCAAAAGATGTCAAAAGGAACTAACCATGACTTTGATAGCCAAGCACTGACCCAGCAGTAGATGAGGATGGAAACTCCCAGGGCAACTGACCAGGTTATTCTTATGGTGCTTCTTCCCTGATGGGAAACCAGCAAGCCTTTGGAAAATTACAGCTTCATGACAGTTTCTCCCCTGTAAAGACTTACATTAGCTACAGCAGATTTTGTGACATTACAGACTGAAGAGAAACCTGCCTCCCCCATCCCAGAAGCTCTCCTGCACCGCGTTTTTGTATTTTCCAGTATCCAGAGTGAAGGTGCTGGAGGGAACTGTTCTACTTGCCAACTAGAAAGAAGGTGTTAAAGAAAAAATGTCTGTTACTTGCCAGTTGGAAAATATGTATGTTCCAACATTTTGTCTTTAAGAAGACTACTTGTAGTTTGAGACGGCTGTAATCTAGGTGAGTTTTAAGTATTTTAATGCATCTATGTTTAATTTCTCATGTTAAAATCACAATTTTTTGAAGTGAATTTTATTTACCATTTAGAATTTACTTACAATAATGTTTGCTCTTTTTGCTATATAGTTCTCTGAGTTTTGGCAAATGCATACAGTCTTGTAACCACCTTTCCATTCAAGGTACAGAATAGTTCTGTGTCCCCCCACCCCCCCCCCCCGCCCACCCCGGGGCAAAATTCTTTCCTCTTACCCACCCCACCCCCTTTTTTTTTGGCCACACTGCACGGCATGCGAGATCTTAGTTCCCCGGCCGGGGATTGAACCCGTGCCCCCTGCAGTGGAAGCACAGAGTCTTAACCACTGGACTGCCAGGGAAGTCCCTCCTCTTACCCTTTCGTTGTCAGTCTCTTCCCCCACCCGTAGGCAACCGTCTATTTTCTGTTCTTAATAATTTTGCCTTTTCCCTAATGTTGTATAAATGGAGTCATGTAATATGAAGCTTTTAGATTTAGCTTCTTTCACTTAACAAGGGGATTTCAGGTTTATCCATATTGTTGCTGGTATCACATTTGATCCTTTTTTCTTGCTGCATAGTATTCCATTGTATGGATGTACCATAGTGTGTTCATCCATTCACTAGCTGAAGGACAGTTGAGTTGTTTACAGTTTGGGGGGATTATAAGTAAAGGCAATAAAGGAGCTTCCAAAGAAAGCAAGAGAACAGGCTCAGAGCCCCAGGGGAAAAAATCAAAGGTGTACTGGAGAGGTTTTGTGTAAACAACATAGGTTTTCATTTTGCTTGGGTTAATACCTAGGAGTGAGATCACTGGGTCATGTGGTAACTATGTGCAACTTCATAAGAAACTGCCAAAGTCTTTTCCAAAAAGCTGTACCATTTTGCATTCTCCCTTAGCAGTGTTTGAGAGTTCCAGTTGCTCTGCATCTTCACCAGCACTTGGTGTTGTCAAATTTCAAAAAAGGTTTCTCCCCCCTAGACTTTCTAATACCCAGTGTAGGGGTATTTCATTGTGATTTTTAACTTGAATTTTCCACATGACTAAGATATTGAACATGTTTTCATGTGTGTATTTGCCATCCATATGTCTTTGGTGAAGTGTCTTTTATCCATTTTTTAAAGTAGAGTCTTTTTTAATCACAAATTTTAATGGAATGCACCATCACTCAATCCTGCTAACATTTGGCTTGCCTGATTTTTTACAAAATACCAAAAGTTTGATACTTTCAAACATTTATAAACATCTTATTTTCTTTTTTAAAATTGAAGTATAGTTGATTTACAATATTGTGTTAGTTTCAGGTGTACAGCAAAGTGATTTATATATGTATATATGTACTTACGTGTGTATGTATATATATATGTGTGTGTGTGTATATATATATATATATATAAAAGAATCTGAAAAAATATATATCTATAAAGAATATATATATGTAGTTTTCAGATTCTTTTCCATTTTAGGTTATTACAATATACTGAATATAGTTCCCTGTGCTATACAGTATAAACATCTTGTTTTCAAACATTAAGCTTATGACAGGAATTAGTGAAGTCTGGACTTACATCGTGGCTCTGTCATTGACTATCTGGCTGAGCTTAGCAAATCATTTGACCTCTGTAAGACTCAGTTACTTCATCTGTAGAATGGTCTCAATGCCTAATTGCTGATGGGTGTTAGGATTAAATTAGCTCATTGCATAAACACAACACGTAGTAGGCATTCACCAAATAATAATTCTTCTTACAAATATCAGTATCACTGACTCAGGTGAACTTATGTAGGCAGGTCCACGTTATCCATTGTAGCACCAGTGTCTAGTATAATACCAAGTGCATGAAAGGAGTGAATGAAGTGGTTGAATGAATAAGTGAGTCAAGGAAAGCATGCCTACTGTTTATACTCAACTCACCAAGGATATCACACATACAGTTTTGTGAGGCACTGTCTTGAATCTAGGGGTATTTGCTGAATTGTAGCTCTGTTACATTTTCCATTTATTTTAGTGCTGTAGTTATTGATATCTTTTTACCCATGCACTTCAAATTTATTTTTAGGGAGGCTGAGGGTATAAGGATTTGGGATGTCACATGATTTTCTTCTTCTTCCCTCTGTTTTTATATGCTTTTTCAAAGGTCAAAGAACCATGACCCATGACTCATTCTTAGGTTTCTGTCCCACTTGAAAGGGATACTTGCAAGTAATTGCAGATAAATCTATGGCTTCCCAGCTTTGTTAAACGCTGCTCATCACTCAGTTCTGCTGGAGGTTGCTGCCAATTATGTCTTGGCTGTTTTTGGGGTAGTGGGTGTGTGTAGGCTGGTCTTTGCCTTCTCCAAGAAAGAGGGCCTGTAGATAGAGCCTCTTGAGTTCCTATAACCTGACCCCATTTTGAAGAAATTGCTGACTTTGGCAGGGTGCTTTCAGAGCCTCACCCATTCCAGAAGTGGTCTGAAAAACCATTGTTCCAGCTGGTTGCTGCTGAGTCAGCTCTTAGAACCGGGCCAGAAGATCTCATTCTGTAGGCTGAGCAATATTGGAAACCAGCCTTCCACCCTAAAGGGAGGGCGTTAACATTAAGCCAGTTTGCTCTCTTCTGCAGAAGTAGCTTTTCTAGGTTGTGGGAAATGGAAATAAGGGTGGAGAATGTCTGAGTCTGGATGCTCTGTGATGTGTTAATTATTTTATGTTCCATCTAGCTTCGAACTTCACACCACTGTCGCTGTGGAAAGTTCTCCAAATTGAACTGCCTTTCATATTCTGGTAATCCATTTCACCTTTGAGAGTCTAGTAGAAGCAGTAATCTCATCTTTGAGGAGAAAATGACAAAGCTCTTCTTGGTATAGATTTTCAAAGCAACTCTCACACTTGGTAAATTCCCACCTAACATAAATGTGTTTTCAGTTCTTCTTCATTAAAAAGTTGGTTAGAACATTCCTTCGAGTTTTTACAGAGTCATGTTCTTCTTAAGCCTCATCTTGGTCGTTTCTATTAGACCCCTAAGAGCTGGCCTATAGGGGTGCAATTATAATGAGGAGGTAAATGCACTTGAACTTTGTCCTGCTCTAGCCCTTTTCTGTTGCTGTTCGTGTGTTTTGGTGATGTTGGCATAGCTGTTTCAAAAAACGTTGCAGTCAGCACACACTTGCCCTTGCCATTGGTAAGAAACCCCACTGTAAGAAACTTAAGGAAGTTGATGGAATTCAGGGAAATGGGTTCCAGTTAGAGGTCAGAGAAACACATATTATTTTCGAATAACAGAGACAGTAGCTCTGTCTTACTCAGCTGTCCTTTCTTGCTGTGACATTGCTTCATTTAACTGCCTTGCAAGGAGCATGTTTTTGAACCTGAGAATAATGCAAGTGATGTCATTATGAGTTAGAAGACGTTTTAAAATTAATTATAATATCTTTAAATGGCGCTCCTCTGAGATTAGCAGTAGCATGCTGAAAGAGAAAGAACTTAACTTCCAGACTTGGGCTGTCCATTGTGGTAGCCGGTAGCCACGTGTGACTGCTGGAGCATTTCATATGCGATCAGGCTGCATTGAGATAAGCTGTCCATGTAGAATATATACCAGATTTTGAAGACTTGGTATGGAAAAAGAAGGTAAAATATCTTATTAATAATTCTTTGTTGATTTCATGTTGAAATTACAGTATTTTGGATATATTGGGTTAGGGTAAAAATTTAAACAATGTTAAATTTATTTCACTTGTTTCTTTTTACTTTCTTCAAACCGTTTTTAAGTATAGTTAATTTACAATGTTGTGTTAGTTTCAGGTGCACAGCAAAGTGATTCAGTTATATATTTATATATATGTATACAATGTATATATGTATTTTAGATTCTTTTCCATTAGAGGTTATTACAAGATATTGAATCTAGTTCCCTGTGCTATACAGTAGGTTCTTGTTGATGATCTGTTTTATAGACAGTAGTGTGTATCTGTTAATTCCAAACTTCTTTTTAATGTTACGTGTGTAATTTAAAATTTCGTATGTGGTTCACATTACGTCTTTATTAGACAGTGCTGAAAGATTGACTATGGCAGTGGTACCCTTCATTCCGAAGGCTGTAGATGTCGTAGTCCTGTCTCGCGGCAGTGTTCATTTGCTGAAGAGGCCTCTCCATCTGTGGAGCGTTCACATCTGTGGAGCAAAGCCTGTGAGAGCTGTGGTAGATCCGAAGCCCTGGAGGTAGGTAGGTGATGGCTAAGGTTTCTTCCCTGGATAGTTGGGCTCATGGCGGCCTTAGTGTGACTTTCAAGATAGAGAAGTGAGGTCACAAGGTCAGAGTGTGAAGGGAAACCCCAGCAATTTCTCTGGAGAAGCTTGCTTTCCACAGGAGTTCTACTTGACCTCTTTTTCGTGCTTGGTATCCTCGCACATTGGTGAGGCTCTCTCTGATGTGATGAGCTGAGTAGGAGTTACGGAGGGCTGCCACCTGAAGTGGCGTGCTTCTGTGCCATGTTTAAAATCATCCCTTTTGCTAATATTCCTGAGAATATTGAGGGAGGCCTGTGTGTGGTGCTGCCACCTGGGATTTTTTTTTGATCTGGCTATTAGGAGAGTAGACTAAGTTTACCCAGAGCTGAGCCTGGGTGCTAGATAGGATCAGACACTCAGAACCAACAAGAGCTGTATTTCTTGTGCACAGGGAGCTTACGATATGCCACACATTATTCTAGGACCGAGGATGCAGCAGCAAGAAAGCAGACTAAAATCCCACCTTTAGGGAGCTTACATTCTGGTGGAGCCTATAGTGCAGTTAAAAACTCTCATTTCGAATAGATTTGTGAGCTGGAGGGGGTCTTGGGGATTATGTAGCCCAATCCATTTATTTAACAGAATAACTGTCATTTTACGTGTTGAATCTATCATAGGGGCTAGTGCAGTGCCTCACATATGGCAGACTCCAATTGTGTACGTTCATTTATTCAACAGGTATTTATTAAATACCTACTACATTTTAGGCACTTTTCTAAGCATTGGGAATATATTGGCAAACAGAAGAAAGATTACTGTTCTCAAGGAGCTTCGATCCCATCTGGGTGGGTAATGGGGTGTCAGTTGGTGGCCATGAAATATAAGTAAGTTATATGGTATGTCTGAAATTGATAAAGATCTGTGACAGGAACAAGGCAGGGGGTATCGGGAATGCTGATGGGAGATGGGTGGCAACTTTCAGTAGAGCCTAATTTGGGAGGTGACTTTTGTGCAAGAGTTGGGGTGGAGGATATTTACCATGCAAATATCTGGGGTTGCGGTTGGTGGTAAGGGCACTGGGGGGTACATTCCAGGCGAAGGGAGCAAACCAGTGCAGAGTCACCAAGGCAGGAGCCTACCTAATCTGTTCGAGGAGCAGTCAGGGGGGCCAGTGTGGCTGGACCACAGTCTGCACAGAGGAGAAAGAGTATTGGAAGATGAAGTCAAAGAGGTGATACGGAATCGGATCATGGGTGAACTTCACTTTTACAATACAGGATTTTGAGCAGAGAACTTCTGTGGTCTGACTTACATTTTTCATTTGTTTTTTTTAACATACAGTAAAATTCCTCTTTTATTGGTGTACAGTACTCTGAGCTTTAATAAATGCACACAGTCATGTAACCACTATGATAATCAAGGTACAGAATCAGTCCTTCCTTCCATCACTCCAGAAACCTTCCCCGTGCTGCCCCTTGGTAGGCTAAACACCTTAAAGGACAATTCTGGATGCTCTGTGGATCTCAGACTATGGGGAGGCACCTGGCACACAGGAAGACCAGTTGGGAGGCTTATGCAGCTGTGGGTAAGCAGTGATGGAGGCTTGCCTAGGGTGAGTAGGAAGGTAGAGGTTTGATGGGAAGTGTGAGAGAAAGAGAGGAGAAAATGATGACGTGATGATTTTTGCCCTGAGCCAAAAGGAAAGGTGGTACCATCATTTACTGAGATGGGGCAGGTTGCAGGTTTGAAGGGGAAGAATATTGTTCAACTTTGGACATTTTTGGTCTCATAAGCTATAAGATATACAAGCAGAGATATCGATGGGGAAGTCAGATGAATTGAAATGCACAGATGATGTTTAGAAACCAATTTTCACATCGTGAAACAGTTGGGGGAAAAATGTGCGATTCTTATAGAAACCACTTGTGAGTCTTTAGGATTCAGAGGTGCTTGAGTAATCTGATCCCCAGGATTTTTGTCTGCACATCTTTTTTATGGTCCTTCAGTTCATTTCTTTATTCGTTCTTTGGTAGATAGATATATATCCTTTCTACGCAGAGAATACCACAAAGTTCAATGCGACTATAGTGGTCCTGGTGTTTGTTTGACTTGTTAATTGAAAAAAATGACCTGTGTTAGGAGTAAGGAGGAACTAGTTCAGAAGGACTCTTTTTATTCCACCAAAGATGTTTAACTCCAGGAAGAACTTCTGGTGTTTGACTTTGGGTCACTGTGTATCGATTGACTCACTTCTGGTGCCTTTAGCTGCCAATGCACTTGAGTTGAAGAAGAGAGAACTGAAGGGAAGGCTAAAATTAAAAGCAAGATATGATGTTAGTTGGCAAAGAAAAGTAGAATGCAAAATTCTATATATGGTCTAATCTCAAATTAGATTGAAAACTTGTATGTACATGTACAGAATACATTCTGAACAGAATATCCTAAAATACAACAACCACTGTCTCTGTCCTGTGAAATGATGGGACACGTTCGCTTCATTTAAAATATTTTTCCACGTTTTTGGGAATTTCAATAAATAGATATATTTTTCTTTCTTTTTAAAAAATTTATTCAGGAAATGTTTATTCAATATTAGATTCAGACCTGGATGGAGGTAGATCAGTGACTAAGACAGGAAAAGGCTTTGCAACTTCAGGGAGCTAATAGCCTTGTGAAATCATTACAGTTTTATAATTAGAAGAAAGACACACTAATTAACGAACAAAGAATGCAAGTGAACTTGTCTGGTTTAATTGGCTTTTTTAGGCACACGAACTGAGCTAGTTTTTTATGAATCACTCTCCATCCACGTTTCTCCCTGTGATGGTCTTAGAGGAGTGAGCCTTTGTGACTATGTGACTCCTGGCTGCATTTCTGAAGCCACTCATGTAATATGGAATATCTTGTAGTAGTGGGGTGAGGGGTCTCTCCCCCCTTACCATGGAGAGGGACTGCATAAAGCCCAGACATGTGCCAGCCTTGGGCTTAAATGATCCTACCACAGGGCAGCCGAAAAGATCATGGTTCCTTGGCAGAAGCTTTGGGGGAAGGTCACACCTGCTGTCAATCTGACCTAAGATGAGTTACCCAGCCTTGCTAAGCAAGACTCTGCTACCTAATCTGGAAAATACCTGGAACTAGGCGAAACTGATTCTCTGTGACTCCAGAATTTGCACAGTGGTGGTGCTGGACAGTGCCTACTTTGGACTTCAAGAATGTTCACCTCATGGATATTATTTACATGAACATATTTATCCAACCTCCCTTCTGTTAAGAGATGTCCTGTGCCAAACCCATACTTTGTTTCAGTGACCCGAAAAATGGAGCTGATTTTAGAGAGTTTGCAGAGAATATCTGTTCTCACTGAGAGACTTGGACCAGGAGATTTAATTTTCCCCCATGACTGTCTCTCCATTTAGGTTGAAATATGTTTAATGGAATTGGCATCCAGCTCTTACATTAGTTGGTGACTGGCTAGATGCCACAAGTGGGAACCAAGAGGAATAGGAGGGGTTATTTTGTACCTGAAGATTTGAATCCTGCAAGAAACATTTTCTCATACCTTCTCTGTACTGGATCTTGTAGCTGGTTGAGTTTTGCTTTCCTCCTTTTTTTCTCTCTTCTTGTGTGAAAATGTTGATATGGTGACTTCCTTCTAATTTTATCAAATACAGTATGTCCAGAAACAAAACAGAACCATGTTTCCGTGTGTGATTCCTGGCAGAAATGGTGCGATTTCATCTCTGGATAAAACTGTGAATTTGTGGGAAGCAATATGGTATGGGTACTTAGGGAAAGCAAAAGGAATACAGAGCCTGGCTGCCAGTCGCCTTTGTCTTGGTGGCTGGAGGAAATCACTCATGATTTGTAGGAGCTGAGGCTCCAGAGGGTAGAGTCAGTCAACAAGCAGGCAAGCCGGGTGAAGCCAAGGAGCAGGCAGTATTATATTTCCAGTAGAGCCACATTATTTATGCATTCATATTGCACAAGTGTGTGTGTTTGTGTGTGTGTATGTGCATGAGAGAGACAGAGGCAGAGACAGAGAGAGAGAAGGAACACAAACAAGAACAAACATAGACAACTATCAATAAAATAGTATAGCCTTGAAGGCTGTCCCTAGAGTTGGGGTGACATGGAAGACATGATTCTGCTGGTCTCAGTTCCCAGGAGCCACACGCAGCATTAGCACCTCTTGAGCCGAGTATGACGATGCTGGTTAAAGACACATTTTGTATATGGCAAGGCTCCTTAAATGTAAACCAGCTTCTTCATGCTGGGCTCATCTGGAGAAACAGTGAGCTGTTCCAACACTGGAGACAAACTGACTGAGTTTAATGTATTGAGAGTAGAATACATTTCATAGATGGTCTAAGGGCTTTTTCAACAGTTTTGACTGTTGTGCAGTGCTGGGGTTAGGTGAAGCCAATGAGGCACTCACCTTCAGCACAAAATTTAAGGAGGTGCTCAAAAACTTCATAATCAAGAGAAATAATACTGTAATGCATTATTTTTTAAAGGTAAAAATTATTTTAAATAAAGGTAGATCAGTGTTACTTTTTTCCTTTTGCTTCAGGCTTCAATACAGCTGAGCATGGCACTGTTAGCTGATTTTGTCTTTATTTCAAGCTGATATTTGGTTCATCAGGGATTTTTTGCATTAATTTTTATTTTAAAAAGTATTACATGAAAATAACTGTTTCTCTCAGTTACTGAGTTTTGGGGACACTTCTGTAAAATTTGTACCCTAGGGTTGTGCCTTATTTGTTTCACTCTAGTCTGGCTCTGTTCGTGATGTTTGCCTTAATTTTTAACTTTAGAAGCCCTGAGTAAAAAATGATTCTAAGGGACAAAAAGAGCACCCAGGGTGGTGACTAACTTCAAGAAGCTCAGTTCTTATAGAGTATTATCTATGTTCATGAACTGAACTCCTTTTTATATGCCATGATATGGGAAAGACTACTTACATATTCATTTATTTAATGGTTATTTATTCAACACTTACTGTGTACTTGACACTATTTTAGGTGCTGGGGTTACAGTGATGCACCAATTAGACAAAATCCCAGCATTCATAGAGCTCACACCCCATTGGTAACCATACATCATATCTAGTGTTCACAACAACTCTGCAATATAGGTATCAATTTCACCATTTTACAGGTGAGAAAAGTGAGGCTCAAAGAATAACTCTAGCTGCAGATAACTAAGTATGGCATCGTCCAGCATAGAATCTAGTGTTGAAAGGATTCAGAGAAAGCCACACTTAACTGTGACGTGGGCTTAGTCAATCGGAAGCTTCCTGGAATAGGAGTCCTATATTGGTTCTTAAAGGAGAACGTTATGGAAACGTTTAAATACAAAACTGAATGTAGGCAACAATACAAAACCCCTTTTCCTTGATTTTGGCAAAGCAATAAAATGGCACAGAGAAAGCCAGGCAAAAAGATGAAGATAGAAAAGTATTTACCTATCTCAATCAGCAGCAACCACTAGATGTCTGGAGTAGCAGTGAGAGTTCACCTTTTATACCAGCTCCAAGCTGTTAGAATTGGAAGCCTTTATCCAGGTTTAGAGAAGAAGAGTACAGTGATTGATTAGTAATGTCTGCATGGGATTGCCATGGATCACCACTAGTTTTATGATAGTATGTTACATACATTATGATATTGGTATCACTATGTTGATTGTCCTAGTGCCCTAAGCTGAATTTCCAGATTGTCAGTATTAGGATGTGTAGAAATTATTGTCGAATGGGTTATTAATAATTGTCACTTGATGGGCGAGTTTGTCCATTTCTACAAAAAAGTATGGTGGGATTTTGATTTCGATTGCATAGAATATAGAGATATAGATCAATTTGGGGAGAACTGACATTTTAAAAATATTGAACATGAATAGAGTACATCTTTTAAAATATTTCACAGTAAAGTTTTACAGTGTTTATATAGGTCACGCACATTTCTAGTCAGATTTATCCCTATTTTTTGTTTTTAATGCTGTTATAAATATTATTTTAAATATTCAATTTCTGATTACAAATTACAAGTACAGGTATACTTTTGAGACATTGTAGTTTCAGTTCCAGACTACTGCAATAAAGCGAATATTGCAGTAAAGTGAGTCACATGAATTTTTTGGTTTCCCAATACATGTAAAAGTTATGTTTACACTATACTGTAGTCTATTAATTGTGTAATAGTATTATGTCTAAAAAAACAATGTACATACCTTAATTAAAAAATAAAAAACAAAAACATAATTTCAATCATCAACGATATCTGATCATAGATCACCATAACAAATAAAATAATAATGAAAAGTTTGAAATACTGTGAGAAATACCAAAATGTGACCCAGAGACATGAACTGATCAAATGCTGGGAAAATGTTGGGAAAATGGTGCTGATAGACTTACTCGATTCAAGGTTGCCACATAGTTTCAATTTGTAGAAATGTCAAGTGCAATAAAGCAAAGCACAATGAAACGAAGTATGCCTGTATATAGAAATATAATTGATGTTTGTATAGTAATCTTGTATTCTTCAGTGTTGCTAAACTTGCTTATTAGTAGATAGTTTTATTGTATATTTTATCAAATTTTCTATGTAGATCAGGAGTTAGCAAACTTTTTCTTAAAAAGCCAGAGAGTAAATATTTTAGGCTTGTGGGTCATATAATCTTCGTGGCAACTTCTCAACTTTTCCCCATTGTATGGGGAAAGCAGCATAGACAATACATAAGTGCACATGTGTGACTGTGTTTCAGTAAAACTTATCTAGAAAAACTTTTGTGGTTTGCCATCTCCTGACATAAATATTTTGCCACCTGAGAAAAAAATATAGTTTTATATCTTCCTTTTCCAATCTGGATGCGTTTTATTTCCTTTCCTTGCTTTATTGCACTAGCTAGTATTTCTAGTAAAATGTTGAATAGAAATGGAAAGAATGGATGTTCTTGTCTTGACACTCTTTCATCATTAAATATGGTGTTAGCTGTAGGTTTCTCATAGATTCCCTTTCTCAGGTTGAAGAAGTTTCCTGTTACTTGTAATGTGTCAAGGGTTTTTATCAGGAGTCAGTGTTGGAGTTTGTTAAATGCTCTTTCTCTGTCTGTTGAGATGATCATATGATTTTTCTTAAGTTTATTAAGTATGGCAGATTATACTGATAGATTTTTCTGATGTTAAACTGATCTTGCATAACTAGGATAAACCCCACTTTATCATACTTTATTATCCTGTTTATTTGTTGCTGGATTTGATTTATTGATATTTTATTTAGAATTTTTATAGCAATGTTCATATGAGATATTGCTCTGCAATATGTATAGTTTGCTATTATTTTGATGAAAAGAAACAAACCCCATATATATATATATATATATATATATATATATATGAAAGGAGTGAATATTTACATTGCTTACTTTAGACATATGATTGGGGAATAGGGATAGGATAGTTTAACTTTGCCTTCATGTAACATGTTTCCTTTTTCTTTTTATTTGTGAATAAAATGTGTAAACCCAAAGTGAAATTCATGATAACTTCTGGGAAATTCTTTGGGGTCTGTGTAAGTTGGAGAGAAATTATCTGGGTTTAGGTGAGAATTAGATCCTTCCTAAAACTGTTGACTAAATCAAGTGTTTCTATTGTCTGGTTGCTCCTTTGGGAAGGAAAGTAGTGTAGTGGGCATGGATTTTTGTAACAGACAGATCTGACCTTGAATTTTGGTCCTGTTAACTGACTTGCCTGTGGGCTTTTAATTTTTCTATATTTAAAATGGGCATAAGATCTACCAGACCATATTGTTGTAAGGATAAAGGGTACTGTAAGGAAACTAGCATATAGAACATTTTTAATAAATGGTAATCTTTACTACCACTGTTGCTGCTGGTCAATTTATAGGATCAAAGAAACTCAAGGTCTCAAGTTTAACTTTGCACTCAGTGCCTAAGTTGTCTTCATGTTTGACAGGTGATCTTTTGCCAATGTGACCTTGGATCATCCTTTAACTTCTTTGAGTCTTAATTTAATTATCCATGAAAATGGGATAATAGTGGTGCCCTCCTAGTTGAGTGGTATTGATGAGATATTACTTGTAAGGTGTTGAGCATTAATGGTGCTTGACACATACTAAGTGTTCAGTATTATCAACTAGCCTGGTCGGCCTCATTCTTGT
Source organism: Eschrichtius robustus (assembly GCF_028021215.1). NCBI lineage: Eukaryota > Metazoa > Chordata > Mammalia > Artiodactyla > Eschrichtiidae > Eschrichtius > Eschrichtius robustus. The sequence continues at coordinate 24,562,151 of NC_090835.1, forward strand.
TAGTCACAATTTAGTAGGATTAGTTCCTCCTCTGTTTTTCACATGACTTCTCTGTTAAAGGATAAATCCTTCCTGTCCTTTTCTCCTAAACGCCCTCCCCCCCGTTGGCGTATATGTGCTCATATACACATATATATGAGCACATATACGCCAACGGGGGGGAGGGCGTTTAGGAGAGGTTGGGTATATTTGTCTAACTGACAAAGTGATTTTAAATCTTTTATGCAGCAAATTATCAACACTGTCTTAGAGCTATTTTTGATTCAGCATACCATTTGTGTTTTCACTGAAGATAAGCACGTGTCTCTGAATGGGTTGGAGTAAATGTGGAGATTGTTGACATCTCTCAAAATTGATATATCAATCTGGAGGATCTGTTATATATACATTTGTAATAGATGAAAAATAAACCAGATTGCAAATCTTTTTTTTTTTTTTTTTTTTTTTTGAAGCAAACCATGTACCAGGTTTTTGGTCCAAATTGTGTAGGATAAGTTAAATTGCATTCTGTTAACCCATATGAGTATATTTCTTTAAGCATGATTATGTTGAAATAAAGTTTTAAAAAGCAAACAAAAAAAAATTTGAGCCATCAATAAATACTCTCTGTCCAGTTACTCTTGGCTCCACCCTTTCCAAGGATGTCACAGGAAAACCCTACCAAATGGCTTCTGAAATCTAGATACCCTTTGCTGTATTCTTTGACCTATGATCTGTAATAAAGAACTGTAAGAATTACTGAAAGAAGCTGGTTGGTTATGGTTTTTTCTTGCTAATCTTGTGGTATATCCTGTTAGTCATTACGTACTTTTTTTTTTCAATTTATTTTTGGCCGCACTGCATGGCAAGCAGAACTTCCCCGACCAGGGATCGAACCTGTGCCCCCTGTATTGGAAGCAAGGAGTCTTAACCACTGGACCACCAGGGAAGTCCCATTACGACCTTTTGAAGGATACATTTAATAAATTTATGAAGTAGAAAGGTCTGTTTAATAAAGTGTTCTGAAAATTTCATCTAAGGATTCATTTGAAGATCATCTGGATACTTTTACGAATAACACTATACAATTTTCTTTGAGTGATAGGCCTTCATTGTATGTATTCATGATGTTTAAAACCATTTAAAGAACACTTATTTTCTTCTATGTTTTCCAAAGTATGAGGAACAATTCCTATTATATATTTCTATTGCCTTGATAGGAAGTTATACGAAATAATTCGCATACAGTTGAGTGATGGGGGGAAAATGCCCCTTAGTTTCAACCACTGCGTTTTTTTTTTTTTAATTTTTATTTATTTATTTATTTATTTATTTATTTATTTATTTATTTATTTATTTATTTATTTATTTATTTATTTTTGGCTGTGTTGGGTCTTCGTTTCTGTGGGAGGGCTTTCTCTAGTTGCGGCAAGCGAGGGCCACTCTTCATCGCGGTGCGCGGGCCTCTCACTATCGCGGCCTCTCTTGTTGCGGAGCACAGGCTTCAGACGCGCAGGCTTAGTAGTTGTGGCTCACGGGCCTAATTGCTCCGCGGCATGTGGGATCCTCCCAGACCAGGGCTCGAACCCATGTCCCCTGCATTGGCAGGCAGATTCTCAACCACTGCGCCACCAGGGAAGCCCCACTGCGATTTTTAAAATGGAATTTTCCAAGCGATTAATCCCCAAATGTGGGCAGGTGCATTTGGGTTTTTCATTTGCCAGAACATATTTCATGCTTAAAATTTTAATGAAAAACAATAAAAAGCAAACTGGTTTTTAGGTTTCTGGAAAAAGAGATGACCTTTCTGTCTGCCGTCTTTAAGATAACAAAATTAGTAAATGCATCTGATTTTAAAAAGCATTTAAACCCATTTTTCTACAGATACAGTGGCAAAACCGAATTTGTTATTTAGTAGTTGGCACATTGATTTGCTTCCTTTTTTTAGTAGTTCTTTTGAACCATTAAGTTTAGAAGAGACCCAAAACAACTTGACAGCTAGAAGTCGAGTGGTGCAGTGGGAAAAAAAAATAGTTGTTTTGTCTCTGTCCATTGCTTATTCTGTTTTCTGTTTTTAACTTGATTTTTTTCCCCCTGTAAGAGTCGAAAGAATGTTGTAATGAATCTAGATATACCCATCACCTTGCTTAACAATGATCAGCTCTTGGCCAATCTTGCTTCATCTGTACATCCATATCCCCGTGACACTGGGTTATTATTATTTAAGATTCTTTGATGTGGACCATTTTTAAAGTCTTTATTGAATTTGTTACAATATTGCTTCTGTTTTATGTTTTTTGGTGTTTTGGCCGCGAGGCATGTGGGATCTTGGCTCCCCGACCAGGGATCAAACCCACAACCCCTGCACTGGAAGGCAAAGTGTTAACAACTGGACCACCAGGGAAGTCCCAGACACTGGATTATTTTGGAGCAAATCCGGGACATTGAATAACTTCATTTATAAACATTTCAATGTGTTTGGTCTCGGGGTGGGGGTAGGGCATTCCTTTTCATCCTTCACATGGTCAGAATAGTTACAGAGGGAGGAAGAATGGCCCCAAATTTAGACTTTTGACGTTATCTCCAAATGAAGGTTGACATAGAGCCACATAGATATATATTCACAGGATTTTAACTAATATATCTAAAAATAAATCACAATTTTTATAAGCATTTCTGGATGTTTTGTAGCAAAGACCTCAAAAATTGAAAGTTTCCTGGGCCTCTCCTGACACCACAGAGGCCCTGTCAGTTTTGCCTGCTTTTAGAGAAGCACTGCTAATTAAAACTATATTGTACCTTGGATTGCTTTTTGCTAAATACCTAAACTCTTGAGCACAAGCATATGCTACACATTCCAAAGCAAACAAACAAACAAAACCACAGTAACACTGACTCGGGAAAACTGACCTTTGTGTTAACATGTCATGTTAGCCAAAGCCTTAAGAAACTCTGAAAACCAATGTCCCCAGGTTATGAGTATGAAGTGTGTACTTCTGCCTTTGCTACCATTTGCAGTTCTTGTAACTATCACAGATCATTTGTGTTCATTGTGTAAAGAAAACACAGATAAGCAAAAGGGGGGAATAAAAATCACCCAAGTCCCACTACTTGGTCACTGTTAATATTCTCATGTTGATTTCCTTCCTATTTTTTTTTTTTTCCTGTGAGTATATAGGTGAAGTACGTAGATATGTAACATGTGTACCTATGTTAACCAGAATTGTTTTTTATCCTTTTTTCCTACTTGGAATGTTGTGCCATTTTTCTCTTCCAGTTCCTATACCTGCCACATAACTGGTAAGGGCTCCCTCTGTATCCATTGCGTGATGAATTTTCCCTTAGCTGCTACATGGCTCACTTACGGACATGTAGGTTGCTGCATAAATATTTCTTAATGAGAGTAGTTTTACCCAAACTGAACCACATTGTCTAGCCAAAGAAGGTAAGGATCTGAGATACTAAATCAACCAAAACACTTTGACTTAACAATCATGAATGCAGATGGCCACTGCATGTTTTTTGTTTTTTTAAAACTACTCCTAAAGTCTTGTGAAATATTTGTTGTCCGTGAATGTGCCTACATGTATTCTAATTATTACTGACATGCTAGATTTGGCAACATATTGTGGATAAGCCATTATAAGAATATTTTCTATTAGGGTTAGCCTGTATCTGATATAGACCACAGCATTTGATAATGAGAAATAAAGGGAAAAGGTACCTTAAATCATGCATATTTTTCTTTCTCTTGCTCATTGGTCACTAGAGCTGTGTTTAACCCTTGCATGCATTGCTTGTGCGCACACGGGGGCATGTGTATGCATGTATGTGTGCACATGTGCCTATGGGCTTGTATTGGTGCCTGTTGGTGAGTATCTAGGTTTGGGCAGAACTGAGTGTCCGTAGTATCTTGGCAGTTCAGCTGGCCTTGACTGAAGGTCTGCTGCTTTTTCTTCTCTGGGGAACCTGTAGTCTGAATATGTAGCCTGCTGGCCCATCTCTATTTTAAGTTGTTATCCCACTTGGTCTGAAACCTTTGGAAGCATATTGTGTTTCTGCTGTGGATGAGTTGGTTGGCAGTGAGAGGCCGGTAAACTTATTCTCTCATAGGAATTTAATGACATTAAAACATTGGTGATGCCATTTAAGAGCAGTTTTGACAAATAGTCTCTCTGCTAAAGACCCTGGCTGCAGGTTAGAATACTGTTAAGCCATCAAAATGTTAAGCAAATAAATGTTGAGTTTGCTATTGAACATGAGATGAGGCTGTGCGTATTATTAATTTCCTGGGGGATTCGGGAATAGCTATTACATGGCCCACTATTTTTTTTTTTTTGGTCTTCTTGTTGTTAGTATTGTAAATTGGATGACAACTCTTGTCCATAGTTATTTCAAGATTTCTGCAGGAGGTTATTAATAAGGGATTTTTTAAAATAAAGTTCATTCATTCTTACGGCATCTAATTATCTCTTTTCCTTGGCTGGATCTATTCAGTGAACAAGAAAAATCAGAATTAGATGTGGAAGGAGGCCAAAAGCAGGGGCAGAAGATGGCAGTGGAAATACCAAAATCAGGGCACTTGTGAAGCACATTATGATTGTAAAAGGAAGGAAAGAATCTTTAAAATAGGTTTGTTCTGCCTTTTTTTTTCCTTAAGAGATTTGTTATCTATTTTTGTAGCCTTGTCTAAGGCAGGGGCACTGGTCCAGGATTCATGAGGTCACCTGCCAGCCCTACACTCCATTCCGATTAGTTTTTAATGACCTGGTGAGGAGGGCCGTTTTAATGGGAGGAAAGGAATGGAAAACGGCAAATGCAGGAGCTCGGGTGGTCCATTTGGCCAGTGGGGACCTGTCTCTTGTTTCCCTGGGGCCCAGCCTCTCATTGCTGGAGTGCTTCTTTATCATATGAGCTTTTGCTGGAAGCTGCATCTATGAAGTACTTTCCCAGTGCCACAGAGTAGTACCTACCTTAGTCGGTGAGAAGACAAGGGTGAAGAAGCCTTATCATCATGAGAATGACTACAAATATAAAGGCTTGGTCTGATATAAGTATGCATTCAGTAACCATTAGTTGTTAGCAATATTTGTACTGAATTTATAGCAACTCCTCATAACAACCCAGTGAGTTCACATGATTGTCAAACCCATTTTAGTGATGAGAATATTGAGTCTTCTGGAGTACCTTACTTACCCAGCTAATCAGTGGCTCTGTCTGGGTTCAAACCCAGGTTGGAATGGTTACTAAAACTTATGCTCATAAGCACTGATAATATTAGAGGTCAGTACCAGTTGTGTAATGGGTGCTTGCTGTTGGCAACTATTTTGTAGACATTCTCATGTAATCTTTATGAAACCCGGTGATGTTGGTCTGACCTGACTCACCCAAGATCACACAGCTTACAAGAGGTGGGGTGGAGTTGTGAATTCAATCTTGATTCTGTCTTCTGTGGTGTCATAGTGATTTCAATCCTGGAGGCCGAGGAACTACAGGGTGAATTATCTGTGATTTTACTAAAATTAGGCTCCTACTTTTGAGCCGGAGTTCAGCTCTGATTTTCCTCTTCAGTTCTTCCTGCAACCTCTCTACCCTCCTCATACCTGAGGAAGTTGGCGCTAGTTAGAGGGAATCCACCACCATCCCAGAGAGTGAGCAGTGAGCAGCTAGAATGCCCCTGCTCTGACCAGTGCCAACGGGCAAAAGACCAGAAGAGAAGCATCTGTGCATCAACCTCCCCTTCTTAGTGTAGAGCAGGGAAAATGGGTGTATCAAAGTCAGGCTGACTGTGTGATTTGGGGTAAATTCTTAATCACCATGACCTGTTTCCTTATCTGTAAAATTGTGTTGACTGTATCTCCTTTGTAGGGTAATTATAAAAAATAAAGTATATTCAGGACACGTGAGAACCATCATATCTATTTCCATTTTTGCCAGTCAAAACCCACCCTTGTTCTCTGAATTTTGAGGTCTTAAGAGCCTGCTTCACCTAACACATGCTCCTATGTTAGCCTCTTTTGTATTTCATAAAACGGATTTATTTAGCTAAGCCTTGACCATCAGGATTTGAATAAAACGTCAGTAGTTTCTGCTAATTGATCTTCTTTGCATACAAAGATGGACTGGATTGGCTATTCTGAAACGTAGGTATTTTCCAGATCCCTTTTTCCTTGTTTCTCTGCACCTGATTTTGTTTTGTTATGAAACAGATTTGTAGGTGGGCTTTAGAAACCCAGTTTTTCAAGCCTGACTATTCCAAGGGCTGATCACTTCCCCATGTAGACCTTTGGAAGTACAATACAGTGCAAGAGAGGAAAGCAGGCAGGATTGAGGTTCTCGGCTGGGAGCCACTTGTAGGTGTTAAGGTGGGATACCTGGCTATGGGTACTGGTTTGCCATCACGAAGACAGCAAGCACTGGTGGGTTGGGTTTTCCTGGATCCTCTTTTCTTCCCAACTTCCATTTGTGTACAGGGCTCAGTCATCTTTAACCCAACCCTGTTGCTTACTGCTGCCATTGTCGCCTTCTCTTAATTATTACTCATCTTTGGTTCAGTGCCTTAACTGGGGAATTAGGAAAGGAGACAAGAGCCTTGCATATAAAGGGATATTTGGTAGCCTCCAGTAGTACAGAAATTCAGAGAACCTCTCTTAAGGAAGCTTCACTTAACCAGCTTGCTCTTTTTTTTTTTTTTTTTTAACATTTATTTATTTACATTTATTTATTTACTTATTTGGCTGCGTCGGGTCTTGGTTGCGGCACATGGGATCTTCGTTGCCGCGTGTGGGATCTTAATTGTGGCATGCGAGATCTAGTTTCCTGACCAGGGATCGAACCCGGGCCCCCTGCATTGGGAGCGTGGAGTCTTAACCACTGGACCGCCAGGGGAGTCCCATTAACCAACTTGCTCTTCATTCTGAAAGGTGCCCTCAGCCTAGAAGGCTGCTGCATTCGTTATCACTTCTATGTGACAAACTGTCCCCAAACTTAGTGGCTTAAAACAATGCATGACTATACAGTTTCTGTAGAAGGGGAAACTGGAAGTGGCTTAGCTGGGTGGCTCTGGCCCAGGTTCATCTCAGTGGATGGCAGCCTAGGTTGCTGACACAACCATTTCCTAGGTGTCTCACTTGCACGCCTGGTTAGTTTGTGCTGGTTGTGGGCAGGTTGTTAAATTAGGCGTAGGAAGGACTGCAAAATATAAAGAGAAGTCATAAAAAAATCTAAAATACTCACGCTGCTTTGCAAGTGTCTTTACATTATCACTCCATTTCAATTGAACCCAAATTGGAAATCGTAGACTCTAAATTATAAGTATTTATATCAAGAAAGAGCCTGTAGAATCCTAAACTGGTAACATAGGTCCAAAAAAAGTTCTCAGTCTACTTTAAAAGATAGATGAAAGAATGAACGCCCTGTGTGTTAAAATAAGATACTTGAAGTATATATGAATAATTTTGTATGATTTCTTCTCTTGTGATTAATTCAGTATGAACTAGTCTCAGCCATGTTGGAAAGAGGACTTTTAATGTATGTAATGTTCCACAGGCTTTCTCTTACATTTTAATTATTACCAAAGGAAGTTCATCACATTCTGTTCTTCCAAGAGCCATATAAATCAAGGCATTACTTTTTTGCATTATCGTATTTCATCAAATCTAAGATGCATAGTATTTTAGCGTTTTAGAAACGGAAATGCGTTCTACCATGTTATTTAATTGGCAGTATTTTTTCTTCCTTATTGCTTCATAAATTACAATTGTTATCTTAGACTTGGTGAAGCACAGTATGTTTTATGATTTTATTTTCTAGAAAATATGTTAAATACATGTGAACTGCTCATTATAGTTGAGGTGGGCATATCTGCCCAGCTGTGGTTCAGCTGAGTCTGTTTAAATGTATTAATAAAGTTTTATAAAGCAGTGGCTTGTTTTAAAAAGTGAGAAACTCAAAAAAAAAAAAGTGAGAGACTCATATTTTTTCTTCTTTAAGTGAAGGTAGTAAACATCACATCTGTGTGTCTCAGTTTTCTCATGTGTAAAATAGGAGTGGCCATAAATTGTGTCTAAAGCCTCTGTCAGCTTGAACATCCTAAGGTTCTGGGTCTCTTCTAGAAGAAACCAGAACTTAATTCTTAATCTGGGTGGGTGAGGGGGAGTCAGATGTTTTTTATAATAGGATGAAATCCATCAACCCTTTCCAAAAAACAGTGCTCATGAGGGCATAATCTCAAAGTTTGTCTGTGATTTCAGGGGGCTCGTGGACCCCGGCCTCAGAGCTCTTTCCTGAAGAGCCCAGGGTTCTTTGACCACAAGCTAAGCAGGTCCTTGAATTTTGCTACTTGAGTTTGGATTTTTCTGTGTGGTGGTTTTTTGCTTTGTAAAAATACGTGAAGTAGAACTCTTTTGAATTCTTCTTAGTTTACCCTTTGCTAGTATCCTCCACTTTAATCTGGCTAGAGTCCTGACTTTTCCTTTGCCCCAGCCATAGATATTCTAACTTGGACCCTGGTTCTAAGGATAAGGGAGTGAATACAAGTATGGAGGGGGAAAACAAGCTCTCAATATACTTTAATAAAATGATCTCTTCTTTATAGCTCAAAGCTTTTCCAAATAGGAAAGAGTTATTGATAGAAAAAAAAAGAAATCATTGTTACACGTTCTGAGTTTTCTTAGTGGTGTTTGAATATCTATGAAAGCTTTTTCTACGTGAAAGTACAAAGTCTCGATAAAACCCTCAGGTATAGAGCCTATTACAGAAATAGGGAAAGCACCAGGTTTGACACAGAAGTGCCTTAAACAGCTTGTTTTTATTTATTTCCTCTCCGATGTTTATTTTTTCCTCCTTCCTTCCGCTGACTTTAGGTTTTATTTGTTCTTCTTTTTCTCATTCTTTTAGATGGTGGGTTAGGTTGTTTATTTGGGATTTTTCTTGTTTTTTTGAGGAAGGCCTTGTATTGCTATGAACTTCCCTCTAAGAACTGCTTTTGCTGCATTTCATAGATCAAACAGCTTGTTTTTATCTTTCTCTATATATCTGTCATACTGGTTGTGTTGTCTCAGTAAGACTTACTGAAGAAAGGATGTTTTGGCTGGAACATTTTCAGAAAGTGGGCTTCCTCTGTACTGATGCAAACATTTATCTCCATGGATCACCTTCTTTGATGCTCAAATCTATGACTTGAGCATTCTCCATGTGGAATCTTCACCAAGCAGTCTTCAGCCCAGATTTCCCAAGTGTTTGGAGATTTGCTACTTGGCTCTTCTTGTCTTTAGTGGGCACCATAGCAGCAAACCTTGCTGCATGGGCATACCTCTTCACTGTGACATTGTAGAAGATGGGTTTTCTTGGTGGCTTTGCTTTTTATAATGATAAGTAACATAAAAATACCTTCTGATAATTTCTCCCAAATGCTCACCTGCTGAAGGAGATAGTGTTAGGCAACATTAAAGTTGGTTTCTTATTTGTGAGTTCACTAAGGAAAGTGAACTCCAAGAAGAGTATTGTTATTTTCATTGTTCTATGCCTTTTTTTTTTAAATCCCCACCTATTATGAAAAGGAATTAAGCTGTCTGTTGTGCAGTGTGTATAATTTGGTCCTTTCGGTTCCTTTGTGAGAAGCCTAATCTAGCAAAGTAGTCATCCTTGAGAATGAAGTTCCTAAAGTTAGAAGGTCTATTGTTCTCCTTAGTTTTCTGTCATTTGTATTAGAGCAAATATGTGCATTTGTGAAATCACAGTCCGTTATAGTGGAAGTGATTTTAGGTTACTTATAAGGTTTTATGCCTGGCAGTAGAGCCCACTTCTTGACTTACTTGTTAAAAATGCAGATTCCTAGGCTCTTTCCTGGGAATTCTGACTGTATCAGGCTGGAGTCCAAAATTTTTTCTTTTTTTAAGCAAGCACCCCTGTTGAAAATGTGTATTCAAGCAAGGCTGGACAACCCTAGGAGAAAATAAAATCTACCACCAGCTTTCAGTTAACATTGTGTGTTGATAGCCTGTCAAATCTCTGGGGCCCTACTGGCTGTATTTTACTTTGAAGATGATTCCACTTATGACCAATAGTCTTAATGTTACCGAGGGGAGACCAACAAAGTGGTTGTCATCTGTGGTCTAATGAAAATCAACCAATTAAAAATAGAAACAAATCAGGGCACTTAGTCCCCTGGTTGGGTGTTGATAGCATTTACCTCTAGTTCTTAGGAAGACATTGTACTTAACATGGAGAATGGTAACAATTAACCTTCAAGGGTGAGAAAGCCTGTTAGTGCCCTGGACTTCCGTAGATCTGCAAGACAGTGACAGGAGGGAGAGTGCAATCTGGCCAGACCTGGATCAGATGCTATTTTATTGTTATTATTAGACTGTTGGGTTTGACAGCATGTGTTCCCTTTTGAAGGCATGCTGCAGAGTGCCATTAATGGTGAATGAGGCTGTGTATGGGGCACTTATTTACATGGATCTCTCATATTAATTACTGACTACATTTAGGGCTCATATTATGTATGGTGACTCCCTACCAAAAGCAAATTTAGCAAGGTGATTATATTCTTGAAGAAAAACCTTCCAGGTATCAGACTCTGAAAACTGAATCACCTAATGTTTTTGAGGGTCCTCTTCGTGCCTGGTGCAAAGTTCTGGAAATACCGTGGTGAGCTGGAGAGACAAAACTAGTGAGGAGACCAACCCTGATCAATTTACTTCTATAAATACGTAATTACTTAATGGGATATGCACGAGGAAGGAGAGGAATAAGGTTCTGTGAGAGGGTATGACAGTGGTGTCTAACCAACTGTATTCATTATCTGTTGCTGTGTAAGAAATTACCCCCTCCCCCAAACTACCCTAAAACTTAGCAATTTAAAACAACAAATGTTTAATCTCAGATTCTGAGGGTCAGAAATCCAGGAGTGGTGTAGGTGGGTGGACCTACTTCAAGGATTCTCACAAGGATGCAGTCAAGCTGTTGGCTGGGTCTGCAGTCATCTGAAAGCTTGACTGGGGCTGAAGAATGTACTTTGAAGATCATTTATGTGGCCCTTGGCAGGAGGCTTCAGTTCTCACATGCTTATTACAACATGACAGCTGCCTTCCCCTAGAGCAAACAGTCCAAGAGGAGATAGAGAGTGTGCACATATGACCAAGATGGATGTGGTAGTGTCTTATAATCTAAACTTGGAGGTGACAGACCATCACTTTTCCTACATACTATTGGTACCACTGACAACCATGGTACCCTGTGAGTGGAGAATACACAAGAGTCTGAATACCAAGAAATAGGCATCATTAAAGGCTATCTTTGAGGTCACCAACTCACTGAGTCTGGGGTATTGTTGAAGGCCTTTTATGAGAAGGTGCTGTTCAAGTGAGACACAAAGGTTGAGTAGGTAGAATGAGGGTGATTTTGTGGAGAGCCTTTCCCAGGTGGTCACAGCTTGGTATGTTTTGAAATGAAGGCTAGTGAGGAAAGAGCAGAAAGAGCCAGGAATCATGTGCTGAGAGATAATGTTGAAGAGGTTGGCAGAGACAAGACCAAACATGTCCTTTTAGGTCAAATTAAGGATTTTGTTCTTTGGAGACTTAAGCTGGTGAATGACATAATCAGATTTACTAAAAAATACGTGTTGAATAAATTAAAATGAAAGGATATCATATTTGAAGACAAAAAAAATTCAAAGCGAAACTGAATTACTTCTGTTTGAGGTTAGGGCCACGATGTTTGCACTTAAACAGATAAACAGCAACCACCGAAATGTTGGACAAGACACATACCTACCACAGAGAAAATAAGTTCTGGGTGGCCATTTGAATTTGATTGCAGAAATTGCCTCCAGTTACTCAGACTCCAAATGTATGACTTAATATTGTTATACCATGCAGAGCTGAGAGAGATTAGATCAGACTTAATTTTTCCATCCATTTCGAGGGGTTCAAAAAAAAAAACCCAACCAGTATTATTGTTTGAGACAGAATGTTGATAATACAATAGAGTGAAATATACAGTGTCATCTTTTCTTTTTCAACTGAGTATCAAGAACAGCTCTTTCTGTTTGAGGTGGGGACTAAACCTACCTGAGATGTATTATAGCCCTGGACAGATGAACGAAAACCCCAAGTTGTATGGGATGTAATTTCGTTCCCCTGAGAAGTTTTACACTTACCATCTGTGAACAGGAAACAGAAATTGGTATATCACACAAAACCTAAAGTTCATCTCCTAAGCCTTACCAAGGCGTAGCACGTGCATCTCCTTGAGATACGCAGAAGGTTCAGCAGTGGCTACAGAATTAATTTGGATTTGCCAAACTACCCCCTACAGACAAATGCAAATTTCAGTTTTCACACACCCTTCCTAAAGTAAGTAATTCAGAGGATCAGGGCCCAAGAAAGGCTAGATTGGCTCAAAAGAAGCCCATTTTCATATATGTGAGTGGAGATAGACAAAAGGATGGTGACATCATCACCAAGTCCTCATTTTCTTGTTCCCAGTGGCATTTACTGGCAGCACTGAGAGGGCTTCTAAGAAGGTTCACCATGGGTGCAAATGAAATGAGAAGTCATGTAGCTCAGAATCTGAAAGTGGATAGGAATTTTGCTGGCTTCTTCAAAGGCTAAGCCACTCTCCCGCCCCCATGTGAGATGAGCTGCTTTTGGATGTGGGTTCAAATATCTTTCTCTACATCACATTTTTTTTAGAGTCCTGTCAAGTGGCTTTTTTGTTTCCCTTTGCTTTTAATTCTTCTTTTCCCACCCCCTGGAAGCTTATAAGCCTTGGCATTATATGGTAATTAGATGGTGATGCTGGGAAATAGGGACAGAGGACACACACACACACACACACACACACACACACACACACACACACACGGCCCTATTACCTGGGCGGGCTGTCCTCCAGCCTTCTTCATGAAGAGGTGGGTGCTTCAGGGCTTCTAATTACAGGCTTTCTGCCTCCTAACACTCATCCTTTGAGAACCCTCTCAGCGGGAACGCTGTGTACTCCAGGCATTCCATTCCACACACTGAATGACCTAATATAATTATTCGAACGAAAATCACTTTCACTTCAACAGGAGGATCTCAACCACCTCCACCCCCCCTACCTTTTTGGAGTTACTAATGTAGACATTCCTTTACTGCATCCTGTCACAATCAGGCTTATCTAGTCTTCTGATGAGCTCCGCTAGGGAAACTGTGCTAGCTTTGCTCTGGGAAACCCCTCATGTCAAATCCTTCTACTGTGGCTGCTTAAAAAAAAAAAAAGACAGAAACGTAAATGTGATGTGTTACTCTTTGGCTAATGCATTTCCACACCTTTGAGGGGAGGCCTGCTTCAGACCCTGGGTGTGGATTTCATTGTCCTCTGCTTCTATAATTCATGGGGAAGCACCATTTTAACATTATGTAAAGTGTTTCAAATAACTGCTTTTGGGCTTCCTCCTTGGGAGATGATTTGCTGTCCCAGGCAGTGATGTGCACATGCTGGGGGCTAACCCCAATGTTGTCAAATTGATTATTTCCCATGAATGCCCCACTTACGACTGCCATGCTCCACCTGAAATTAGAACTAAAATTCTATATAAATCAAAAGGAAGAGCTGAGCTGAGGTGACAGGTTCAAAGGGGGCTCTCCGGGATTTTGTTTTTCTTGGCCCAGGGAGTTCACCTTTTTCGAAAAGGTTTTATCCTTGCCATAGAAGAGGTGAAGTATCTTCTGAAGTTCAAAAGGCATGCCTCTTGACCTTAAAAGTTTACAAAAGGCAGTAGCATGGGGAGACCAAGATCTGGGACTTTGTGAACTTGGACTGACCTGAGACATTGCTCCAAGCACTTAGCTGAGTGACCTTTGGCTGTAACTTAACCTTTCTGAGCCTCATCCTTTTCATCTTTCAGAGTGAAGACAAAGGGTTGCATGATGGTGAGATGGATCAGCTTTGGGGCTGGAGAGGAGGGTCCTTTTAAGGAGAGGGTTTTTTTTTAAGGGACCTTGAATGCTAAGCTAAGGTGTTTAGCTTTTTTTTTCTAAGGATTGGGGCCTATCTAGGTTTCCAGAAGAGTGAAGAGATGATTTGTATTAACCAAAGTGTCACTGTGCTGGGCTGGAACACCAGCACAGTACTTTCAAAATGGTCTGCACCAGTAAAGAATATTTTTGGCTCATAATAGTCATTAGTACAAGGGCAGGTGCTATTTAATAACAGTTATTATAAATAAAATAATGATGATGAAGGTGATAATGATGGGAGGTTCCCCTTTGCTTTAGTCCTGCTATATTTTACAGCAAATCCGACTCTCCTGTTGGACCCGCTTCTCTACATCCGTTTCCAAGGTTGCAACACTTAGTGGGCCCACGTTTCCTTGGCTACCCTGGGCCAAGACCACGTGACCTCCCCTCCCACGCTGGGTACCGAGAAAGCCCTGTTTATCCCCTACTGCCACCCAGGCCCTGTGGATGGGGGCGGGCGGGAGGCCGCCACTCCCCTGGGACCCAGCAGCGGCCCCTGAGTGTGAATAGCTGGCATTGACGCCGCTGCCGCCCAGGCGAGCGGGCTGGGGAGCGGGCTGGGGACGCCCTGGCAGTGCTTCTGCCTGCGGGCCCCATAAAAGGAGCAGCTGCCGCCGGGGCCGCTCAGATGCGCGGGGATGAGGCAGGAGGCGGCTGAGTGCGCGCCTGGGCTCCGGCCGTGACCGAGGCGGACCTGGGGGCCCGCAGGTAACCGCGGGCGGGCGGGTTTTGTCCTTGGGTTTGGAGGTGACAGTAGGAGGAGGGGAGGGGCTGGAGTCAGGGTGGCAGGAAGGAGGCTGGGCAGGGATGAGGAAGAAGGGAAGCCTGGAAGAAGGAAAGGAGGAGGAAAGGGAAGGAAGGAAAAGGGGAGGGAGGGAGGCAGGAAGGAGCCGCGCCAGGGAGCGGCTGGAACGCGCTGCACTTGCCTCCAGCTCAGGCATTCAAATTCCCCACCTCCGACCTCTCCCAGCCGCCAGGCCGGGCGCCGGGCGCATCCCTCCCTAAAAGGCTTCCGCGTCGCGCGCTCATCGCGGACGCTCAGCCATGTTTTCTGGGCGAGCGTATCCGCCGGCACAGCTGAGCGGCAAGGCCTGCCCGCGGGGACAGCCTTGGCTGCGGCGTGGGGACAGGTGGAAGGGGACGAGAGCGGCCGGCCTGCTCCAGGCTCGCGCTGCTTAGGGCAGGGCCCCGTTGGAGGATGCTTTACTTTGCCTCCAGTGGGGTAAAACCCGGGGTGCGCCCCACCCCCGCCGCCAGCCGTTCCCGCCGTCCCCACTTCACTGGCCTGCTGCCACTTAATGAACTGTCGGGTCCCCCGCCCTGTTCTCCTTCCCCAGCCTCTCCAGGAGCCTGTATTTTGAGCTTCTTTTAGAGTGTTGTTTGCATAAAACTGGGCTCAGCTGGAGAAAATGGAGAGGGACTGAAAAGGAGGAGGTCCTTTTGTGCGGAGCCCCATTGTAGAGCCGTCTTTCTCCCCAAACCCTGAGCCGCTGGAGGTCCCCAACACAGAAAGAGGGATGCTGAGGTATCCCAGACCTCCTTGGCTTGCTGTCTGTCAAGTGCCCCTCTCCTCCCCTACTGGGATTCTTCATCTGTGGGTAAAAGGTCGCTCTGAAGCTGTGAGGGCTCCGTGTCACCTGGGATGCCCCCAGACACCCCGTGGCTCTAGTTTCCATGGCTTCGCTGCCCACTCACAGGAAATGCAACTCTCGGCAATCAAGCCTGTCTGCCAAGTTTCTTCCTCCAGCCCAAAGCAGATACACAGCAGTGAGCTGTGAATTCTCGGCAGGGTTGGGTGGTTATTAGAGACCTTTGCTTGAGGAGCTCTTGGATGGGAGTTTGGGAGTTCCTCAATGACTTCCAGTGACATCTCAGCTGAATGTTGTCCTTAATTTTCTCCTAATAATGAAGCTTCAGAGTTGGCTTTTTCTGCAACGTGTGGTGTGTTTCAACCCCAGGCTGCACCCTGAGGTAGTCTTGTGCTGGTTTATATGTGGGATAGAACATATGTGATTGCAGGTCTATTATAGAATGAATATAGGCAGTGTCACCACAGCAGTGAGCTGTCTAGAGAGAGAATCTAAGCATTGACCAGACCTGTTCTCAGCCCTTCACATGTATTATCCTCTTTGATACGTACAGCTACCAAGAATCTCTAGTTAATAAACAGACACATCGAGAGATTAATTTGTCCCGTGTCCACAGCAACTAGATGACCGTGCTGGGGGTTGAATCTAGGCAGTATTAGTCCAGAGCTCCTGCCCTTAACTCTGCCTCTTTGCGAAGGTGGGCAGTAAAAACCTCTGCGTGGCGTCATCATTCTGAGGTACCACGAGGTGGATAAAAGAAGACTAACTGTAAAGTCAGGTAGATTAGGTTTGAATCTTGGATTCAACATTTATAGAATTTGTGAGTTAACCTTTATCAATCCTACGTGGTATGTTGTACAGTAATTTAAAATGCCTAGCACATAATTTATAAACAGTTATTAGATGTATTTTGTAGTTGCAAGAGCACAGTGTCATAACCAGTTACAGATTTTAAAGCTGAGGTTGTCTGTTTTTATGTTCAGCCCTGTCACTTAGGGGCTGAATAAACTAGGCAAAATACTTGAACCTCTCTCTAAGCCTCTGTTTTCACATGTGTAAAGTGGGTTGTTCTGCAACCGAATGAGAGACGTACTTAAAACCGTTAGCACAGGGCCAGCGTACATAGTGCTCAAGAAATGTTGCGGTCGGGGTTTGTTGTTTGGTTTGGTTTGGTCCGGTTGGTTTTGTTGTTGTTGTTTGTAAATCAGTGCAGGTTCCTGTATTGGGTTTGTTTTTGTTTTGTCATTCCTGGATTAGTGTGGTTCAGCAATTACTCCTTGGACTGCAGTGCATCATAGACCCTCTACAAGTGTGTGCGCACACGCACACACACCACATGCACACACCACACAGCCTAGAACATCCACTTTTGAAATTACAAGGACTGAGTGAATTCTGCCTTGTTCAGCAAGAGCTCTGTTTCTCTTGGCAAAGCAGTCACTGACTTTTAAGGGTTAGGGAAGCTTCAAAGTTAATTTTAAAGCTGTCTGAAAACCAGCTGGAATAATTAGCGCCACGCCTAACAGTTGCATGGGGGAAAAAATGGATTGATGATGACATTTGCTTTCTTAGTAAGCTCTGAAAAACTGTAACATATTCTGCTAAACTGTTATAAATAATCAACTGGAATCTGAACTTAAACAATTCTAGAAGAATATCTTCTCCCATGTGGTTTTATAGATGTTGGTTAAATGAAAAGAACTCAGTGAATGAAACTTCAAAATACAGTGTTGACATAGATTAACATGTTCTAAACAGCTGTTTAGAGTTTAGCCCAAATATTTGTTTATAAATGAAGAGGATGCTGTAAGATCAACATTTATAAAAAAGAATGCGTTAACTGGAGAATGACCTAAAAGCCCATCAATAAGGAGCTGGTTAAAGAAATTGTAGCATATACTTACAGTGGGTGAATATACCCCATTGAAAGAATGAGGTGTGGTTTATATGCTGATATAGAATGGACCATTGCAGTATCAATTCCATGAGTTCAAAAATTTCGTCTATTTTGATCTAATCTCTAGCACCTCCTAGAACAGCGCTTGCTGAATAATAGTTACTTAGTAAATCATTGAATGAATGAGTGAATATTGTTCAGTGAGACGAAGCAAGGTACTGAGCAGTGTTTATAGTGCATTGCCATGTGTGTTTTTAAATGAGTGAATATAGGTTTGTGTGCATGTGTACAGAAAACAATGGTTGTCTCTGGGGAGGAACTGAAGGGCTGGGGGTAGGAGGGAGTTTTTGTGTTTGCTGGTTGGTTGTTTTTTGTTTTTTTGTTTTTTTAACCCTACCCCATTATGTCTATGTACTAGTTAAAAACAAAAAAATTGAGAGGACCTGATTTCCCTGAGTTTGGTCTTAATTTTTATTCTGTGTAACTCACCCTTCTGTTACCCCTTTACTGTAGGCTATTTAATTTCTTTGCCTTATTGAAATACCTGCAACCCTTTGATAAGATGATATGCATGGACTGTTTTTGAGGGGTGCCTTCTGAATGGAACCCCTATATAGTAAGCGGTGCATTGTCCTGCCTAGGAGGTTGCTCATGCAAAGACCCTTCTTTTCTCCATTAGAGAAAGCTTTGTGGACCTCCATGCCTTATACAGACCATGGTCCCTCTCAGGAACTCCATAGATTATTTTCTAATGAATAGGTATCTAAAGTATGAGTCACGTAAGAATTTATAATTTCATAGCAATAAGGGCAAGTCTCAAATTAAGCAATTTTTGCTTCCAGACAGGTAATTCCTAGTCTTTGAGAAGCACCTTACATGTACTTCCAGAATTCTGACCACATAAGTAGATCTTTAGGGAGGTGGTGTCCAAAGTGCAAGGTGACCCATGAGAATACAGGAAGAAACCATCAAGAGTTCTTTATCTTTTTAATATTGTTTATAGCCCCAGATGTTAATAGTATGTGGTACTTGCTTTCTCTCATTGTTTTCTTTTGTTTTGGTTGAACCATTGAACGTTTGTTGCCCACATTATGCCTTATGCTGTTTCACCTTTGCCCACTTTTTTCTTCAGTCCTTAAGTTGTTTTTTTACTGTATTTGGGGATAGGTGTTACACTTTTTTCTTTCTTACGGATTTTTAAAGAGAGACGTTAGAGTTGGGAAGAAACAGATATTTAAAAGTTGTTTCTGAATTTTTAGTGTGTATCCATTTCAAAGATTTGGGTCTTAATTTCTACCGTCCTTAACCACCTTGGTAGACTAAAACTAACGCACGAGTTTCTGTTGCTGCCTTCTAAAAGAATACTGATTCTTATGTCTTACAAGAGATTGATACAGGTGACAATGAAGGTGAAGATGTTAGCAGTATATTAATATGTATATGGCACACTCACATGTATTACTTAATTTACGAAATAACCCCATCAAGTTTGCATTGTGCTTGTTATCCAAGATAACACTCATCACACTGCCTTTTCCTCGATATTTTTAACAGCATATCTATTCCTTGACATTCGGGAGCTGGCCTGCTACCGTCAGCGAGGCCTTCATGATGGATCAGGACGAGACCACTCATAATCATGTCTTAGCGCGGAGAAAAACGTAAAAATTGTCCAGACCACAAAAATGACCATACGTCCTCTCCTGCTGATTAAGATGACTCATCGCTGCTTCTTGATTTGTGCAGTTACAGATGTAGCATTCTGGATAGGATTTATTTGAACATGCAAACAGAGAATTGTCTCCACTTTTTAACAGCATCCAGTTTGGAAGGAAGCCTGGCTTCCTTCAACCTTCCCTCAGATCACCCGAAGTCACCTGACTCATGCCCAGGTGACTCATGACTGAAAGCCCTTGGCCACACCTTCTTCACCTGCTTCGTGAACGGCCTCGCCCCCGCCCCGCCCCCGTCTCCATAGTGTGCATTCTTCCTGTTGCAATGAGTAATAAACCACTGGTTCAACTATAATTATGTTTCTGGTGACCTTGGAAGCATTTGCTCTTGAGCTGTTTACAAACAGAAGAACATTTCACAAGTGTTTGAGTAATATTTGGAAGAAAGTACAGCATTTTGTCCGTAAAAAAGTAATTACTCGTTATAGAGAATCTGAAAAGTACACAAAGGTATCAAGAATGAAAGAAAGATTCTTATTAATTTCATAAGCCAGGAATAATCTTTGTGAACACTCAGCTATATTTCCTCTGTATATTTCTACATCTACTTCTACAGCTTTCTCTCCATATAAATAAGTACTCTCTCCCTCCCTCTCTTTCTCTCTCTGTATGTATATACACATACATATGTGCATATACATTTATGTGCACACACACACAACTTGGATAATTGGGATTATTCTATATATGTAGTTTGGTATCCTGCTGTTTTTCATTTAACATATCATGAAAATTTCCTTATGTGAATCTGATTTTCCCCAATTACATATTTTTTATTGTTAAATAGTATCTTGTCATACGGCACTAGACAGTTGCTCGTTCATTGTCCTGAGTAAAATCATCAGTTTTTCTTTTTTAACTAGCTAGGAGAGACATCTTCATGTTTTAATGTATGTTCAGATTTCTGTTTATTTCTTTAGGATAGTTTTCCGTAGGAAGGTGTGTACTTTAAAGAAATTCTTGATATCTGTTGCCTAATTATTTTCCCCCCAGAATTGGTGGTTCTTGTGCTGCCCAGAGATGTGGTAACAGTTGGGAATCGGGGCTGGCGGCACCATGGGGAGCCCTGACGTCCTCTTTCATCCCTGCTGCCGCTCTGAGCTTCTTCCTCCGTCCCTCTCCCCACAGACTGGTTGTTATGTTTGACCAACATGGCTGCATTTGCTTTTGCCATGTGGGAGGAGGGAGAGGGGCACTTCCCAGGGAAGGAGGAATTGATGTGCCCCAGTGTGTAGGAGCTGACTTCTTCTAAAATCTCTTTAAGGGCAGCATCTGGATAATCATTAGCGCTTCCTCAGTGCCTAGCAGGCAGCACTGTAAAATGTGCTGTCCAGTGAATCTTTGTTGCCTAAGTAGATGATAATCCTGTTTCAGACTTAAAGCAACCTGCAATATTAAAAATCCTTTTAATCAAATATATCCTTCTCCGCGGAACAAATATATAAAATTTATAACTCTTACATTTTTTGAGATAATGTTTTTACCTCATTTTTTGAGGTAATATTATGAGTACTGGGGGTATAGCAGTGAGCTCAACCAACCTTGCATTATGGAGTGTAGATACAGAAAATAAACCCCCAATAAACGCAAAATGCCAGAGAGTGATACATGTTTTGGTGCAAAATAATAAAGCAGGGTGAGGAGATTAAACACAGTAAGTCCTTCCCTTACTAAACTGCACTTTCCTCGGTTTCAGTTACCCGAGGTCAGCTGCGGTCCAGAAATGTCAAATGGAAAATTCCAGAAGTAAACAATTCAAAAGTTTTAAATTGTGCACCGTTCTGAGTTGCATGATGAAATCTCAGGCCGTCCTGCTCTGTCCCACCTGGACGTGAATCGTCTCTTTGTCCAGTGTGTCCTGCCCGTTGGTCCCTTAGTAGCCATCTCAATTATCAGATTGGCTCTCCTGGTATCACACTGCTTGTGTTCAAGTGACCCATATTTTACTCAATAATGGCCCCAAAGCACAAGAGTAGTGATGCTGGCAGTTCGGATCTGCCGAGAAGCCATAAAGTTCTTCCTTTAAGGGAAAAGGTGAAAGTTCTCGACTTCACGAGGAAAGAAAAAAAATACTATGCTGAGGTTGCTAAGATCTACAGGAAGAGCAAATCTTCTATCCATGAAATTGTGAAGAATGAAAAAGAAATGCATGTCACACCTCATGCTGTAAAAGTTATGGCCACAGCTCATAAGTGCTTAGTTAAGATGGAAAAGGTGTTAAATTTGTACAGTAAGATATTTTGAGAGAGACCACATTCATGTAATGCTTATTACAGTATATTATTATAATTGTTCTACTTTTTAACTAGTTATTGTTGTTAATCTCTTACTCTGTCTAATTTATAAGTTAAACTTTATCACAGGTATGTATGATTTAAGAAAAACATAGTATATATAGGGTCCTGTACTTTCTGCAGTTTTAGGCATCCACTGAGGATGTTGAAAGGTATCCTCCTTGGATAAGGAGGGACTACTGTAAAGGGATTTGTAGTTCTTTGGGGTTAGAGTGGTCTAGGAAAGCAAGTGTAAATTAAGAAGACTCTCCTATTTTTTGGTTGTGATAGGTGATCTAGAATATTCATCATACCTTAGATGTTACTGAACGTCTACTAGTTGTCACTGTGTGTGCTTTATGACTCTCCCTTTGAGCACATCTTGGTGACAAGCACTTTCTATACGTTATTTAATCTATTTCCCGCTGCTCTTATGAGAGAGCTATTATGCCTTTTTTAAGTATATGGCGGAGCAAGAGAGGTTAAGTTACTGGCCTAAATTCACGTGGCTCCTAAGTAGTAGAGCTGTAATCAAATCCAGACTTGAAAGACCTTTAAAAACCCAAGGCTAAGAGTCTAGAGTTAGTCCTTCTCTGGTTCCTGAGGCTCTCAGAAGGAAAAAGCCCTTGTGGTCAAAACCACTGGTGAAAGGTTAATTAGAAACCATTGGTATGTAAACTATTTATATTGATGACAGACTGCTTTTGTTTCCAGAAAGTGGGTACAGGCACGGGTCTCTCTTCATATGCTAACTAGTTGTACACAAGCTGATAAAGTACTAAGGAAGCCAGCTCCCTTTGTGTCTAGGAATAGCATGGCAAGGTTTGCTCTGCTTTTGATCCGAGTTGTGCTGTAGTGAGTTATTTAACATATGTTTCCTTACATCCCCGTTATTGAGCACATATGCTTTGGCCCACGATCACAAATGCGGGCACAGGTTAAAAGGACACAGAAGTCTTTTTTGGTTGTTGTTTTTGTTCTCTGGAGATGTTCTTGTTCCCCAGAGAATGGGGATATCCATTTCAGATGGCCCCTTGGCAGTAGTGGGTGGGAGAGACTTTTCTGTTGGACGGTAGTTGGTGTGTGTATCTTGTTTCACAAAAGAAAAATACTGAGGACCAAGTGGAGAGAAAGTGGTTGCTCTGGCTCTGGCTGCTGCTCTTCATGTCCTTCGGGTTCTGACATGAATCTTGCTCAGTGAGACTTAGATGATAGGGCAGTGTCTAGTGGATTTTACCAATTGAAGAGAATTACATTGAGGCTGTAATTAATTTTTCAGCTCAATTACATACTTCTCTTGATAGCCCTGGTATTTTCTTCTCCAGATTTCAAAGAGGTTTGGTAATTTTACAGTTAAACCCAGCCTAACTTGGGATGAATCTACCTGTAGGAGATTTCTGGATGTGTGTATTTCTTTCAGAAAATGTTTAACACAAGACAAGTATTTTTGGATGAGAGAGGGAGAGAGACCAGTGTCGCACTGCACTAAAAGTGTGACGTGTACTTTTCAGTCTGGCCTAGCAATTTCCTGTTGAGTCTATCCTAGTTTAAGGATTATTCTTAGCTAAGGCAGTTTGTTGACTATATTGAGAGTTTGGTGGCCTTGAGGCCATTGCTTTCCTGAAACCCGTAATTCTGCCCTCTGGTTTTATTCTTATGCTTCAACCTGCATGCGATGGGAAATGGCAGAGGTAGATTCAGAATTGTGATTACGTTTAACTTCATTAACTTCATCCTCTGCCTCTTTTTTAAAAAAATTAATTTATTTTTGGCTGCGTTGGGTCTTCGTTGTTGCACACGGGCTTTCTCTAGTTGCGGCGAGCGGGGGCTCCTCTTCGTTGCATGGGCTTCTCACTGCGGTGGCTTCTCTTGTTGCGGAGCACGGGCTCTAGGCGCATGGGCTTCAGTCGTTGCTGCATGTGGGCTCAGTAGTTGTGACTTGCCGGCTCTAGAGCGCAGGCTCAGTAGTTGTGGTGCACGAGCTTAGTTGCTCCACGGCATGTGGGATCTTCCCAGACCAGGGCTCGAACCCGTGTCCCCTGCATTGGCAGGCGGATTCTTCACCACTGTGCCACCAGGGAAGTTCCCATTCTCTGTCTCTTTAAACATATGCTTTTCAAGAGCTTTGGTGAGAACATGGAATCCTAATTTGACTACTAGTTTAACAGTGATTGTTTCTAGTGATTCTTCAGTGTAAGGAGAAAGATGGGAAGGTTATTTTGGAAATACGTGAATCTAATACTGAGCTCCTGATTTTTGCTTTTATTCCAAGATGTCTGCAGGTCCTCAAGACTCTTGTTCAGAAAACATCCTTTTCCCTGCCCTCCTTTCCTTCCTTTCTCCTTCTCACAATCATTTATTGAACATTAAACTGTGAGGAGATAAAAGTGAATAAGTTTACTTTCTTGAATATGGACTGTTGAGCAGGAGGAGAGATAAAGGAACATATAACAGTAGTCCAGTGTGGCAAGCCATAAGATGCCGTATCATAGGCAAAATGCAGAGGGAGCACAGAGAAGGGAGTGGTTGTTTCAGCTTGTGAGTGTTGAAGATGGTTACCACAGAAAAATGGGCTTTGTAGTATCAGTAGTTTTCCAGACAAAGAAAGGAGGAAGGATCTTGTAAGCAGAGATAATATCATGAGCAAAGACATGCTGGCATAAATGTGCATGGTCTTTTCATGAGCAGTCGATAGAGGAGGGCATCTGACATTGCAGTGCATGGAGTGAATGGTGGATGATGGCAGATGAGGTTAAAGAAAGTTGGTTGGATTATATTGTGAAGGATCTAAGTGTTGCAAACCTGTGCTAATCCTCAGTAACACCCATGTTTCACTTAGAACTCTTTTCCATTACCATAGTCAGAATCTGAAGTTAATACTGACTTAAACAGAAAAGAGAATTAATTGGCTTATCTAATGAAAAATCCAAAGATATATCTGCCTTCAGGCATGGCTGGATCCAGGTACCCAAAGGTTGTTGTCATGAATCTGCCCTGTCTCAGCTCTGCTCTGTGCTGTGTTGGTTGAATTCACAGGCTCATCTCTGGTGGGAATGGCATTGTTCCTCGCATCTGTAGACTCTCATCCTTGCAGCTTAGCAACATCCCTGAAAAGCGAGTTTCTTTTTCTAAATGGTTACAAGCAGAGTCCTGAGATTGAGTCCAATTGGATTAACTTGGGTCATATGACCACTGCTGAACACTTTGGCTAGAGAATAGACCACACTGATAGCTAGGTCAGGGTCACACACCTGACTGCAGTAAAATGGGGAATGGAGACTAGATAGACCAAAACAGTACATTTCCAATACAAATTCGACTCTACCGATTAAAAGGATTGTCTCCTTTGAAAAGACCCTGGAATCCTTTCTTATGCATTTTACCTTCATAACTGTTATATGGGGGCCAGTCAGAAGTCTCATCACCCTTTTTGCAAAAATCCCTAGGAAGGATAAGATGTAATAATATTTTCACAGTTGTCTTTAAAAAAAATCGTATTGCATTAGCAGATCATTTTTTCCCCATTCATATTATGCAGTATAGGGTTCCCGAGAACCTCCTATGTGGGAAGTACTAGAAGTTAGGAACTTACAATGTGCTAGGAGTTATTACACAAAGATGAATTTTACCTTCACAGAACTTACAGCTTGTTAGGAGAGATAAGATTAAGACAAAAATAATAAATAGTGAAGTGTGAGTCTATATAAAAAACAAAATCAAAATCTATTAGGAAAAGCATATAAATAATACAGTCCATGCCAGTTGCCTTTCAACACTGTGGGTAAAAGCCCCAGAGTGAGCAGAAATTGAGGCATGAATCAGCCTTTTTCATTTGTTTTCAGTTTCCATGTGCCCCTTATGGTGTGAGCATCTCACCAAGTGGGTGTGAATCTAGTTCTTTTATGGTTGTTTTTTTTTTTTTAATTAAACATGGTCCTTGAATCCAGGCCAGCTTCCTCAGCTGCTGTTTAACCAAAGAAGTAGCCCTGAAGGGTGATTTTGTGTAAGCTGCCAAGAAAAAAATATTGAGGTGTCACAATTAAGAAAGAGATTACCTAACTGATCTCTATTTTAAGAAATATTAATGTTCACCTTGCCAAATACAGCCCTTCTCTGTTTTTCTTTGAATCATCCCTCGAAGTCAAATGCATAAAATAGCTTTCAGCTGAATGAATGATGGTCTTTGCATATCATTGATAGTTTCATTCCATTGAAAGAGAAAGAAACTGAATATTTGGGTTACTTTCTGGATTTAAAATATTACCATGTTCATTTTCCTGGTGTGAAACATACCTGTATACTCATAGTAATACACATTAGGTATATTCTTACAGATCCTATTTCAACATTCCCTGCCCTTTTTCTTTGAACATAAACTTCACTCCTAGGGATTCGTGGGATCAATCTCTACAGCTTCTTTCCTCCTCTTCCCTTTGCCATCTCTGGCGCATTTCCTGCACCCAGAAGCGTATGTCAGAGCCGCAAGAGAGGAGCCATCTCATCTAGTTCACCTGCCTTTTTTTTTTTTTTTTTTTAAACAGGACAGGAAAGTGAGGTTGTTAAGCTTCCTCCAAGTTAACAATGATCTTCTCTTGATGCAGATCTTCTCTTTGAAGAGTTGTTCATGCACCAGGCTTTTAGGAAAGGGGAAAATTGTTTTAATGACCTGACCTTAGAAATACCCACTGTCATCTGTCTTCCTTTTCATCTTTCAACTCCTTTTCAAATTCATGATCAGGAATGACAGTAAAATCTCTTGGGGATCAAGAACAGCCCTGAAAAGGAGCTGACCTGGGCTGACATCTCCTACCAGCCGTATTGGATTTTGCCAGGGTTATTTTTGCCCTTGGCAGTCTTAATTTCTCCCTAATTGCAGGGCCATATGTTGCCTTGTCCCCCATGTGGAGAGTTGGCATTTCCCCTTCAATCTCTGTCCTTCCTGCTGCACAAATTACCTGCCATGGTGATGGAGTTGAAGAAACTCATCCTCCAGAGGCTTTGCAGCTTCTGCACCTTAAAAATCAGAGCTGAATGCTCCTTTCGATGGTCTAGATTGGTGACCAGCAATGAAAAAACTATACAAGAAATAGTGAAATGAGGTTGAGTTTCGGAGACAATCAGATCTGGGTTCCAGTTCTGGCTCACTCTTGCTGTCATTGTCATCGTTCTCACTGACATCACAGTGGACATTTATGGCAGGCACTGTGGTCTTATTTCCTGGTCTCATTTACTTGTCACCTTAGCTTTCGTGGAACTGAGGCTTGGAATGGTTATTGAGACACTTGCCCACATCATGTGGTTTGGGCCAGTTTCAGACTCTGGTCTTTCTCTTTCCAAATGTTGGAGATCAAGTAGTGATCCCTGCCACAAACAGCAAGCGCGAAAGCTTTGCCATGTTCAAAGCCACTGTGGCTGGGAATTAGTGGAAAGAGAATGGAGGCAGATGGGGTTAGACAGGGAAGCAGGAGTGAGATCATACAGGACTATTAGGCTATTGTTAAGATCTTAAAAAAATTTTTTGTTCTCAGTGGGAAACCATTGGAGCATTGAATGGAAACCATTGGAGTAGAAGGTGAGATGATTGGATTTAGGTTCTAGAAAGTGTAGTTTGACTACTATGGAAAATGAACTGTAGGAGGGCAAGTTCCCAAAAATCTGCAAATCCTCTGTAGGAACAGAGACGTGTGATAGGAGGATTTGCAGATTTATGGGAATTAATGGTGGTGGTGGGTTATACTAGTGCTGTTGGCAGTTGAAAGAGCCAGAAGAGGTCAGGTTTAGAGTACATGTTGGAGGTGGGTGTAAAAGAAGGAAAGTAGTAATAGCTAATTATTTACTGAAAACTTGTAATGCACTGTGCACCAACTGAAACCCTTTAGTATATCGACTCACTTATTTAATCCTCGCAGTAACTGGGCTATAGACGGTATTTATTCTCATTTTACAGATAAGAACCCTGAAGTATGGGTAGGTCAAGTAACTTGCCCAAGGTCATTTGGCTGGAAGCTGGAGGAGCCAGGATTCAAGCCTGGCAATCTGGCCCTAGGACATCTGCTCTTAACGCTGCTCTCTACCACCTGAGGATGATGCCTGAGTGCTTCCCCCATCCATGGGGTACACTGTGGTTCCTTTATTGAGATGGATGGGGGATTTGGGGCTGGAGAGCAAATCTATAGTAGTTTAGTTTGGGCCATGTTAATTTCAGTAAGATTATTAATAAATTTTACTTTGGAAATAGTTTGACTTACATGAAGCTGCAAACATAGCAGAGAGTTTTGTGTACCCTTCCCCCAGCTTCCTCCAATAATAATTTCTTAAGCATGCGCTGTATTAATTCTGAGATGATGTCTTAGAGATCTAAGTGGAGATTTCACGTAATAGGCAAGTTGGATAATAGGCAAGTCTGCAGAGTTCAGACTGCAACTCTAGCTATAAATTTGAGATTCATCAGTATTTAGATGGAGAACCATGGGTCTGGATTGGAACAGTTAGAGTTGATTTTCCCAGAGATTTTGGTGTGCCCTAAGAGGGTTTAGTGTAAGAGGAGAGATTTAGCTTAGACTTGGAAACTACTTACTAATGGTAAGAGGTACCCTTGATTGCACTGTGTGTGTCGGGCACTTAGTTAAGTACTTCACATGGATTACGTCATTCACTTCTCTCAGCAACTCGCAGGCATGGGGATTATTGTCCTTGTTTCTTAGATGGGCAAATAGAAGTTTCTGGGAACTGTAAAGAGTAACATGGCCAGTAGAGATTGCAGCAGTGGGCTGTCTCCAAACCTGTATTTTTAACCTCTGTGCCATACCATTTGGAGGAGTTTTATGATGAAGGGAGAAATCAAGATCAGTCCTAGCACTTGCCTAATTCAACAACATGGGTGAATTGGTAACAGGTATTCAGAAAGTGAAATTCAAGGTAGCACTCTGAGCACTGAAGTATACCCTTCTTTATTTTAACCTTGAATATTGATTATGGAGTAATTTTCCTTCAGGTGCTCCCTTTGTCTTTGCTCTGTGCAAGGTACTGCTTCATTCATTCATTCAGCAAACATTTATGGAACAACTAATACGAGCTAGGAACTCTTCTAGATCTAAGGGTAATACTTAAGCAGGTGGGTATGGAGAAGACATAAAGTCATTTAAGAGATTACAAATGTGAAGGTGGGAGTTGGTCAGACTCAGTTAATGATGGAAAAGGGAACAGGAATGGCCTTAACTGAACAAGTATAAGAAAGCATTACTACAGAAGTTACATGCTGTGTGTATGTGTGTGTTTAGTGTAACTACCTATAAATTGTATCTACGTATGTGTTATATGTGTGTATATGTATGTATGTATGTTTTGTGTTTTATGTATGTATGTATATGTTTCATATGTGTGTATATATATGTTTAAAATATCTAAAACCTACTCCTAGGTGTATACTCAAAATATTGAAAGCAGATGTTCAAACAAAAGCTTGTACATGGGGACTTCCCTGGTGGTCCAGTGGCTGGGACTCCACGCTCCCAGTGCAGGGGGCCCAGGTTCGTACCCTGGTCAGGGAACTAGATCCCACATGCTGCAACTAAGAGCCGGCACAGCCAAAAAAAAAAAAAAACTTGTACATGAATGTTTGTGGCAGCACACTCTTCATAATAGCCAAAAGGTGGAAACAACTCAGATGTCCATCAACTGATAAGTAGATAAAAATGTCATATATCCATATAACAGAATATTATTCAGGCATGAAAAGGAATGAAGTACTGACACATGCTACAGTATAAATGAACCTTGAAAACTTTACGCTCAGTGCAAGAAGCCAGACACAGAAGGCCTCATATTGTATGGTTCCATTTATATGAAATGTTCAGGACAGGCAAATCCATAGTAGTTACCAGGAGCTGGGGTGGAGGGGAATAGGAGTGAATGCTTAATGGGTATGGAGTTTCCATGTGAGGTAATGAGAATGTTTTGGAACCAGATAATGATGATGGTTGCACAGCATTGTGAATGTTCTAAATGCCACTAAATTTATACAGTGTAAAACGGTTTGAATGGTGAATCGTATGTTTTTTCTCTTTTACCTCTGTAAAAATAAGTATTCAAAACCTTTCACTTTTAAAATGGGAACAGAAATCCCAGGATTTCTTTTTTATTTTTAGAACAGAAAACATTCTAATTAGACATTAATTAATGGCAATATTTTGAATAGCTGAAAGTAACGTATCAGCACAGTGGTGAATTTTTACCTTGGGAAGAAGGAAAAGAAATGTGAGTTGACATTTGCTGTATGTATTTTCTCTTTTTCGGCCCTGTGTGAAATGTTTAACTAGGTTATCAAATTTAAATAGCTCTTTGTGGTGGGGGGCATTTTCTCTGTGTTACGCGTTCAGAAATTGTGTTGCAGTTGTTCTGTAGCCTGTCCACTATCTCACACAGAGAGGTGCAGTCTCTGTGAGTGCCAGGGTCCTTAGGTGCTCCACTCCATGGGGACAGACACTCCCCTCTCCGTGTTCATCCACAGTGACCTCAGGCCCCGGCCCCTGACCCCACAGGGACATATGTATCGAGTCTGGTCAGTGAATGGACATAGGACTTCAGCTACATAAAGCAGCTCCGTGTTTGATGATGATTGCACCACTTTGGAAAAAAGTCAGTCCTGAGGAAACAGATGAATTTGGCACCATTAGATGAATCTCTATTGACTGATGTGGAATAAAAGTGAAGTGCAAACGTGGTATTTCTGGTAGTTTAAAAAGTCTAAGTTTCAAGTCACACTTTTCAAGGTGTTTCAGTTCTTCCTGATGTAAATGATAGAAGTGGAGCAAGAAGGAGTTCATAAGTAGTTTAGAATTAATTTATTGTCCTCTTCAATTTTTGGTATTCTTTTCAGTCAACCGAAAAAGGCAGTCTATAAAATTAACTTTAGGTAAAGGTCAATATTCTGTACTTTTTGTGAACTTGCCTGTTGGTACTTATAATCTCTCTGAAATATAATTGACTTTGAAAACAATATTGCAGATATGTAGATGTGAGACGTTGCTGAGTGTCTTCATGGTAGCATCCCCAGCTCAAGCGGCTGTGGAAATACTGGGACTGCTGGCTGGGACTTGACTTCCTTGGAAGAGGGCTGCTGGGGTGACCAAGGCGTGGTTACTTTTTCTCTGCAGGTTCAGCCTAAAAGCAATGATTTAGGACTGCTGTTTGAGAAATCAAGAAAATACCAGAGGAAGAGAAAATGTGTGACTGTTAGCCTTCCTGAAATACAATGGCCACTGTCAGTGGTTTAAGCCTGCATTCTTGCCTGTATTCATGTGTTTCAGGCCTGGAATTAAGGACCGGATATTCCTTTTTTGCCTTTCTCACTTCTGCCTGCTGGTGGCCTTTACAATTCCCAGGAAATGCTAGGGCTGAACACCTGTGGGTTTGATGGCCATTTGATTTTTTAACCTTTAGAGGATCGTGGGACTGTTTAATCACCTGATTGCTCGTATGGGCAGTTGAGAGAGCGCTCCCCTCACAGCACTGAAAAGGTCAGGTCTGTAGAAGGTAGCCTGGAGATTCCCCTCTTGGCTGTTTTACTTATTTAAAGTGGTGTTGAGGTGGGTTAAATGCGGGGTCCCGCATGCAAGGGGGGGTTCGGCTCTTCAGTTGGTGAGCTGTTGCAGGTACATGCAGTGAGTTATTAGAGTAATTGAACCGTGTTTCCATGAAGAGGACAGTTTCATTATCAAATTCTTGTTTGAATACTGTCATAATAGCAGCTGTAGCACATAGGACCTAATTTGCATGCAGGTAAGGAATTCTAGACAGCTCGGTAGCATAATTACTGCATAACATACATTGCTGGTGAGAACTGGATGGGTCCCAGAGGTCTGCTCCGGGGACCCATCTCCCTGACTTTGTTAGGTTTCGAATGATAGACAAGCAAGAAGTAGCCATTTCAGTGGCTCCCCATTTGTTTTACAGGCAGTAGCCTCCCAAGTTACCCTAATTTGAGCCGCCTTTTTGGCATAATACGGTAGCGGTGTCAACAACACCTTCACAGTGAACTGAATCTCAGGAGGGCAGGGGAAAAAAAAGAAACAATCAAATATCCCATCTTGTCATTAGAGTGAAAAGCACAATAATGTTACTAACTTGAAGGTCTAATGAATTAGGGCAATGTAAAATTATGATGAAAATGGGGACTATAAGACTAATTGTTTGAAAATCTAACCATATGTAACAGAAGATTCTTTGTTGCTTTTGCAAAGATCAGGAAGCCTTTTTTCTATGCACGTTGTCTAAAAACTGCCCTCTCTCTGTGGCTCTGATTCAGTGAAGTCACTGAGGTCCCCAGGGGAATGAGCATCGTGAGGATAGGAAACTGTTTGCATCCCTTACACTAGGCATGGTGATTAAACATAGTAGGTGCTCAGTAAATATTTATAGAATGAAGAACTGTGTTCTCTGACTATCATCAAAAAGTCTACACATAACGATTGTTGGAGGGGATGTGAAGAAAAAGGGACCCTCGTACACTGTTAGTGGGAATGTAAATTGGTGCAGCTGCTATGGAAAACAGAATGGAAATTGCTCAAAAAACTAAAAATAGAGGCAGCGTAAGATACAGCAATTCCACTCCTGGGTATATATCCGGTTAAAAGAAAACACCAATTCGAAAAGATACATGTACCCCAGTGTTCATCAACAGGTAATTAATTGGCTTAAGACCTATGGTATATATATATATACAATGGAATATTACTCAGCCATAAAAAAAGAATAAAATATACTGTTTGCAGCAATTTGGACAGACCTAGAGAAATAATGCTTAGTGAAATAAGTCAGACAAAGACAGACACTGAATGATATCACTTACATGTGGAATCTAAAAAATAACACAAATGAATGTATATGCAAAACAGAAACATGCTCACAGGTATAGAAAACAAACTTGTGGTTACCAAAGGGAGAAGGGAAGGGGGGAGCGACAAATTAGGGGTATGGGAGTAACAGGCACAAACTACTGTATGTAATAGTAGGTAAATAGATAAGCAACAAGGGTATACTGTAAACCATAGGGAATTATACCTATTATCTTGTAATAACCTATAATGGAGTATAATCTGCAAAAATGCTGAATAACTATGCTGTATACCTGAAACTAACCTAATATTGTCAATCCAACTATACTTCAGTTAAAAAAAAAAGAATTGGATTCTCATCACTGAATCTGAGGATGTTAGGAATTAGGCACATTCTACTATATCACTGATACGATAATGTTTTGGTTCTCATTTTGCTTTTTAGTAAATTTTCACGAATCATAGGTTCTTCGTATCTGTGATTGGAAACCTCCATGATATTAATCTCAAAAGATAATACCGTGGAGCACATATGGTTTTTCCAGACAATAGTACATGTTTTATCATTTTAATATATAAAATAAACAACAAAGGATTTACTATATAGCACAGGGAACTATATTCAGTATCTTGTAATAATCTACAATGGAAAAAATCTGAAAAAGAATATATATGTATGTGTATATATATAACATGTGTATATATATATATATATATTAAACTGAATCACTTTGCTGTACACCTGAAACTAACACAATATTGTAAATCAACTATAGTTCAATAAAAAACAAAGACACCATTTTATTTTACCTTTTTCCAAGTTACTCTAGTGGACTTGAAAACTCAGTATTCTTTTTTTTTTTTTTTAAACATCTTTATTGGAGTATAATTGCTTTACAATGGTGTGTTAGTTTCTGCTTTATAACAAGGTGAGTCAGCTATACATATACATATATCCCCATATACCCTCCCTCTTGCATCTCCCTCCCACCCTCCCTATCCTACCCCTCTAGGTGGTCACAAAGCACCGAGCTGATCTCCCTGTGCTATGTGGCTGCTTCCATGGACATATATACACTACCAAATGAAAACTCAGTATTCTTAAACTTAGTATTTACATTTCTCAGATTACTGCTGATCCTTTAGTGAAAATGAAATCTTTAGGTATCATGAATTTATCTTAGTTCTCTAAATTTTAAAAGCATTCCAAACATCAGCCATTTATTTCTCTGCAGATTACCTCAGTATAGCAGATAATACGCTTGGTCTTAAAAACTCTAAGCAGAAGAAGGGAAACAAAACTACTGAGCGTTGATGGGGTTTGTGAGACTGTCAGCTGGAGCTGCCGATTTGAGGAAGGCATTCTGTTCTGCACACACTGGAATTTCCCCAGGAAGCTTGTCTACAAATGAGGCAGCTTTGACGTCAGGGCAGAGGGATGGCTGCATCTGGGGAACGTGTTGATTGATAGTTGTGAGCTGGAAAGGGACCACCGACTCATTCTAGGGAGATGAGAATGTTTAAAATTTGAGTCTAGAAATGCAGCTCTAAGTAGGTGTATAAAATTCTGGCTGAGCGGGGTGGAGCAGAGGGGAGCAGAGAGTAATTTCTAGTGAACAGCACAAATGAACCTCTATTTTAAAGTAATTGTTTCTAGAAGACGTATGTGAGGCTGCACCTCCAAGCCCTGTGGTCTTGAGTGCTTGATCTGAAGGGCACGGTTTGCAGATTATTAATGGGCTGGGCTGGGAGCTTTGCCACTTTTCCTATTACATTTTTCTGGATCACAGCCAAAACCTTGTGGGTGAGCTCTGACCTCCAGAGAGAGCCCCATGGAGCTGAGAGAGTTAGAATGTGAGTGACCACAAGGAACTCTGCCTGGCCTGACTGATCAGATATCCACCTGGCATGATGTGTTGTTTGGCTCATCTTGGTTCTGTAGTGAGGACTACACACTTGCTTATTGCTCACTTGTCTTCACACTCACACAGCAGGCCAGGGCAGCAGGATGTGTTGACACCTTGTGGAGCATTTGCTCAGTTTTTCTCTGTCCCTGTTTTACCTGATCCCACTCCGTTCTAGCATGGTCAGTCTGGAACTGAACGATGCCCTGAAAGACCTCAGCATTTGCTCTGGAAATTGGTCAAAAAAACAACTACATGCCTGTCCCTTTTCTCTAAGCAAGAACAGAATGATAGAACTAGGGGCTCACAGTCATTAAATTCTGTGAAGTGCCAAGCCCTGTGCATGTAAAATGTCCTATCTGTTATATCAGAATTTTCAGAACAATTCTCTGAGCCCATGATGAGAAATGAGCACTTCTGCCTTACTGTGGCCCTTTGTTTGTCTTCATAATTATGGAGTCTATAAGAGACTCCATTTTTTCCAGATAGAACATGTCAGAATTTTTCCATTGGGTAGTATCTATTTTCACTGTATACCAAGGCTCATGGTTTGAGAGTATAGGTTACAATTTTAGTTGTAAAAGATTGCTGTGGAATTACAGAACTGTCCTAAAGACCAAAACCAACTTTCCTTTCTTCTTTCCCTCCCTCTTTCCTTTTCTTCCTCATTCTTTCTATTCTTTCCCTTTTCCTTCCTTCTCTCCTCTTTGCCTTCTCTCCCTCCCTCCCTACCTCTCTCCAAGTTTCATTGAGCATTTGCTTTGAGACAGCCTCTGGAGTAACTGAGGGCTGTGTCTTATGTGATCTCGAAATTTGAATTTCTGTTGGTGTCGGGAATAAGAGGATCATAGACTCTTCTGTACTGAGATCTCCCAGAATGTGCACTCTGCAAATATATATGGTTGTCCAAATGACAGAAAATTATGAAAGGGATATTTTCACCCTGGTGGCTAATATGTGTTTGCGTATTAGTTCTCACCACTATTTCCAGTTCTTGCTGGCACTGAAACAAGAATTCTTTCTTAGAATGCTTAGGCAGTTGAGTTTTATGAGTTCATGTTCAAGCACAAAAGGCAAACAAAATAGTTTAAGGCCAAGATTTGCCTTGAAATGTTCTTACTTGGTGAAGTGTCTAACACCGCCATGGGGCAAGATGCTTGCTTTGAGATGCACATGGAGCAGAGAGCAATGGGAGAGCAGCCTTTCATCTCCTGGTCACTTGAAGACAGAAGTTCATGTAAATGGAGTAACAAGAGCACTCTACCTTGCTTTTCTCTCGTGTTTTTCTTTTCTTTTCCCTCCCTCCCTTCCTTTCTCCCTTTTTATCTGATGTCACTCTTTAAGTTTGCCCACATCAAATGACATTTATAGTGATTGCCCTCTAACGCTCTCTTAGACCTTCACAGTGTGTAGACTAGAGCATTGTCTCATTCAGCATTCCTAGCATCTGAAGTAGACGTTTCTGCTCTTAAGATGAAATGGCACCCATATGACCCAGCATTCCCATTACTGGACATATACCCAGAGAAAACCGTAGTTCAAAAACACACATGCACCCCAGTGTTCGTTGCAGCACTATTTACAATAGCCAGGACATGGAAGCAACCTAAATGCCCATCGACAGACGAATGGATAAAAAAGATGTGGTACATATATACAATGGAATATTAACCATAAAAAGGAATGAAATTGGGTCATTTGTAGAGACTTGGATGGACCTGGAGACGGTCATACAGAGTGAAATAAGTCAGAAAGAGAAAAACAAATATTGTATATTAACACACATATGTCGAATCTAGAAAAATGGTACAGATGAACCGGTTTGCAAGGCAGAAATAGAGACACGGATGTAGAGAACAAACGTATGGACACCAAGGGGGAGAAGCAGGGGGTGGGGGGCTGGTGGTGGGATGAATTGGGAGATTGGCATTGAAATATGTACACTAATATATATAAAATAGATAACTAATAAGAACCTGCTCTATAAAAAAATAAATAAATTAAGTAAGTTAAATTTAAAAAATAGATACAAAAGAGAAAAAAAGATGAATTGGCGGGCATACAGTGGTTCAACAACAGTTTGTTTAGTGACTCTTATGGACTATCAGACATTCTGAGCAACTACCTATGCTTCATTGACCGATTGCAGTGTAAAAGGCTTCTTAGTAGACATGGTATGTGTGCCCAGACCCTATAGTTAGCACCAGGGCATGGACATGCTAGTTGAAGAAACAGGTAAACAGATCCTTTCTCTGGAGAGTGGTAAGTCCTGTGGTGTGGAGAAGGACTGGATGCTCTGAGAATCCACAGTAATGATACCCAGCCCAGCCTTTCTGTAACGGGCAAGGTTTCCTGGAGGAAGTGATGTCTGCACTGAGCCTTGTACCAAGAGAATATGCGAGGGTCCAGTAGGAACTGATGGCGTAAGTGTTGTGTGAGAGAGGAATGGCAGGCCTAAGGTCTCCTAGTGTAGACAGTCACGGTAGGTGCCACATTCAGAAATTAACAAGACTGCTCTGCCTTTGGAGCATTTGCCTGGGAGGGGGTGGTGAGGCGCCAGGAGTGCCAAAACTGAGATCCTGAGTGCTGGCAGATATGGCCAGAGAAGAAAGCACAAGCAGGTCATGGGAAAACTTCCAAAAGATCTGCAAAAATTGAGTTTTATTTTGTAGACTTTGGGAAGCCATTGGAGGACTTCAAACAGGTGAATAATGTAATTAGATTCAAATTGGCTGTTGTTGTCTTCTGAGTCTAGAAGGTATAATCTATCTCATAAATCATTGTGAGATTTCATCCTAAACTTAGCTTTATGTGGTGGGAGAGGGGGTAGAATAAGGATCATTTCTTCATACTGAGTTCCTCTGAAACCATGAGTAAGCTGCCTAGGGGGTTAGGGACAGTGGTACTCAAACTTAGCCTGTGTGGGTGTTTCTCAAAGTGTGCGCCAAGGAACACTAGTCCTGTGAAATGTGCACTGAAGAAAGAGTTGGGTAAACACAGCATAGTGTGCCCTTTTTGGAAACTCTCAATGAGCATCTTAAGTGCTTTGAAGAAGTCTTGCAGTAGAGGATTCTGTTAAATTGGATTAAACCTTGTGCTTTCCAAAATCGTTGGACTTAGATCTCTTTATTGCTGAAAATCTGTTAACATTTGCAGGCCATGCTGTGGGAGAAATCATTGTTCTTTTTTTTTTAACATCTTTATTGGAGTATAATTGCTTTACAATGGTGTGTTAGTTTCTGCTTTGTAACAAAGTGAATCAGCTGTATGTACACATATATCCCCATGTCTCCTCCCTCTTGCGTCTCCCTCCCACCCTCCCTGTCCCACCCCTCTGTGTGGTCACAGAGCACCAAGCTGATCTACATGTGCTATGCGGCTGCTTCCCACTAGCTTTCTATTTTACATTTGGTAGTGTATGTAGGTCAACGCTACTCTCTCCCTTCGTCCCAGCTTACCCTTTCCCCTCCCTGTGTCCTCAAGTCCCTTCTCTTCGTCTGCATCTTTATTCCTGTCCTGCCCCTAGGTTCATCAGAACCTTTTTGTTTTTTTTAGATTCCATATATATGTGTTAGCATATGGTATTTGTTTTTCTCTTTCTGACTTCACTCCGTATGACAGACTCTAGGGCCATCCACCTCACTACAAATTTCGTTTCGTTTTACAGCTGAGTAATATTCCATTGTGTATATATGCCACATCTTCTTTATCCATTCATCTGTCGATGGACACTTAGGTTGCTTCCATGTCCTGTCTATTGTAAATAGAGCTGCAGTGAACACTGTGGTACAAGACTCTTTGAATTATGGTTTTCTCAGGGTATATGCCCAGTAGTGGGATTGCTGGGTCGTATGGTAGTTCTATTTTTAGTTTTTTAAGGAACCTCCATACTTTTCTCCATAGTGGCTGTATCAATTTACATTCCCACCAACAGTGCAAGACGGTTCCCTTTTCTCCACATCCTCTCCAGCATTTATTGTTTGTAGGTTTTTTGATGATGGCCATTCTGACTGGTGTGAGGTGATACCTCATTGTAGTTTTGATTTGCATTTCTCTAATGGAAATCATTGTTCTTAATGATGAACATTGAAGGACGAATGAAACTCTGGCTTTTCCTTTCTCTGTGATAGTATGTTCTCTTGATTGCTACGTCTCTGTAGAAATAAAGGGGTTCAGGAACCCATTGCTACCTTACACTAATGTAGCTATAAAGAACAACAATGGGAATGGTAGAGAAACACATCTCCGACACATTAAATCCTATTGAACTAAGCAATAAGGTTAATAGCCATTACAAGTTTTTTTAAATAACAAAACATTGGCTTATGCTTTAGCAGATAAACGGTGGCTTCTCTGTAAAAACGAGAAGTTTTAGAACTGTTATTCTGTGATGACTTTCTAATGCATTTCACCATTTTGCAGTTTAAAATGATACCTTGATTCTTCATAAAGCTCTTGTGCCTTAAATTACTCTTTAACATATGGTAAGAGGTATATAATATTTACCATAATCTAACAACCACCAAATAGGAAGCTAAATCACTCAGGAACTGAGGTATGCATATTAACATTAAAACAGTGAATTTTCATCATTCATGAATATTCATTGTACTTTGTATTTACTCAGTAAGTAGTACAGGCCTCAAGTCAATATTTTCTGAAATCTATATTTCACAAACTAATGGTGCGTCAGCATACATATTTAAATATTTATTAAACTAGTTCTAAACATCTGTTGTACTTGCTCCTAAATCGTGGGCTATTGATATTTTTAAAGCAACATTCCCTTCTAATGTCCTTCCAGCAATATATCTTGAAGGCTGGTTGTTTAATATAGAGATATATGGCAGTAGGTTTTTCTGTTTTGCTATAACTGTTAGGTCAGAATTTTATTGCTTCTGGCTAAATGCCACAGAAAGACTTTTACTGTTAAAATCAGCTGTGTCTTCAGTGTAATCTCTGTAATAAAGTGGAAATGGGATGTGAGTATCTCAAGCAGTGATCTGTTATCAAGCCTAGGTTAATAAAGTGGTAAAGTGATCCTTCTGTTTGAAGTGTCTTCCACTGTCCGTGGTAGATGTTACATCGCATGTCTTGGGTTTTATAATGGAGTTTGCACTAATTATCAGCAGCAAGATTCTGGATGGAATGATAAAATCATTCTCTTTTATGAATTTACGGAGTCACATAAGTTGGTGTCATAATGGTTTGCTCTCCACTGAGTTGACTAAAATCTTTGCCAAAACAGACTTGGTGGTCTTAAATTTTGGGAAAGGTATTAAACTGAGGTAGTTAGTTAGCTTCTTCTATTACCACCATGCTTCACCCGCCACGAGAGGCTTCTGAAAGGAAGTTTGGCAGATAATAATAAGACATCTTAATAAACACTGTTCATGCTTAGAAGATGGGTAGTCAGCTGTGGTGGCAGATTCCCCTGAGACTAATTCTTTTTGCATTTCAGCTCTTAATGTATTGGAAATCAGGGAGTCAAGCCACAGAAGTTTCCATTTTGAAAATGTTCTGTGGAATAATGCCATTTTTTAAAAGGTGAAAAATCAATTCTTTTGCTAGCTTACTTTTTTTTTTTTAAAGAGCACTCATTATGTGTCAGACACCGGCAAAGTATTTTATGTACATTATCTCAATGTAACCTAACAATATCTCTAGGAACTAGACCCTATTATTTTTTTTTAACTAATTAATTTATTTATTTTTGGCTGTGTTGGGTCTTCGTTTCTGTGTGAGGGCTTTCTCTAGTTGCGGCGAGGGGGGGCCACTCTTCATCGCGGTGCGCGGGCCTCTCAGTATCGCGGCCTCTCCTGTTGCGGAGCACAGGCTCAGTAGTTGTGGCTCACGGGCCTAGTTGCTCCGCGGCATGTGGGATCTTCCCAGACCAGGGCTGGAACCCGCGTGCCCTGCATTGGCAGGCAGATTCTCAACCACTGCGCCACCAGGGAAGCCCTAGGCCCTATTATTAATCTCATTTACAGATGGGGAAGCTGAAGTTCGGAAAAATGAATGAATTTGCCTAGGGTCACCTGTTAAGTGGCTTACCTGGGTTTAAATACGAATCTTTCCAGAGCTCAAGTTCTTAACTGTGTTAATGTAATGTCTCCCAAGTAAGTGCTTAGGAACTTATTTTTTCCCTTATGGTTGATCCAATCTCCAGTGAATTCTCTTTTGGTTATCCATTGCTATGTCACAAATCAATCCAAAACTTGGTGGCTTAAAAACAATAACAAGCATTTGTTTTGTTTGTGAATCTGCAGTTAGACTTGGGCTCAGTGGGGTGTCTTGTGTCTGTTCCACTGAGAGAAGGCTGGGTGGTTCAAGTGAATTTAGAGGGCTTGCTTCTTGTAGCTGCAGGGCTGTGTGGGCTATTTACTGGGAGCCCAGCTGGGACTGTTGCATGGGAACTTCAGTTCCTCTGTGTGGGTCTCTCCAGCTCCCTCCTAGCATGGCTGCTGTGTTCAACGAGCCAATCAGCAAGTCTAAGAGACCACTTCAGAAGCTGTAAGAATTCTCATCAGCCTCGGGAATAACATAGCATCACTTCCTCCATATTCTGTTGGTCAAGCAAGTTGCTAAGCAGATCCAAATTCAAGGGGAGGAGAATTGGACTCCATGTTTTAATGGGCAGGATTACTAGCTCTTTTCTCTTATCACAGTCTGTTACTTCAATAACTATAGTATCCTCTTAACTATTGTTCATCTTCTTATTCTTGTCCATCACAGAGTTTATTCTCAACCCAATAGACAGAGTGACCTATTTAAAATTATAGTCTGTGAAACCTCTTGACTCTGGTCTGGTGAAAACCCTCTAATTGCTTCCCTTCTTCTTTGGAGTAAGAACCAAAATCTTTATGGTGGCCTCCATCTCCCTGCATTATCAAATCTTCATTATCTCTCTGCTCTCATGTTTGACTGTCTCTGTTCCATGTTCTCATTCAAACCCCAAGCATGTTCCTGCCTCAGGGCATTTGCATCTGGTGTTAACATGCTGTGTGCCTAGAATACTCTTCCAGGTTTTCTGTATAACTCCCATCTTTCCTTCCTTTAGATCTCTGTGCATATTTTACCTTCTCAGTGAGACATCCCCTGACCAAGAGAACATTGTAATTCCACTTTCACCATCCAGAATTTCCTATCACTCTTATTCTACTTTTTCTCCCTTACATTGAGTGTCATATGACATATTTATTAGCTTATTTATTGTGTATCTTCACCCATTAGAATATAAACTCCATGAGGACAGAGACTTTGGTTTATTTTGTTGCTGTATCCCAGTACCTTGCACAATATCTGGCACATAGTAGGTGTTCAGTAAATATTTGTCAAACGCACAAGGGAACTTGATTTCAACACAGATTTAAATTTTTCATGGCATTGATGTTTATGAAATATTTTAATTTATGAATATAACTTCAAGTCTCATCATGCTGTGGGGTTAAATCTCATTTACCAACAGCCATTTGGAATTCCAAGTCCTATCGAGGAGAACCACGATGAGATCGCTACTAACTCCCATCTCCTCCTACCTTGTCTTTTTGGCAGCATTCATGTCTTGTAAAGTTATCTGAGCTCCAACGAACCTTTCTTTCAATAAATAATTG
Organism: Eschrichtius robustus; assembly: GCF_028021215.1. Taxonomy (NCBI): domain Eukaryota; kingdom Metazoa; phylum Chordata; class Mammalia; order Artiodactyla; family Eschrichtiidae; genus Eschrichtius; species Eschrichtius robustus. Next base: position 24,603,980 of record NC_090835.1, read on the forward strand.
TGCAACTACTGCATGCCCAGTCCGTGCTAATCATTGAGGATATAGTGGGACAGGCATAACCCTAGTCCTTACAGTGTTAACATCATGGTGAAAGAGAAAGGTAATAAATAATTGTACAGATACACAAAGTCATTACAGATTCTGAAAAGCAGTATGAATGAAATATGCAGTGGTCTATGAGGGAGAATTAGAGAGGATTTGCTTTAGATAGAGTCAGGGAGGCTTTGGGTACAAGGGGGTCTTTAGGCTGAAACCTAGGTAGTGGCTTCTGGTTAGTGTTTTTTTTTGGGGGGGAGCTGCATTGGGCCTTCGTTGCTGTGTGCAGGCTTTCTCTAGATGCCACTGGCAAGGACTGCTCTTTGTTGCAGTGTGCGGGTTTCTCATTGCGGTGGCTTCTCTTGTTGCGGAGCACGGGCTCTAGGTGCATGGGCTTCAGGAGTTGTGGCACCCCGGCTCAGTAGTTGTGGCTCGCAGGCTCTAGAACGCAGGCTCAATAGTTGTGGCACATGGGCTTAGTTGCTCCGCGGCATGTGGGATCTTCCCAGACCAGGGCTGAAACCCTTGTCCCCTGCATTGGCAGGTGGATTCTTAACCACTGTGCCACCAGGGAAGCCCTTCTGGTTAATTTTAAGCTACTCACGAGAGGGATACGTTCATTCAGCTAATGTGTATTCAGCACCTACTGTGTACCAGATGCTTTTCCAGGTGCTAGGGATTCAGCTTTAACAGGACAGAGAAACCCCTCTGTTCTCATGGATTTTACATTCCACCGTGAGAAGATACTTTTAAATGTTGTTTGTAATCTAAAATTAAAATATACTGTAATATGTTATAATATATTGGGCAGGGTTAAGTCAGGAAGACAGAAGCAATACTAGGTATTTCAGCAGAGGGAATCTATGGTAATATAGGGTCTGAAAAAGCAATAGGGGAGCTCTGTGTTACACAAAGAGAAGACGATAACGTCATGAAGTAGCTCACACTCTTCAGGAGGGAGGGTCCAACTGAAAAGGATGGGATTGTTAGGGGAGGGTCCCCATGGCTGAAAGCTCAGACCTCTGACGAGGCAGCACCACCCCTCGGGTGCAGGTACCTCTCAGATGAGATGGGGCTGGTTCTAAGGAATCTGTGTCCCGGAACCAAGTGCTACTACCAGGTGAAGAGCCTCTGCTGGGGACACACTGACAGGAACAGCAAACAAGTGGGAAGAAGCAAGTCCCTTCTCCATTCTTCCAGCCTCTCAATCTCCCTCAATTGGCCTCTGTTGCACAAGAAGCCTGGGAAAGACAGTTTGCAGACTCCTACTCCAGCATCACAGAGCACAGTATGGAGGGGTGGGTTTGGAGCTGAGAGACCGCTTTAATAACCAGCGCAGGCAGTGATGTATGCTATGGAGAAAGATAAAGCAGCATGGGTAGTACAGGGTGGGGGGCAGGGGTGGAGAAGGAGGTTGCAGTTTAAAATAAGGCAATTTAAATTAAGGAATTTCGCACGGAGAAGATGACTAGTCTGTTCCAGCTGCCATAGCAAACCAGTGGCTTAAGCAACAGAAATTTATTATTTTCTCACAATCTAGAGGGTGGAAATCCAAGTCAAGGTACCAGTGCGGTTGGGTTCTGGTGAGAGCCCTCTTCCTGGCTTACAGATGGCTGCTTTCTTGCTGTGTCCTCGATTAGCAGATAGAGAGCATGAGTGTGAGCTTGGGTGAAAGCTCTCTATGGTGTCTTTTCTTACATGGGCACTAATACCATCATGAGGGCCCCACCCTTATGACCTCATATAAACTCTCCCAGAGACCCCACCTTTAAATACCGTCACGTTGGGGCTTGGTGTTTCAACATATGAATTTTGGGGGGACATGAATCAGTCTATAGCAGTGACATTTGAGCAAATACTTGAAGGAGGTTTGGGAGCAGCCCTGAGGTTATCTGGAGGAAGAGTGACCACCTGGAGCAAGAGCGTCTTAGGGGTGAGTTATATATAGCAAGTGCACAGGCCCTGAGGCATGGAGTATTCTAGGAACAAGGAGACCAACAGGGCTGGCACAAAGGGAGACATGAAGCCATTTGGTATCAGACTTCAGAGCTTAGGCTCCGACGTCCGAAAATCCTGAGTTTTAATCCCAGTTCAGCCCCCTCTTTAACTGCGTGACCATCGTAGGCAAGTAATAATGTCCTTTTCAATGCTCAGTTTCCGCATTTGAGAAGCAAGGATATTAATACTATACCCTGTGGTTATGATAAAGTTTCAGGGGAAAAAATGTACTTTGCACAGTGGCTGACATATAGTAAGAGCTTAATAAGTACTCGGTTGTGATGGTGATAATAGTAGACCTGTATTACAAATTTAACACCTATGGCTGCTGCTGCTGCTGCTACTCTCCCCTTACCCCTTCTCCCCTCCCCTCCCCCTTCTCCCTCCCCCTCCCCCTTGCCTCCCCTTCCCCCTCCCCCTCCCCCTCCCCCTGCTCCTCTTCCTCCTCCTTATTGTCACCACTGTCACTGTCGAACTTGTTTCATGACCCAGAGCTTGAAGCCTGAGGCAAGAATTGCTTGTGATACATTTTGGAATGTTTATAATTCCAGTCCCTCAACTCCATGGAAAGATTTCTGAATTGTGCATCAGTCAGTATTACTTCCTCCACTAAACTTTGTGGCGTGTCCTCACTCTCATTTTTAGTGTTTGTGTAATTGAGGCATCATAGCGGCAGGCATGCTGATGCGGCTGTGGAAAATAGCAGTGCTTTCCCTTTGTCAGGGATTGGCCCACGGTTGTTGAGTGTTGATTGTAATGGAGCCCGCAGTGGCTAGGGACAATTCTGTTGGCTGAGAATTTACCTGAAGATGCCGGGACTTCACCCCTGGGCCTGGAGTGGTGACTGGGGACTTCAGACTTTTGACATATTGATAGTGCTCCTTTTTGCGTGGTGGGGATGCTTGTTTTCTTTGTGCTCTTTTATGCGTTCTAAATTTTCTAGAGCATGTACTCTGTGTACCTGAAGAGAGAAGAGAGTAAAGTTTATTAATTTTTAAGATAGCCACTTCTACCTCAAATTGGATCGGGTCCTATTTTGTGAATGTCATATTTTCCATTAATTTGGTGTAAATGTCATTCATTAACATTTCTCTTTCATTGCTGTTCATTTAAAGGTTTAGAAAAGCACTCTTTCCTCTTAAATGTCTCATTTCCTGTTTTACATAGGTAGAACAAAAAATTTTTTGTACAAACTTCTGTCAACTCACTAACTTTAAAAATGAATAGCTTTAATCTTGTATTAACTCTTTTCAGATGTAACATGTATTACATGTTGAGAGCAGAGGAGGCTTTCTGGATTTCCCAACTGGCTCAGGCAAATACTTATACCTTTTTTTATTTTTGGTTTTGTTTTGAGAAGCCAGGCCTGTGGAAGCCCATGCGGTAGCTTTTGGATTTATTTAAAACTTTGACTCTTTGCTCCCTCTGGGCAAGAATCTGGGTTTACTAGAAGGTGAGAGTGTAACTGCTGGGTAAATAGGTTAAGAGGCAGGTGTCTGATGAAAACTCCTTGTAAGAGCTCTGGGATCATCTATCACCTCCCCAGGTCTTCACCTGCTGACAGGAAGCTAATGGCAGTGGTACCTGTGCTGCCAGCTCAAGGAAATAAAGACTGCCTCTCCCTTCTCCCTGCCCTTGATCAGCAGGCGCTGTTGACAGGGATGATGAATTAGATGAAACCGGAGAGTGAGGACCAGTAAGCATTGTGTGATATGATGTTTAATTAATAGGTGTGAAATAAAACAAAAACTAATGAAAGCACTCGTTTTTTTCTAAGGATAGATTGTTCGTATGTCAGAACTAAGATGTCATTACCTTTTAATGAATCGATTTTAGAATTTCTGTCTTTAATGAAGAGTCATTGATTTGATCCTTGACCCGATTTTATCTGGCCTCCTATTAGGTCCAGTTTGTGTAGATGACAATGGTGTAATTTGCATTCTTGGGTTAAGGAAAAGTCTGTGGGCTAAAAATGATGTGGCCAGTTTGGAAGGCAGCGCTTTCACTCACCTGGCATCTATGAAATAAGGCTTGTTTGAAAAGGAACAATCTCTATTAGAGAGCATAGAATAATTTATAATTTTTAAGTAGTAATTATTCTAAGTACCTTATAATAATAAACATTTCTACTTGATTTTACTTTTTCAAAACTGGCCACTCACTTTCTAATAATACCTTTCGATACCTCGTATAGTTTTCTAATGAAATAATTCCTTTAAAAGTCAGTGTGGGTGATAATCACATGAGCACAGACTTCTGTTCATCACTGTCTACATTCTTCCAAGCGAATGTTTTAGAAGCATTAATAATTTGTGTTTAATTTCACCTCTAAAATCTACTTCATTTGGCTTACCAGGCAGAGTGAAAAATAATCATTTCTATGACTCATCCATCTCGGAAGTGTAGTCTATAACATAAAACAACCCAGAGTTGTGACTCTGGAAGTACTTCTGTACAGAAGTACTACATAATGTGAGACTGTAATTGCTCGCTGAGAAATGAACTAAGCAAAAGAAAGGCAATAGCAGTTCATCAGCTGAGTCTGCCTCATTTAGTAGTTGCTCCCAGTCCGTATTTTTTTGGAATGTGACTTATAGTTAGAGAGATAATTGGCAAGCGTTAGATAAGGTAATGGATGGTCCCAGGGTAGCGGAAGTCAAGGCGGTAATTCAGTTTTCTGGGAATCTGCCGATGTCATCATTTATGGGGGATACACATAAGTGACTTATGAACAATAGCAGAGTCCCAGGAGTGAATTCAGCTGCCTGGGAATCCATCCTTAAGTGATGTCGACATGCTCGTGTTCCTCAGACTTGGCTCATAAGACACCTTCCAAATGTTACAGTTAGGGGTTTTGTTTTTTTTTTTTTTGAATTTTTGAATTTTATTTTATTTATTTTTTTATACAGCAGGTTCTTATTAGTTATCCATTTTATACATATTAGTGTATATATGTCAATCCCAATCAGAGTTTTGGGTGCCAATAGAGCCTTTTCAAAGTGAATGGTGGTATTTAGGAAAATGAAAAAGGCAGAGGGGAAGTACCTGTTAAAAAAACAGAAATACTTAGTTTTTATGCTTTTTGCTCAGTTTCAACACTGTTCTGAAACATAATCCTAGAAATTTCACTGTTCACACTACGTTTTCCTTTATACTATAAAGGCCATACTCTTGTGTGTTTCAGTAAGGAAATACATAAGTAGTACCGTGTATCTTTGGTATACGCTTAATGTTGTACCCAGCTCCTCTTTATTCTTTTAGCGTCTTATATCCTCTGTCACACACTGTTTCCTTTTGTTTACTTTGACATAGCAGTATATATACTTGATGAGAGCCAAAGTAAAATTTACATGGTGATGACTGTTAGTCTGTATACTGGAGAAGGCTTTAAGAACTGTCATGACTAGGTCAGCTGAGAACCAGTGTATTTATTAAAATCAATACAAACTCCTTTTTTCTTATATCCATCTTGACTTGCTCTTATAACTGCTCGCTCTTGGTACTAGATATAAATTGATTTCTCTCTTTATATCCAGGTGTACAGTATTTCTTCAATAAGTAAATATTACATCCTTTCAATGAGAAGGAGTTAATCATATGAATCACGATTACATGAAATTAGGGGACTTGAGGGCCTCAAATTCAGACACTGTATTCCAGTAAATAGGCATCTCTCTATCCTCACAGATGCCAGTGCTCAATGACAAATGATTAACTAAAATTATGGTATTCACAGAACGAGTCGACTTTATGATTTCTTAGCAAAAGATAATCCAAAGAGTTGTGGTTGGGAGTTGTGTGCGTTCGTGTGAGAGGCTTTGAAAAATGATAATTAAGGATAGAATATTATGTGAACTGTGAAAATTTTGTGGGAAAAAAATGCCCCTCCTGGGAGAATTAAATTAGGCATTATGTACAGAAAACCTGTGTTCTGAGGTAGCAGTATAATGAAGGGTCAATAGTTAGATTCTTTACTTTTAAAGCAAAATGGTTGGAAAGAAAAAGGAGGGAATTGTGGTGGTCATGGTGACGATGATTTTGTTGTTATGGCCAATGTTTATAGAATGCAGATTATAACCAGGCCTAGCAGGTTATATGTATGGTCTTACACAATCCTGACACAACCTTATGAGGCAGGTATTATTATCTCCCCATTTTAGAGATGAGAAAACCGCAGCCCAAAATGTTTAACTTGGCTGTGGTTACACAGTTTGTCAATTTCAGAGCTGGAATTTGAACTCACCAAGTCTGATGTTAGATTTCATAACAGTTTCTCTATTTGGCCTTTCGGGGGGAAAACTCCAGACCCCTGCAGTTTTTAGGAAAATAAGATAACATGGTCTGTAATTTCTGATCTCATGCTTGCACTTGGTTCGTATATTGGAAGGACTAATGAAAGCAGGCTGCTCTTGAAGAACAAATGACGCCACGTGCCTATTATTCACAGAAATCTAACAGCTCCTCTACTGAATTGTAATATCCTTGAAGACAGAGACTACTTTCTGTTGTAGTGCAATATTGTTTTTAACAGCTTTATTGATAGACATTGTACACTCCATAAAATTCAGCATTTTTATTATATTTCTAGAACTGGGCAACCATTCCAGCTATCTAATTTTGGGACATCCTTTTTACCCCTCAAAAAACCCATCTACTCATTGGCAGTCAGTCTTGATTATTTTTTTTGAAACTGAAGAAAGAAAGCTGCCAAAGATTAGAAGCATTTAGCATTGGGCTTGCAAAGTCACCTAATTTGTGGAAACTTGATATTCTTCATTAATTACAGCTTTTCACCAAAATAATCATTTTCTTTCACGTGCTTTTGAAATTACCTGGTTGAAATCGTTGGCATTAGTTCATTCCATTTTATACAAACAATTGCTGTCATTAGTTCAGAGAAAGTAAAAAGTATAACCTGTCATAATAAAGTCTATCTGATCTAATCCCTTTTTATGATAGACAGTCTTTAGGACTAGACTATGGCATTACTGATTTTCAGAATTCCTTTCTGAACAAAAATGCCTCAAGATAATCCTCCAAAGTTGATTTTCGATAAGCATGTATCGAGTGTTGGAGATCTTATTCTTTATTGCCTGAATGCTGAATGTTTGCAATGACTCAATGACAGCTTGAGAATTTTCCCTTTCCTGTTTTTAATGAATGCAAGATTTCCGCGAGTATGTATGTGCCAAGGTTCCCTCCCCTGCATCAAAGAGGAAGAATGGTTAATATGCATGTTCAAGTCATTACTTGACTTTCCTATTCAGTGGATTCTGGCCTGAATTACCTCATTATTCTGATTAAGAGGTAGTAAGAAATAGTTCCTGGGAGCTCAGGTTTTGGATTAAGGAAGTCATGGGGGGAGGGGTCAGGCATTCTCCCCCAGCCTTAACTCCATCAGCACAAACTTTCTTTGATGAGGACAGGCAATGAAGAGCTGTGAAGACTCAGCTATCCCTCTCCCTGCCCTAGTTTGTTTCTATACCCAATGTCTTCTTTGTATACAGGGGTTTTGGCTGCTCTGTGGCAGTAGAATCTTGGGTTCAAATCCTGGCTCTGCCATTTACTAGCTGTGTAATTTTTGGCAGGTCACCTAATCTCTCTGTGCACTTTTTCTCATCTGTGAAGTGGGGATAATAATAATAACTATAAGGTTGTTTTTGTCTGTTTGGTGGATTTGAAAAGACACAAGTGGGGGACTTGTTTTCTTTTTTCTTTTTTTAATAACCATTTTTTTAAATTGAGGTACAGTGTAGTTGACTTACAATGTTGTGTTAGTTTCAGGTGTACAGCAAAGTGATTCAGTATTGTATATATATTCTTTTTCATATTCTTTTTCATTATAGGTTATTACAGAATACTGAATATAGTTCCCTGTGCTATACAGTAGGTCCTTGTTTATCTGTTTTATATACAGTAGTGTGTATATGTTAATCCCAAACTCCTAATTTATCTCCCCCCAACCCCCCGCCGACTCCCCACCATCCCCATTGGTAACCATAAGTTTCTATGTCTGTGAGTCTATTTCTGTTTTGAAATAAGTTCATTTGTATAATTTTTTTTAGATTCCACATATAAGAGATATAATATGATATTTGTCTTTCTCTGTCTGACTTACTTCACTTAATATAATCTCTAGGTCCATCCATGTTGCTGCAAATGGCATTATTTCATTCTTTTTTATGGCTGAGTAGTATTTCGTTGTATATAGGTACCACATCTTCTTTATCCATTCATCTGCATGTGGACTTCTTTTAGACATAAACACTTTGTCTTAGGAGAAGAGGTCAGTTGGCCTTTTGTCCTCCGTTCCCTGTGCATACCTCGTGTGCACTGGCAGGAGCAGCATGTGATACAAAAGCTTCAGTAAAAGCCAGTGCTTTTTATCCAGGAAGATCTAATCCAATACTAAGCAGATGCTTTTCTTTATAATTTTTAAAAAATCCTTGTAATTGTGTTAAGGAGAAAGTCTCAATTTGGTGCTAATAGGTCTCTAACAACTTTCTAATGTTTGTTAATCTCCCTTTGTAATAAGAGAATGCGGGCCTCAGGCTCTAGATAAAATGAAATGATTTTATTTTGGTTGTGTTTATTTTTAGTTATTGTCTATGGCGGGCTGAAACTGATTGTTCACTGGAGGTAATGTTAAATGTTTCCTTTTCTGAAGTTTTATAAGCAGTAAAATTCACTCTTTGTGGCGTACACTTCTGTAGGTTTTGAGAAATGCATCGTCCTTCAACCTCCACCACAATCAGGATACAGAAGAGTTCGGCCTCCTCAACCCCTCCACCCTCCCCCCGTTCCCTTCTACTGTCCCCTTTGTAGTCAGCCCTGACCACACACCTGGCAACAACTGGCTTATTCTCCATCCCTACTGTAGTACTGCCTTTTTTTTTTTTTTTTTTTTTAATCAGTCATCAGTTTTATACACATCACTGTATACATGTCAATCCCAATCGCCCAATTCAGCACACCACCATCCCCACCCCACCGCAGTTTTCCCCCCTTGGTGTCCATACGTTTGTTCTCTACATCTGTGTCTCAACTTCTGCCCTGCAACCTGGTTCATCTGTACCATTTTTCTAGGTTCCACATACATGCATTAATATACGATATTTGTTTTTCTCTTTCTGACTTACTTCACTCTGTATGACAGTCTCTAGATCCATCCACGTCTCAACAAATGACTCAATTTCATTCCTTTTTATGGCTGAGTAATATTCCATTGTATATATGTACCACAACTTCTTTATCCATTAGTCTGCCGATGGGCATTTAGGTTGCTTCCATGACCTGGCTATTGTAAATAGTGCTGCAATGAACATTGGGGTGCATGTGTCTTTTTGAATTACGGTTTTCTCTGGGTATATGCCCAGTAGTGGGATTGCTGGGTCATATGGTAATTCTATTTTTAGTTTTTTAAGGAACCTCCATATTGTTCTCCATAGTGGCTGTATCAATTTACATTCCCACCAACAGTGCAAGAGGGTTCCCTTTTCTCCACACCCTCCCTAGCATTTATTGTTTGTAGATTTTTTGATGATGGCCATTCTGACCAGTGTGAGGTGATACCTCATTGTAGTTTTGATTTGCATTTCTCTAATAATTAGTGATGTTGAGCATCTTTTCATGTGCTTCGTGGCCGTCTGTATGTCTTCTTTGGAGAAATGTCTATTTAGGTCTTCTGCCCATTTTTGGGTTGAGTTGTTTGTTTTTTGATATTGAGCTGCATGAGCTGCTTGTAAATTTTGCAGATTAATCCTTTGTCAGTTGCTTCATTTGCAAGTATTTTCTCCCATTCTGAGGGTTGTCTTTTCGTCTTGTTTATGGTTTCCTGTGCTATGCAAAAGCTTTTAAGTTTCATTAGGTCCCATTTGTTTATTTTTGTTTTTATTTCCATTTCTCTTGGAGGTGGGTCAAAAAGGATCTTGCTGTGATTTCTGTCATAGAGTGTTCTGCCTATGTTTTCCTCTAAGAGTTTTATAATGTCTGGCCTTACATTTAGGTCTTTAATCCATTTTGAGTTTATTTTTGTGTATGGTGTTAGGAAGTGTTCTAATTTCATTCCTTTATATTGTAGCTGTCTAGTTTTCCCAGCACCACTTATTGAAGAGGCTGTCTTTTCTCCATTGTATATTCTTGCCTCCTTTATCAAAGATAAGGTGACGATACGTGGGTGGGTTTATCTCTGCGTTTTCTATCCTGTTCCATTGCTCTATATTTCTGTTTTTGTGCCAGTACCATACTTTATTGATTACTGTCGCTTTGTAGTATAGTCTGAAGTCAGGGAGCCTGATTCCTCCAGCTCCGTTTTTTTCCCTCAAGACTGCTTTGGCTATTTGGGGTCTTTTGTGTCTCCATACAAACTTTAAGATGATTTGTTCTAGTTCCGTAAAAAATGCCATTGGTAGTTTGATAGGGATTGCATTGAATCTGTAGATTGCTTTGGGTAGTATAGTCATTTTCACAATATTGATTCTTCCAGTCCAAGAACATGGTATATCTCTCCATCTGTTGGTATCATCTTTAATTTCTTTAATCAGTGTCTTATAGTTTTCTGCATACAGGTCTTTTGTCTCCCTAAGTAGGTTTATTCCTAGGTATTTTATTCTTTTTGTTGCAATGGTAAATGGGAGTGTTTCCATAATTTCTCTTTCAGATTTTTCATCATTAGTGTATAGGAATGCAAGAGATTTCTGTGCATTAATTTTCTATCCTGCAACTTTACCAAATTCATTAATTAGCTGTAGTAGTTTTCTGGTGGCAGTTTTAGGATTCTCTATGTATAGTATCATGTCATCTGCAAACAGTGACAGTTTTACTTCTTCTTTTCCAATTTGTATTCCTTTTATTTCTTTTTCTGCTCTGATTGCCGTGGCTAGGACTTCCAAAGCTATGTTGAATAATAGTGGTGAGAGTGGACATCCTTGTCTCGTTCCTGATCTTAGAGGAAATGCTTTCAGTTTTTCACCATTGAGAATGATGTTTGCTGTGGGTTTGTCGTATATGGCCTTTATTATGTTGAGGTAGGTTCCCTCTATGCCCACTTTCTGGAGAGTTTTTATCATAAATGAGTGTTGAATTTTGTCAAAAGCTTTTTCTGCATCTATTGAGATGATCATATGGTTTTTATTCTTCAATTTGTTAATATGCTGTATCACATTGATTGATTTGCATATATTGAAGAATCCTTGCATCCCTGGGAGAAATCCCACTTGATCGTGGTGTATGATCCTTTTAATGTGTTGTTGGATTCTGTTTGCTAGTATTTTGTTGAGGATTTTTGCATCTATATTCATCAGTGATATTGGCCTGTAATTTTCTTTTTTTTGTATTATCTTTGTCTGGTTTTGGTATCAGGGTGATGGTGGCCTCATAGAATGAGTTGGAGTGTTCCTTCCTCTGCAATTTTTTGGAAGAGTTTGAGAAGGATGGGTGTTAGCTCTTCTCTAAATGTTTGATAGAATTCACCTGTGAAGCCATCTGGTCCTGGACTTTTGTTTGTTGGAAGATTTTTAATCACAGTTTCAATTTCATTACTTGTGATTGGTCTGTTCATATTTTCTATTTCTTCCTGGTTCAGTCTTGGAAGGTTATACCTTTCTAAGAATTTGTCCATTTCTTCCAGGTTGCCCATTTTATTGGCATAGAGGTGCTTGTAGTAGTCTCTTAGGATGCTTTGTATTTCTGCGGTGTCTGTTGTAACTTCTCCTTTTTCTTTTCTGATTTTATTGATTTGAGTCCTCTCCCTCTTTTTCTTGATGAGTCTGGCTAATGGCTTATCAATTTTGTTTATCTTCTCAAAGAACCAGCTTTTAGTTTTATTGATCTTTGCTATTGTTTTCTTTGTTTCTATTTCATTTATTTCCGCTCTGATCTTTATGATTCCTTTCCTTCTGCTAACTTTGGGTTTTGTTTGTTCTTCTTTCTCTAGTTTCTTTAGGTGTAAGGTTAGATTGTTTACTTGAGATTTTTCTTGTTTCTTTAGGTAGGCTTGTATAGCTATAAACTTCCCCCTTAGAACTGCTTTTGCTGCATCCCATAGGTTTTGGGTCGTCGTGTTTTCATTGTCATTTGTCTCTAGGTATTTTTTGATTTCCTCTTTGATTTCTTCAGTGATCTCTTGGTTATTGAGTAACGTATTGTTTAGCCTCCATGTGTTTGTGTTTTTTACGTTTTTTTCCCTGTAATTCATTTCTAATCTCATAACGTTGTGGTCAGAAAAGATCCTTGATGTTATTTCAATTTTCTTAATTTTACTAAGGCTTGATTTGTGACCCAGGATGTGATCTATCCTGGAGAATGTTCCGTGCGCACTTGAGAAGAACGTGTAATCTGCTGTTTTTGGATGGAATGTCCTATAAATATCAATTAAATCTATCTGGTCTATTGCGTCATTTAAAGCTTGTGTTTCCTTATTTATTTTCATTTTGGATGATCTGTCCATTGGTGTAAGTGAGGTGTTAAAGTCCCCCACTATTATTGTGTTACTGTCGATTTCCTCTTTTATAGCTGTTAGCAGTTGCCTTATGTATTGAGGTGCTCCTATGTTGAGTGCATATGTATTTATAATTGTTATATCTTCTTCTTGGATTGATCCCTTGATCATTATGTAGTGTCCTTCCTTGTCTCTTGTAACACTCTTTATTTTAAAGCCTATTTTATCTGATATGAATATTACTACTCCAGGTTTCTTTTGATTTCCATTTGCATGGAATATCTTTTTCCATCCCCTCACTTTCAGTCTGTATGTGTCCCTAGGTCTAAAGTGGGTCTCTTGTAGACAGCATATATATGGGTCTTGTTTTTGTATCCATTCAGCAAGCCTGTGTCTTTTGGTTGGAGCATTTAATCCATTCATGTTTTAAGGTAATTATCGACATGTATGTTCCTATGACCATTTTCTTAATTGTTTTGGGTTTGTTTTTGTAGGTCCTTGTCTTCTCTTGTGTTTCCCACTTAGAGAAGTTCCTTTAGCATTTGTTGTAGAGCTGGTTTGGTGGTGCTGAATTCTCTTAGCTTTTGCTTGTTTGTAAAGCTTTTGATTTCTCCATCAAATCTAAATGAGATCCTTGCCGGGTAGAGTAATCTTGGTTGTAGGTTCTTCCCTTTCATCACTTTAAGTATATCATGCCACTCCCTTCTGGCTTGCAGAGTTTCTGCTGAGAAATCAGCTGTTAACCTTATGGGAGTTCCCTTGTATGTTATTTGTCATTTTTCCCTTGCTGCTTTCAATAATTTTTCTTTGTCTTTAATTTTTGCCAATTTGATGACTATGTGTCTCAGCGTGTTTCTCCTTGGGTTTATCCTGTATGGGACTCTCTGCACTTCCTGGACTTGGGTGGCTATTTCCTTTCCCATGTTAGGGAAGTTTTTGACTATAATCTCTTCAGATATTTTCTCTGGTCCTTTCTCTCTCTCTTCTCCTTCTGGGACCCCTATAATGCGAATGTTGTTGTGTTTAATGTTGTCCAGAGGTCTCTTAGGCTGTCTTCATTTCTTTTCATTCTTTTTTCTTTAGTCTGTTCCGCAGCAGTGAATTCCACCATTCTGTCTTCCAGGTCACTTATCCGTTCTTCTGCCTCATTTATTCTGCTATTGATTCCTTCTAGTGTAGTTTTCATTTCAGTTATTGTATTGGTCATCTCTGTTTGTTTGTTCTTTAATTCTTCTAGGTCTTTGTTAATCATTTCTTGCATCTTCTCAATCTTTGCCTCCATTCTTATTCCGAGGTCCTGGATCATCTTCACTATCATTATTCTGAATTCTTTTTCTGGAAGGTTGCCTATCTCCACTTCACTTTGTTGTTTTTCTGGGGTTTTTTCTTGTTCCTTCATCTGGTACATAGCCCTCTGCCTTTTCATCTTGTCTATCTTTCTGTGAATGTGGTTTTTGTTCCACAGGCTGCAGGATTTCAGTTTTTCTTGCTTCTGCTGTCTGCCCTCTGGTGGTTGAGGCTATCTAAGAGGCTTGATGGGAGGCTCTGGTGGTGGGTAGAGCTGACTGTTGCTGTGGCAGTCAGAGCTCAGTAAAACCTTAATCCACTTGACTGTTGATGGGTGGGGCTGGGTTCCCTCCCTGTTGGTTGTTTTGCCTGAGGCAACCCAACCCTGGAGCCTACCTGGGCTCTTTGGTGGGGCTAATGACAGACTCTGGGAGGGCTCACGCCAAGGAGTACTTCCCAGAACTTCTGCTGCCAGTGTCCTTGTCCCCACGGTGAAACAGAGCCACCCCCGCCTCTGCAGGAGACCTTTCAACACTAGCAGGTAGGTCTCGTTCAGTCTCCCCCAGGGTCACTGCTCCTTCCCCTGGGTCCCGATGCGCACGCTGTTTTGTGCGCGCCCTCCAAGAGTGGGTTCTCTGTTTCCCCCAGTCCTGTCAAAGTCTTGCAGTCAATTCCCACTAGGCTTCAAAGTCTGATTCTCTATGAATTCCTCCTCCCGTTGCCGGACCCCCAGGTTGGGAAGCCTGACGTGGGGCTCAGAACCCTCACTCCAGTGGGTGGACTTCTGTGGCATAAGTGTTCGCCAGTCTGTGAGTCACCCACCCACCAGTTATGGGATTTGATTTTACTCTGATTGCGCCCTTCCTACCGTCTCATTGTGGCTTCTCCTTTGTTGTAGTAGTACTGCCTTTTATTGAATATCACTGAAATGGAATTATACAGTATGTAGCCTTGTGAGTCTGGCTTTTCTTAGACTTAGGCATTCTATTTGAGATTAATCCATGTTGTTGTGTACATCTGTACTTTAGCCAAGTTCATTGTAGGGACTTACCACAGTGTATCCATTCACCAGTTGAAGGACGTTCAGGTTGTTTTTCTCTTTTGGGTTGATTATGCATCGAGCTGCTATAAACATTTGTATGTAGGTTTTCGTGTGAATGTAAGTTTTCATTTCTCTAGGATAAATATTTAGAAGTGTGATTTTGGGGTCATATGGTCGATTTATGTTTAACTTTTTAGCAAACTGCCAAACTCTTTTCCCAGTAGCTGTACCATTTTGCATCCTTGGCAACAACGTTTGAGAGTTCCAGTTGCTCCATGTTTTTGCCAGCATGTGGTATTGTAAGATTTTTTTTTTAAATCCATTGTGATAGGTATGTAGCAGTTAAGCATTTCCTTTTTACATGAATATATTTAAGTTTTTTAAACAGCTTTAACTTGAAGTGAAAATACTGAGTCAGTAGTACTGCTGGTACCGATAGGGCAAAAATTGTGTGAGTGGTAGGTAACTGAGTGAATTTGGGGAAACAACATGTTCTACTCTGCTTCATCTCCATCAACTAAAGAATAAATAGTATAAGGCTATCCTGGATATTTAACCAATTTCAAGCAATGTAAATACTTGTTTTATTATAGAAAATCATGCACTTTCTTTAACATGGAAGCGGTTGGGATGACTATAATTTTTGGAAGTCTTATTGTTAGGTTTGGATAAGCAAGACCCAAATGAATTTAACATCAGTTGATATCCTTGAGTATTAATAGTTTAATCTTAGTAGAGTAATGATCACTGTATTAGCAACCTGGCCTTGAGGCAAGTTGGATAGGTGCTGAGTGACGGCTTGCCTAGAAACCTAATGGTATTGGAAACACGTAGCAGTAGGAAATAGCATGTTAGTGTCTCATTTCTAGGATTCTTTGCTGCCTTAACTGGATATTTCAAGAGAATTTCTAGAATACAAAGAGAGGGCAAATGAGCTCCGAATCTGGTTTCATTTCTGTAGCCATAGTTTGTGGAGTTTGATGACAAGGAAGGTCGTTTTCTGATTTCCTCAGCAAGGGTCACTCATGCCAGGTACACTGAAAGTTTATGAACCATAGAATGTGCCCAAGAAGCAAGCAGCCACTCAAGCTTTCGGGACAAACGTTTGGGGGCATTGCTAACTCATACTGAGACAGTCAGCAGGGCGTAGCTCAAATTAACTTGTTAAGTTATGATCTGGTGGCAGAAAAGCCTGATAGTATTCACTGCTCTGGTGCAAATCTTGTTAAATTTTAACACTTCAAAAGGACTCTGTTTAAGTGATGAACAGTTTGAGGTTTAAAAACCAAAATCAGGCAGAAAAATAGTGCCACCTTCTCAACTTTATTTGTCCTGTATTCCTATTCATAGCTAAAGGCAAGTGTTGGAGACATTGATGCTGGCTTTCTATGAGGTGGGAAACCTTGGGAAATATTGTGTGTTTGATTCACTTGGAGGCTCTATTCTTTGGCACGTTTTTGCAAGGACTAAGCTAATATTAAAGTTGTTTGAGTAGGAAGCCCAAGGATCAGGTAAAGATTTCTTAAATAATTATTTTATTTGATTTATAAAGTGCCAAAACAACTACGTGAGCAGTGGTGCAATTCAGAGAGATTTAAAGAAACAGTCCTTTTTTCTCTTCCCATTTCTGAACCCGCCCTCCTGAGGTTGCCACTGTTAAGGGTTTGTTCCCTCCGTTTAACTATTTATTAACTCATAAAACATGCAGCACCCGTAGGGCTTTCTTTCCTCTTTTTCAATAAAATGCAGTGATTTTTTTTTTTTTTTTTTGCACTTTATATCACTCAACTGTACATTGTAGATATTCTTTCTGGTAACTGCATGTACATCTAACAAGTATTCTTTATATAGCAAAAATATATATGCATATATATTTCCTAAGGGTGACTCTACCGTATTTCATTCAGTCATTCCCATATTCATAGGCACTCAGTTTTATTTGTTTGTTTATTTGGGGCGACTGCATTTGTTTTGGTCTGGTTTTTGGGTTTTGTTTTGGCTATAAGTGATGATGCCACAATTTATCTAAGGAGAATTTTTTTTTCTAAGAGACCATAGCCAACAGGAACCAAACGGAATTTTTAGTACAAAACATACAGTTTGACTAGATCATTTTTCAAAGCATATAAGAGTTTTTAAAAGGATGGGTTTCCTGTATGAGTACAAGATTCTGCAGTTTGATATGTTTCTTGTTTTTATTTTGAGAGCTGGAAGTGCTTTGGGGGCGTGCTAGTGAACATTGTACCGGAAATGCCCTCCTAGTTTAGAATTGCACTGGCTAGTCCAGTTGCCACATGTGGCTATTTAAATCTAAAGTAATTAAAATTAGACAAAATTTCAATTCAACTCCTCTGTCACGTTAGCCACGTATCAATAACCACATGTATACAGATGTTGAACTATAACGTTGTACACCTGAAATGTATATAATCAAAATAATAATAACCAGATGTGGCTAGTGGCTACCATGTTAGACTCACATCTATGGATCATTTCCGTTCCGGCAGCAAGTTCTATTGGCCAACAGTGGTTTCCAATGAGGGATAGTAAAGTCAGATTGCCTACTTTCAAACCATAGCTCTGCCCAGCTTACTTGTTATGTGACCTTGGGAACGTTACTTTACTTCTCTGGGTATCAGCTTCCTCATCAAAAAATGAGTATAATAACAATCCTTCTGTGTTTCCTCGGAAGATTAGATACAGCAGTATTGATTAAGTGCTTATTAACACCTTGCCTAGGACGTACGTAAGCATCCAGTAAATGGAGGCTATTATTTTTTTCCTGGTGTTTGATAATCTCTCTCTCTCTCTTTTTCTTTCTTTCTTTTTTTTTTTTCCCCCTTTTGGAAAGCGAGGAAGTGGGCACTGTGTTTGTTTGTTCAAACATAATAAGTGCAAGATATCGATGGCCTGATTTCTAGCTAGACCGGCAAAAAGCAATGTTGGTAGGCTATAGCAACCTCTGTTTGTCGGCCTGGTGATTTTCTAAAAATTTTTTTATTATGCCGTCCCCGAAAAACATGATAGAATTTGTTTTACTTCTCTTCTGCCAGGAAGTAACCCTTCTGGCTTTGTTAGAAGAGTGGTTTGTAATAATTGTACCCACCCCAGATGGCTCCTGAAAAACCTTTGAAATGCCATCTGCCAGGCGTGTGTCCAGCAGGCAGCCTGTCATTCTGCTGGAAGAAAAGAGGAGGCGGGGTCCCCTCCCAGGCCCTTTCTCCCTAGCGTCACTGAATGGAGCCTGGTCATGTGGGCCCAGACCCAGGGCAGGTTGCTCAGAGGATAACAGTGTAAACCTCCTCCTGGCCTGCAGAGTGGAAAGGTTTTGTCTGGGTAATAAACCCTGAAGGTTTTGTGGGTGGAGATATACCTGCCCCCACCCCCACCCCCTTCCCCTGCTGCTCAAAGGTCCTTCTAAGCATATTTATTTCCAGGGGAAAATGAGGTCTGCTCGTTTTCATTTTTCCTTTAAAATGTTCCATTTTTCAAGTTCTTGATTGTTTTCAATCCTTTCAGGAAATTAAGACCCAGAGGTTATTGTTGTCTTTATAGTTACACTGAGAAATTGGTTCAGAAAACGTGGGAAGAAATGACAAAGATTAAAGATGGTTATTGGAGGGAAAAAAAAACCAATCCTGTGTGGTGTAGAAGACTTTAAAAACCCAACAAATCTTTTGTTTGGTCTTATTTATCCTCATTTTGGGGGGGGGGGGTGGATTAAGTTAATAGAATTTTGGTATGGAGGCCAAATATGTGAGTTGCCATATAAAACATATTTAGGACAGATTCTTTCACAGCAAGTTTCAAAGAGATTCTGTTCTCGCCCTGCGCTGGAATTTCCCACTATGATGTATAGACTGTTTGTGTTTTCCAAGTAGCTGGCTGAACAGCTTTTGCACTTGGCTCTGAGGCATCACACCCTACTCCTCTGCTCCCGCCTTGCTGACTGTTGTCTCTTAGTCTCCTCTGAGGATCTTCCTCCTCGTCTCAGTTTCTAAAAATTATAAGGTTTTTGTGTTTAAGTCAAACTTCTTGGCTGCTTTTTCTATACTCTCTCTCTCCCTCGATTATCTCTTTCTGTCTCTTGCCTTCAAATGCCGGTGGTTTACTGATGACTCCCAAGTTCAAGACCCAACCGCCACTCTGATCTTCAGATTTACATAGTCACCTGTTCACAGCTCTCTACATCCAGGTGTCTGATAGGCATTTCATACTTTTTACATGTTCAGAAGTGAACTCTTAAATTTTTTCCCCTAAAAGCCATTTCCCCCATCTTCTTGATCTCTGTAAATGGCAGAACCCATTTGCCCAGGTCAAAGAATAAGATGGCAGTCCTTATTCTTTTGTTTTTCTTATACACTCCATCCACTCCATCAGCAGGTTCTGTCTTTAAAATATAGACTTAGCATGGCCTGATGAAGTGATGTACTTTTAATACATCTGTCCTGCGGCCTGTCTTATAGCTGTTTAAAATGTTTACAGTTCATAATAGAAATCTCACTGCTTCTTGTCACCTTTGTCTACTGTTCTTGTCTGTGCCCTGATTTTTTTTTTCTCACCTGGACACTGTAGTAACCAACTAACTTGTCTTCTTGCTTCTGTTTTTGCCCACCTCACCCTCCTACTCTGCCTGTTTTCTGCCCTTAGCTCAGTGATCTTTTAAAAATAAATCATGGTACCATCCTGCTCAAAACCCTCTAGTTGCTTCGCATCATCCTTAGAATAAAATATGAAATGTTTGCTGTGGCCAGCATCATCTGGCCACTTGCTTTCATTTCTAACCTCTTTTCCATTGCTCTGCTACAGTTAACTCTGGACTTTTTGCCCTTCCCCCAACATGCTAAATGTATTCCTACTTCTAAGCCCTTGGCCTTTGCCCAGGCTGGGATGCTTTTCCCATCACCTTTGTGCTGCTCTCAGTTTAGATGGCGCCTCCTTAGCCAGGCTTTTCCTGATTACCTGTCTCAAGTAGCTTTTCTACTCCTCACCTTGCTTCCTCCCTCTAAGACACTTTCAAACACTTGAAATTATATGGTATATCCATATACATATTTATAATCTGTCTTTCATAATAAAATATAAATTCCATTAGGGTAGGGGCTTTGGCTTCTTCTCCAGTGCCTAAATTGCTGCCCAGCAGGTATTGGGGCCTTAGTGAATAATTCTTGAAAAAAATGAAACATGTAATAATATATGTAATGTATTAATATATATAATTAATTATATGTGTATATAAAATTTGAACTATAATAGTCTACCAACTCATTTCATTCTAATAGTAACATAAACTATATATCTGGTAGCAGTTATTGAGCTTAGCCTTCTAAAAGTCTTATCCCACTCAATACACACAACAAACCTATAGTGTAGGTAGTATTATTATCCTTATTTCACAGGTGAGGAAACTGAGAAATAGCAGAAGCTCAGGAACATGCCCAAGACCACAGCCTGGTGAGCCAGACAGACTATGAATTCATCATTCCCATTCTATATACCTGCTCTACAGCAGTATATGGTACAGTTTATGCTTCTGGAATACCCACCATGTGCTTGACACCAGAGATATAAACATTGTGAAGCACCTCAGTGGCCTTGTCATCGTCTGTCAGGGGAGCCAGAAATGGGAACAAATTAGGATACACTACAAGAGTAGACTGCTGGACACTATACAAGCAGGCTTCTTTACCAGAAAGTCCCACCGTGCTGGGCATAAGCTAACATTTGTAATATAATTGTTCTATGGACAGTTTGCAGCTGTTTATAACACTCAAATTTCAGATAATAGAAAAACGGGGCTTGTTTAAAAATGTGTTTAGCCTGAATGAAGTATGCAACAAGTGTTGAGTTTTTTGATTTAAGAGAATTCTGGATATCCACTGTAAGTGCATGGAAATTCACATGATCAGAGACTGTGCTCTGCCATGAGCACTGGAGCTAACATACATACAGTTGCTTATTTCATTGTTTTAGGGAGAATTAGGGCTAGGGAAAAATCCCTGCTTATTATATTAAAAAAACATTGATCTGAAAGCGCCATAGGTAATGGTGCCTTGCAAAATGAACCCATGTTGATCATATCCCCTAACTTGAATGTAGGAGAAGTCATGAGTTTCGCTCTTTTTTGGTCTCCCCTAACGTTGAACATAGGTTCCTAGTATACACTATGTAATTGCTTCTTGGTTTATTTTCTTTTTTTGTTTTGTGTGTAAACCATATTCCTTCCACACTTTGGGGTGAGGTTGGGCTAAATTGATAGGTCTCCCGCCCAGCACCTGAGCTGGGTGACTTAAATATTCTAGAGGCTCTGTGTTATTTCATAAGAAGAATCGTTATATTTATTAGTCTTTGATGAGATTAATTCAGGGGGAGAATTTTCTAGCAAATGCATTGTCCTTTTTCTCCCATCAGAACTTATGGGTGGCCTCTTTTTGCCAAACATATTAATTACATGGAGAGCAGCAACATTTTAATCCCTGGGAGGTATCCAGCCACAGATCTTGGGCAATTGAATTTCTCTAGTGATGTGTTTATGCAGTGGCTGTCATTTTCTTCAAAGGGCTTATTACATTGGAAGTTGCCAGATGTGTTGAGGAACACAAGAATTTTGAGGCCTATGATAAAAATATAAACCCCTTAGGCTCTGAGCTTAAGGTGGATGTCTTTTTTAGAACTTACTGGATCCCTAAAAGCTGCTGATTGTGAATGTCACCTGTATAAAATCCAGTTCACCCTTTTCATTCAGTGCGTTTTTTTAAGTGATAAAAATCTCCCTGGGTTGCCTTGCTGTGCTTGGTTTTCTCTTTCTTGCATTTGAGGGGCCCGGGCATCAGAGGATGGAAGTGAGGATACTTTTCTGCTAGAAAGAAGTTGTCTTTACCAGGTCCCTGTCTCAGTAGGTGGGTCTGTCAGTTTAGGTACTCCAGCTGACTGAACAGGTTATTTTAATTACACCTGGATGGGGTGCTTCCTGTTTCAGTGGACTGATGATTTCTTGTGCCTTTGTCTTGTCTGCTGCAGGCACAACCCGGTCTCCCAGAGAAGGAGAGGTGCCTGGCGTGGACTACAGCTTTCTGACTGTGAAGGAGTTCTTGGACCTAGAGCGGAGCGGGACTCTTCTAGAAGTCGGCACCTACGAAGGTGAGCTGATGTGTATGGCAGCAGTGAGGACACCTGTCTGCTGGGTCCTGCAGAGGATCCAGGGCCATCCAGGCAAAGATTCTGTGGACTAGTGAAGTCTGAACATCTCTAGGAGACTGCAGTTCACCTGAAGGGGAATAATAATAATAAAATATATGGAATATGGAATAAGGCTTTGTGGAGCGCTTTAAAAATAATTGGGTTTTTTTTTTTCACTCGAGGAGTTTTCTCTAATTTATTGATTTAAACATGTGCGCGCATGTGTGTGTGTGTGCATGTGTGTGTGTGTTTAATATGGGCATGTACGGTATAAGAAAGAAGAGGAAGAAGAATCATAGTCAGTCATAAAATATGACCTTATTGGTAGTGGTGTCTTAATCTCAAGGGACTGGAATGTCATTTTTTACCACCAATTGCTATTTAATGTATTTTTTGAGTAGATGATACATTTACATGGTTCCTAAAGCAGAATATTTCAGAAGTATTCGATAAGTAAGCTCTTTCCTAGATCTGTCTTCCACCTGCCTAATTTCCATTTCTCCTTTCCCCAGATATTACAACCGCTGTTACTCGTTTCTGATTTCCCTTCTGAAACTGTTTAATGTTAATACAAACACATGTGCAAGTGTACACATACTCATATGTGTTTCATATGTGTGTTCTCATTTCTTCCCTGTCTTATACAGAAGGTAGTATACACTACATGCTGTTTGGCACTTTGCTCTTTTATATAACAGTATGTCGTACAGGTCTTCGCAGTTCAGTAATAGAGCACTTCTTGTTTTCTTTTTTAAGTGGCTGTGTAATCTCTTCAAATAGGTGGACCATAATTTATTTAACGTGGTCCCTTTGGATAAACATTTTTAATATTTCAAAATACAACTGTGTTGAATAACATGGATATAAATCATTTCACACAGGTGAAAATCTGTAGGATGAGATCCTACAAATCAGATTGCAAGCTCAAAGCCAAATGTAGGGGGGAAATTAAACTTATCTTTTCTGAAAACAATATTATAGCTTGATTGCTCTGTTGAGTGTTATTATTTGAGACAGAAGGGCATACTATGATACTATTAATAGTAAGTAGGTCAAGTTATTATATTATGTGTACTTTTTCTAAACTCAAAATTTGGACTTATTGGGCTTCCCTGGTGGCGCAGTGGTTGAGAATCTGCCTGCTAATGCAGGGGACACGGGTTCGAGCCCTGGTCTGGGAAGATCCCACATGCCACAGAGCAACTGGGCCCGTGAGCCACAATTACTGAGCCTGCGCGTCTGGAGCCTGTGCTCCGCAACAAGAGAGGCCACGATAGTGTAAGGCCCGCGCACCGCGATGAAGAGCGGCCCCCGCTTGCCGCAACTAGAGAAAGCCCTCGCACAGAAACGAAGACCCAACACAGACAAAAATAAATAATAAAATTAAATTAAATTAAAAAAAAAAGATAGCATCATGTAATGGCAATTCTATAAATCTGGATTTAAAAAAAATATATTTGGACTTATTGGACGATCCCAGTGGCATTTTCAAGATGAGACTTAAAAACAAAGGATGAATATGAAATAGGCTGTTGTTTTATTAGGGGTATTATAACTTTGATATGATAATTGCCCTGTTCCAGGCAGTGGCTAATAATTAAGTAATGATCATAAATATTAGGGATGCTGATTCTGGTTTGATATTTTTTGCAGGGGGACAGGGAAGAACGTTATCTTTGTACCTACTGTTTATTTTCAAATTGTGAATATACATTTAACATTGGTTAGGTATTAATCAAATTCCTGTATTGTGAATTCAGGAAGATTTACTTTGAGTATTGCTGATTATCAATTGTCGTAGTTTCCTTGAGGTGTTGGGATGTGACTGGTGGTTGGTGGGCTGGGAGGGCATCTGAGAATGCCCGAGGCAAGAATGATTTATTAAGGTCTAGGAGTGAGGGGAGGGAAGGGATGGGGGCCTGAGTGGAGGTACCAAGAGCTTCTTCAATGTGTTGTTTTGTAAATGTGAATCCAGTTAAAAATTCAAGTGGCTAAGAATAGAGCAAGTGTGGATCCTCTTTGGTTTAAGAAAGTGAATTGTCTTATCTGAAATCAGTTATTATGCCCATCAGGGGAGCTTGTGCCCCTAATATAAAAAACATCCATTTGCCTTTTTGGAGAGGTTAAATGTGGGAGTGGTTGTGAAATGCCAAAGAGTACTGGGTTGAAAAAGAAAAGTATGTGGTTAGACAACAGTTTGTCTGGGACAAAAAAGAAAATCAACTCATTTTATTGAGGTGGTTATGTTACAAGTGTTACATAGGTGGAGCCACTTTATTTTCCCAATAATTTGATCACTTTGACAGAGGTAGCTATTATCCCTGACTTTTTAGATGGGGATGCTGAGGCCAGGTATCATTTAGGAACTTTCTCAAGGTTGTGCAGCTGGTTCTAGAAGGCAAGAGCCAGGAAACAAACACAGTTGTTGGACTTTCAGATTCCATGCACTTTCTGGAAAACCCCAGAAGATCCTGGATGTAACTAAAAAGTTGTAAAAATAGCTCATTGGTACTTTCACCCAACTTCCTGGTGGGTAGCAACAGGAAAAAGTTTTTCAGAAAATGTCTTATCATCCTTCCACAAAACCATCTTTCTGTGAATGTCGCTCAGTTATTTTTGAGTTGAAATTCTCTTTTGCCACATATGAATCCACTCCATTTTTCAGCCATTTGACTGTGTTCTTCAGCCTTTTGACCTTTTAGCTGTATGATTTCCCTGTCATATGAGACAGCTCATAGTTTTTTGGAAGCAACTGGAATGTATTGTGTTGACTCTCATAAGCTGAAAGCAAAATGGAATTTTTATGAAATGCTGGATACTGTCACAGGAATAGGGCAGGATAGATCTTCAAGAGCTTTCTCTGTCTTTGCTCCCCCTGGACTAGCCCCTCGATGGCGGCTCTGTCTATTGGACAGTAGCAAGCGTGCAGGCTGGGCTGTGGCCCTGCCAGAGTTTGAGTCTCAGGCCCTCTGTTGTTGAGCTGTGTGCCCTCCAGCAAGTTGCTTAATGCTCCATGTCTTCATTTTCCCTTCGGTAGAATGAGGATAATAATAGTGCTTTCTCATAGGTAGGATTAAATGAGACAATAATTGGAAAGGGCTGAGCACAGCATCTGACACATGTAAGCTCTCCATCAGCCTGTTAGCTCTTATATTTACACACACGACCGGTCTGAAATTGCCACCCTGGTGGATGGGTTCCCTCCCCCTTCTCCTAGTCAGTAAACCAGTGGATTTACCAGTAAAATATCTTTATTTACTTCCCAGGTACTCACTGTCTGTTTGCCCTGCTCACATTTTTTTTCCTCTTGGCCTGTCCTGGTTCCAAAGAGGAAGACACCACAACACAAATCACTCTTCACAGCAAGACTTTTAAACAGTTTTAAGGAAAAGTCATGAATGTACATGATGGAATTCTTTCTAGAGTAAAGAACTTAAGTATATTTAAGTCTAAATTGATTCTCCTCCTTCTCCTAGGAAACCGCTGTTAAAGGGTCTAGTGCAAAGATTCAGAAAACTTAGACATAATCGGCATAAACATATGTATACCTGTTTATTTCACTGCATTCTTGTCCATTGTACTTAACACATCTTGGAGGTGTGTTAAGTGCACAGTCCCACCTCATTCTTTATAAATGCTGCAGCATATCCCATTGTATGAATATATGTAGTTTATTTATCGAGTCCCCTGCAGATGGACATTTGGATGCCCGTCTCCCCGCTTTTTTTGGTGTTTTGTAAACAGTGCTGACATGAACATCCCTGTGCAAATATCTCACTCTACTGTTTTGAGTAGATCTATAGAGCAGGTTCCTGACAGTGCTGTTTTAAAGCCAGCCCTTCTGAGCCCACACAGTTCATTTCAACATTGTCCCCAGGCGCAGGGTGTGACGTACAGGGCAGAAGACCAAAGCAGCTCTGCCTTTGAAGGTGCTTATGTTCTTTAGTTAATTATTTCTGCCAACGTTTGTCCAGTGTACACTACGTGCTGGGTGCTTTTCAAAGCACATTATGTGTACCAACTCACTTAATTACCCAGTAATCCTACAAGCTGGGTACAGTTTATCCCCATTTTACAGAAGAAGAGTATGAGGCCCAGAAATGCCCATTGTCTTTGCTAAGTTCATGGAGTGAGCCCGAGATCGAGCTGGGAATCAAACCCAGGCTGATGTGGCTCTAGGGTCTCTATAGACCCTCAGTCTTGGGAGACAAATTAAATTTAAACAATTTCAAGAGACGTGCTGAATGTTCTGAGAAGGAAACTACAAGGGTGCCCCAGAAGCATCTAGCAAGGGTGCTACATCGAATTTCGCATCAGATTCGGTCCCCTGGAGGAAGTGGCCTTTGACCTGAAGCTCGTCAGAGGATCTCATTAGTTCAGTGTTTCAGCACCAGCCACAAAGCCTGAATTCAGAGAGAGCTAATGCAATGAAGCAAGAAAAGGTCAGAACGCTGGTCCTAGAGATGGAGGAGCAGGGAACCATTTCTTGCTTCCTGTAGAACCAATGCCATCCAGTAGGACTTTCTTCAGTGATGGAAATGTTCAGTATTCTGAGCTGTCCAACATGGCAGCCACTGGCCACATGTGATTTTTGTGACTGAGAAACTGGATTTTAAATTTAATAGTTTAAACTAATTTAGCCTTAAATAGTCATATGTGTCTGATGGCTGCCATATTTTCCAGGGCAGTTCTTTTTTTTTTTTTTTTAGCATCTTTATTGGAGTATAATTATTTTACATTGTTGTGCTGGCTGCTGCTGTATAACAAAGTGAATCAACTCTACGTATATATGTATCCCCAAAACCCCTCCCTCTTGCGTCTCCCTCCCACCCTCCCTATCCCACCCCTCTAGGTGGTAACAAAGCCCCAAGCTGATCTCCCTGTGCTATGTGGCTGCTTTCCACTAGCTATCTGTTTTACATTTGGTAGTGTATATCTGTCCATGCCACTCTCTCACTTTGTCCCAGCTTACCCTTCCCCCACCCCGTGTCCTCAAGTCCATTCTCTACGTCTGTGTCTTTATTCCTGTCCTGCCCCTAGGTACTTCAGAACCTTTTTTTTTTTTAGATTCCATATATGTGTTAGCATACAGTATTTGTTTTTCTCTTTCTGACTTACTTCACCTTGTATGACAGTCTCTAGGTCCATCCACCTCACTACAGATAACTCAATTTCATTTCTTTTTATGGCTGAGTAATATTCCATTGTATATATATGCCACATCTTCTTTATCCACTCATCTGTCGATGGTCACGTAGGTTGCTTCCATGTCCTGGCCATTGTAAATAGTGCTGCCATGAACATTGTGGTACATGACTCTTTTTGAATTACGGTTTTCTCAGGGTATATGCCCAGTAGTGGGATTGCTGGGTCATCTGGTAGTTCTATTCTTAGTTTTTTAAGGAACCTCCATACTGTTCTCCATAGTGGCTGTATCAATTTACATTCCCACCAACAGTGCAAGAGGGTTCCCTTTTCTCCACACCCTCCCTAGCATTTATTGTTTGTAGATTTTTTGATGATGGCCATTCTGACCAGTGTGAGGTGATACCTCATTGTAGTTTTGATTTGCATTTCTCTAATAATTAGTGATGTTGAGCATCTTTTCATGTGCTTCGTGGCCGTCTGTATGTCTTCTTTGGAGAAATGTCTATTTAGGTCTTCTGCCCATTTTTGGATTGAGTTGTTTGTTTTTTGATATTGAGCTGCATGAGCTGCTTGTAAATTTTGCAGATTAATCCTTTGTCAGTTGCTTCATTTGCAAATATTTTCTCCCATTCTGAGGGTTGTCTTTTCGTCTTGTTTATGGTTTCCTGTGCTATGCAAAAGCTTTTAAGTTTCATTAGGTCCCATTTGTTTATTTTTGTTTTTATTTCCATTTCTCTTGGAGGTGGGTCAAAAAGGATCTTGCTGTATTTTCTGTCATAGAGTGTTCTGCCTATGTTTTCCTCTAAGAGTTTTATAATGTCTGGCCTTACATTTAGGTCTTTAATCCATTTTGAGTTTATTTTTGTGTATGGTGTTAGGAAGTGTTCTAATTTCATTCCTTTATATTGTAGCTGTCTAGTTTTCCCAGCACCACTTATTGAAGAGGCTGTCTTTTCTCCATTGTATATTCTTGCCTCCTTTATCAAAGATAAGGTGACGATACGTGGGTGGGTTTATCTCTGTCTTTTCTATCCTGTTCCATTGCTCTATATTTCTGTTTTTGTGCCAGTACCATACTGTCTTGATTACTGTAGCTTTGTAGTATAGTCTGAATTCAGGGAGCCTGATTCCTCCAGCTCCGTTTTTCTTTCTCAGGATTGCTTTGGCTATTTGGGGTCTTTTGTGTTTCCATACAAAGTGTGAAATTTTTTGTTCTAGTTCTGTGAAAAATGCCATTGGTAGTTTGATAAGGATTGCATTGAATCTGTAGATTGCTTTGGGTAGTAAAGTCATTTTCACAATGTTGATTCTTCCAGTCCAAGAACATGGTATATCTCTCCATCTGTTTGTATCATCTTTAATTTCTTTAATCAGTATCTTATAGTTTTCTGCATACAGGTCTTTTGTCTCCTTAGGTAGGTTTACTCCTAGGTATTTCATTCTTTTTGTTGCAGTGGTAAATGGGAGTGTTTCCTTAATTTCTCTTTCAGATTTTTCATCATTAGTGTATAAGAATGCAAGAGATTTCTGTGCATTAATTTTGTATCCTGCTACTTTAGCAAATTCATTGATTAGCTCTAGTAGTTTTCTGGTAGCATCTTTAGGATTCCTTATGTATAGTATCATGTCATCTGCAAACAGTGACAGTTTTACTTCTTCTCTTCCGATTTGGATTCCTTTTATTTCTTTTTCGTCTCTGATTACTGTGACTAAAACTTCCAAAACTATGTTGAATAATAGTGGTGAGAGTGGCCAGTCTTGTCTTGTTCCTGATCGTAGTAGAAATGGTTTCAGTTTTTCACCATTGAGAATGATGTTGGCTGTGGGTTTGTCATATATGGCTTTTATTATGTTGAGGTAAGTTCCCTCTCTGCCCACTTTCTGGAGAGTTTTTATCATAAATGGGTGTTGAATTTTGTCAAAAGCTTTTTCTGTATCAATTGAGATGATCATATGATTTTTATCCTTCAGTTTGTTAATATGGTGTATCATATTGATTGATCTGCGTATATGGAAGAATGAAAGCTCCTGCAAGGACGGGTGAGGACCTACTCAAGAAGATCCTTCCCTCCTCGCTCATCTGATTTCAGAGAGCTAAGCGCATCTTTTAAGAGTTAAGCTCCTTTAGAAAAGCGTAATTTTGAATCCTGCCAAAGAGGATGTTACTACAGAGGAGAGGCAATCTTCTTTATGTACATTCCGTGACATACGATAGGGCAGACAAGTAGAGTGAACCAATAAAACCTCAAGATCTGATAACCTTCCAAATATTCTTTCAGGTCCAATATTTGTTTGGGGTTTAGAATTGCCGGGTTGTAAAATTTTAAAGCTGGAAAGGCAGTAGAGCTCATCACTTCAGAAGACAGAACTGAGATCCAGAGAGAGAATGGTCTAAGATGGGGTCCCCAACCCCCTGGCTGCAGACCGGTATGGGTCCGCGGCCTGTTAGGAACTGGGCTGCACAGCAGGAGGTGAGTGGTGGGCGAGCAAGTGAAGCTTCATCTGCCACTCCCCATTGCTCGCATTACCGCATGAACCATTCACCCCACCCCCATCCGTGGAAAAATTTTCTTCCACAAAACCGGTCCCTGCTGCCAAAAAGGTTGGGGACTGCTGGTCTAAGACACCAAAGAGAAATGGGGACAAAACCCGGCCAAATGCCCCTCACTCAGGTCACGTCCCAGGCAGGACTGGGATGCCAGTCTTTCCTGAGTCTGCTGCCTGGAAATGGATACTTTTCTTGTAGAGTCTCTTACTAGTTTGTACATTCATTCATTTATTCATTAAAGATAAAATACTGAACAAAACCAGACATGAGCATTGCCCTTATGGGTCTTATAGTCTAGTTCATGAGACACATTATTCAAACAATCTCAGAAATAAATATACATTTGTATGTATGTTACAGGTATCAGGATATTTAAAGGAGACCATATGATGGGGAGATTTGATGTCTTTGGGGTTGGGAAATGCTTCCCATGGAGAAGCATTATAGTATTGAAATGAGCTCTGGTGGTTGAGCTGGAGTTAGGTTGCTAGATTTAGCAAATAAAAATACAGAATACCAGTCTTGCATTTTATCTGGCAGCCCTACATGGAGTTAGCTTTAGACTGCGTTGGTAGTGGTGGTGATAAGTTGACTGAATCTTGAGATATATGTGTGATTGTGGGGGGGGGGGTATGCTCTTTTATCAGTATAGGTATCTTAGAAAATACTGTAATTTTTAGAGGAGTTACACATTATTTTATCAACAGTATGAAATGTTTATGTGGACTTGGTTATCATAAGAAGGAAGTAGAAGATTCAGGTGATGATATTCCTCCTAGGATGACTCCTAGTTTCTGTCTTAGAAAACTGGGTAGATGCTGGCACCGTTTGCTGAGATAAGAAGCGCTGGAAAAGGCCAGGTTTGGTGTGTGTGGTGGGGGGAGTGGGGTCAGGGGTTCCATGATGAAATTTTCCATCCCCTGCAGCTATAATGCCTGGTATATGATGCGTACCCTCGAACAGAGTAGAGGCCCTTCCTCACTGTGTAAGGAACCTAACTATTGCCCCTCACATGGTATAAAAGTTGTGAGTGGAGCTCATAATTGGTCTTGGCTCTGCAATTTGAACCAACTTCTCATTCTGTCACTGGATGCAATCAACATCAAGGCAAGTCAAAGAAGACAAGACTAAATGTGTCTTTCCTCCTTGGCCCAACTTCCTAATTGTGACACTGAGCTAACGTATTTGATAAAGCTCTTGAAATAAATCAGCAGCACCATCTCCTTTTTGCCTTGCTTTCCTTTTATTTTTTCCTGTTGACATTTGTGCTCAGTAAGACAGGTTGCTGCCTCAGCCAGCCCTTGGGGCTTCTCCGGGAGAGAGTTTACAAGGGCTGAACTATTCAGTGGGGTGGTTCCAAACATGCCTGTTTTACAAATGCCTCTGGGTAGAAGAGGCTGATTATACACTTTGAGCTTGCAAAGATTGCCCCTCAGCATGGAAGTGCGGTGCCAGTGTGACATTTCCAATTGGAGTTATGGGTTGCATATCTCTGCATGTTAATTACGAAGGGGGGGTGTCAGCCTTCAATAATGGTACTATTCTGCTTCCTAGAAGGTCTACAAAAAGGCAGCTGCCAAGGGTCTACTTTGAGGGGACACGGAGATAAAGCAGGGGTGAAGAGAGTTCTTGTTTGTCATTGAGGAAGACGAGACCATCTGGAGTCCTGTTCTTTGGCAGGCCTCAGCAGCCTTCTGTTGGGATAAGCTCTGTTGGCAAACTCCACCATGCAGTGTTCTCTGTTGATAACGAAAGAACCAAAGAAAATCTGTGTGACAATTGTCCGTTCCTCTGCCTGTGAAGACGAGGAGGCTGAGGCCAGGGATGTTTCCCTTAATTTTCTGCTCAGAGATCCCCAGCAACTCCTGGAGTCGAGAGCATAGATGATTGGGACAGATCCATGTTTAAATGCCAGTCATCACTTATGCATTGTGTGAATCTCAATTTCTTCATCTGAAAATGGGAATATTGATGGTTTTTTTTTTTTTTTTCTGTAGGATTGTTAAAGGTTAGAATTAGTGAATGTGTGGCTAGTGACCTGGTAGGTGCACAATAAAGGTAACTTTTTGTTAATGTTGTTCTTTATTTTTTTATAAATTTATTGGTTTATTATTTATTTATGGCTGAGTTGGCTTTTTGTTGCTGCACGCGGGCTTTCTCTAGTTGCGGCAAGTGGGGCTACTCTTCGTTGTGATGCACGGGCTTCTCATTGCGGTGGCTTCTCTTGTTGCGGAGCATGGGCTCTAGGCACTCGGGCTTCAGTAGTTGCGGCGTGTGGGCTTCAGTAGTTGTGGCTCGTGGGCTCTAGAGCACAGGCTCAGTAGTTGTGCTGCACAGGCTTAATTGCTCCGTGGCATGTGGGATCTTCCCGGACCAGGGCTCGAACCCGTGTCGCCTGCATTGACAGGTGGATTCTTAACGCTGCACCACCAGGCAAGCCCTAATGTTGTTCTTTAAATACATACTTTGATAACAATGCCATCTTTTACATCGTAGAGCTGTTACCTGCTCACAGCATCAGGTGCAATTTGAAACACTGGGGTTTATTACATGCTAATATTGTGCCAGCACAATGCTGAGTGCTTTGTACACGTGGTCTGTTGACATCTATCTCTGTTAGGTGGATACTAGTCTTTACACCATGAGAACTGAGGCTGGAAAGAGAGAGGTCCTTTACCTTAGGGTGACAAAGCTATTAACTTATTTTGCCCTTTTTTGGTCTTAAATTCAAAGGTAAATGGCACTGGCAAGAACAAACCTCTAATTATAGGACATGGGCTTACTGTCCTTCTGTGCATGCACATCATAGATTTGTAGGGTGGAGCAGGTCGGAAAAGGAAGAGTAAAAAGAAAGTGATGGGAGCCTGGCCACCTCAGGACGTGTGTGTTGGCTAACACGGGGACTATCGGATGGTCAGGTTCGTGTCTCTTAGAAATGATGCAGGGAGTCTCTTGTGCATACTCTCTGTAAGGTTTGTGTTTCTCCCATGGCTAGGCTTGGTCTGATGGTGACCAAAGTGGAAATGATTGATAAGGTGGAGAGTTTCCCGGAAGGGCGGGGTTTTGAATTTAAGTGCCTGGGCGTCCAGGTAGGTGGAGTGAGAGAGTATATAGGGCTGGTAGAGGCAGTGCTGGTGGTAACTGTGGCAGATGGGGGAGTGCATGAGCCATCTTGCCCTTGGTTGCATGGAAAGACAACGTGGGATCATGGCATGACCCCATCAGCCAAAAGTGCAGGGTCCAAAACCAGATTCACCCAAAATCAATTCACTGAAAGACCAGTCTGTGAATTATAGAGGATTTTTGAAGTTTAAGGTTTTCTTCTATCCCTCCCGTGTGCATGCCCCTTTATCTGCCCAGACCTTTGCATTGCAACAGCCTTAGGGCACTCTTCTAGATTGGGGCCCAGATGTTTGTCTGGCAAGGGCTGGGCAGACCAAGGGTAGGAGCCAAAACCTTTGTGCAGAAATCCTTAATTCAGTGAGTGTGTTCCTGGTGAATTTGGTCACACACTTGTCACCAACATTGCCTATAAAAGACAAATCCAAAGAACCAGACCTTACAAGTTTGTCAAGCAGCACCTCCCAGTATATCCAGATTTTAATCAGAAATATTCAGTTTTTAAATGTTGGTCACTGATTCAGATGATTTTTAAAAATATATCTGCAAAGGAAAGTTGAACCCTCTGCCCTTAGAAAACCACGAGATAGAAGCTTTTCTGTAAAGGTTGTAGGCAATACGGGAAA
Organism: Eschrichtius robustus; assembly: GCF_028021215.1. Taxonomy (NCBI): domain Eukaryota; kingdom Metazoa; phylum Chordata; class Mammalia; order Artiodactyla; family Eschrichtiidae; genus Eschrichtius; species Eschrichtius robustus. The sequence continues at coordinate 24,637,402 of NC_090835.1, forward strand.
TTAGAAATGCTGGAGAAGTTTGAATAATTACACCGTCTCATACTTATAATACCTTATAGTTTACAGGATACCTTCAAGAATGTTACATCATTTGATTTTCATGATAATCCTGTGATGTTGTTAGAGCTCATGCTACCATTCGCATTTCACAGAGAAAGTGAGACTGAGAGTAAATAACTTGCCCAAGGTTATTTGGTCATTGGCATTGCTTGTTCCTTTACATCAGTAAAGGAATGGTACTCAGTTACCATGTGTCAAGCACTTCAGACACATTGTCTCATTAATCCTCCCAACAAGGTGTAAGGAACCTCATTTTAAAGATTAGAAACATACACTATTAACATTAAGTAGCATTTATCAAGCCTCCCTGTAGTGAAGCCTTTTATGTGTGCTAAAGGTATGAAATGGACTGTCTCATTGTATTCTCATAATAGGCGCTCTAGGTAGAAACTCGGTATTCTTAAAATTCCCAATTTTACAGAAGAGGATGAAGATTTTTTTTTAAAATGGTTAAATGACTTGGCCAGGGTTATATAACCAATTAGCAGTGAAGTTGGCATTTGAATCCCAGGCTGTGCTCTTCCAAGATCTTTGTCACTGCCATGTGCCGAGCACTGCCAATGCCTATACATTAGATTAACCCAAATGAAATTGCTGATATTCGGCAGTTTGTCTTTTACAACAGCAATTATGTACTGTTCAACCTAATAATATGTACTTTATCTGTCTCCAATTGATCTTAAAGCTAATTTCCAGAAACAGGAAACAATGATGAATAAGTGGGTTGTTTGGGGGGAGTTTGTAATTGCATTGAGAAATCTGCTAATCATTTATTAACCTCAGAAAGACCCTGAACTTGACAACTGAGGAAAATCCACACATATTTGTCAAATTTAACCAGAACTTTTCTTTTTCACACATTTATTTCTGTCATAAACTGAGGATGCCTAAGTTTTAATTGATTTTTAAATGACAGTAGTTTCATGAACATTGCCTTGGCTTAATGGCACTGAAAATGAGTGATAATGATTGCAAAATTGTAACTATAAAATTATGAATAAAGGGTCCTATCTTTTAGTCACATCTTTCAGTGTAAGATTCTTATTTGCAGACATTGGTCTTACTTTAACCTCTAACTCAAAAATGTACATGATGTTTTGGTATAATAGTGATCATAAGGAATTAGAATTGATTCGTTAGAGGTTTGTCTCTATCTTTTGTCCACGGTGAAGATTACTGTGTAAATAGTTAGCTGTTTTACTTACCTAAACCTCACTAACGGTCTTCAGTTCATGAAAATAGTCAACGCTGCAGCTGTGTTCCAACTTCATCAAAGGTACGGTTCATCCTTTGGTTGTAACCTCTTTAGAAATGCGGGTTGAGTCTTGGTCCATACATGTGTTCATTCTTCCCTGTGCTTGTGTTACTCCCTAAAAACACACATGGATGCCTTTTCTTCAAGCTGGTTCTGTTCAATCCCTATACCTTTAAGTTGGAAACCTGAAAGAAGTTTTTTGAAGAGGTTGAAGTATTACCTTCTGTGAAGGAACTGTAATGATTGAATTGAATACAAGCCACCAGAATGCACTTATCAGGTTTCTATTTGGTTTCCTTCAAATTGAAACATGGTGCCCGGTAGTCTACTACTGCTCTTTTTAATATGCATTTTCAGGGTTCCCCTGCTGAAACACGCTGTTTACACCACTCTCAAAGAAAGTGGGTGCATATACTCATAAATTTGGTGATTCATAAAATATTTTAGAGAAATAGTGTTAAGAAAGAAATTTTTAATTATAAAGATAAATTTAATGGATATAAATTCTTTATCACCTATGTGTCTCATGCTAAGCAGCATACTACTGTCTCCCTTTCTTTTTGTGCTTGTATAATAAAATGTGTATTTTATATAATTATGTGCTGAGGTTAGACAATGTGGTAAGATTCTTGGGAAGAAACTGTGTACAGGATTTGTTATTATTTACAAATTCTACTTTACTAAGCATAGAATTACAAACGTTACTTAGGCTTTTTTTTTTGGCTGCGCTGGGTCTTTGTTGCGACGCGTGGGCCCTTCTCGTTGGTGGTGCACGGGCTTCTCTCTAGTTGCGGCACGCAGGCTTAGTTGCCCCGAGTCATGTGGGCTCTTAGTTCCCTGACCAGGGATAGAACCCGCATCCCCTTCTTTGGAAGGCAGATTCTTAACCACTGGACCCCCAGGGAAGTCCCTACTTACAATTTTTCGAAGGGCTCAATATGATCTATCTTCCTGGCCTTACTCCTTTGATGTGAGAGGGTGAATGGATCAATGGCATTCTGATGTTGATGTTTTTTTATCATGTAGTCACTGAATATTATTGATTATAAGCTGTATTTTTCAAACTTTGGCCATTCATGACTCACCTTCATGATTTTGTCTATATCTTAACATAGTATCTTTTATTTACTTGAAGTTTTCTTTAAAAGAACTCAATTTTTACCTTAGGTGTTCAAAAGGAAGCTCATCGCTACCATTGCTATTATTTACTCAATTAATTTCTTATTAAATATAGCTGCTTTTTTAAACTTCAGGTTTAACTGCAAGTTTAAAAAAGTCAATTTTATAAAGTATTGTTTTATCACTTAAGTTTTAGAAGTAAATCTTATATTTTACTACCATCACTTACTAGTTAGATTTTTCTACTGCACATTAAAAATATACACATATTAAAATAAAAATTAAAATGTAAAAACCCATCCAGGTACCACTCAGAGTCACTTAGCACACACGACAGTCAGACCTGAGGCAAACTCTGGGAGAAGTGGCTAAAAGTGAAAATGGGCACTTACTAAACGAGTGACCCATGAGGGGTGCCACTGTGCCACTGTCGACACAAGAGTTTCCTGTTAAAACCGGGTGAGGATTTGTTCCAACCACACATGACCTGGAGAGTCAGGCCTGCCATTCAGTTAAAGAGGCGCCACGTGGTGTTCACTTTCTTTTTAAAAAAATATTGCCCTGGTTCCCTCTTGAGGAGTCCCCTTATTAATGGAGGGTGACCTCAACTTTGTTGGCCTGTAAGGGGCCGGCAGTAATGAATTTGTTATTTTGTGAGCCACTCTCTCTAAATTGGATTCCGCATTATGCTGGTGCATATATGTAAAAAGGTGAGCGATTGAAATTCAGATGTAATGAGGATGAAGCCCTGCCATTCAGCACAGACGCCTTTGTTTTTAGCCCTAGTAGGTTCTTTGCCCCATCACAATGCAGCTTGCCTCCTGGCTTCCGAAATCACCATGTCTAACTGGGTAGGACCGACATGTTTTCTAACCCATTCCAGAAATGAAATGCAGTTTGTTCTGGTTTTCTAGTTAAAAAAAAAAAATATTTTTTTTTTTAATGGGCTAATAAGAGATTTGGATTTGCAGTCTTGAGAATAACAAAGTATTCTTTCTGAAACATGCAAATGTGTCTCTCCATCACCCAGGAAACTATTATGGGACACCCAAACCTCCTAGCCAGCCACTCAGTGGGAAAGTGATCACGACGGATGCCTTGCAAAGCCTTCATTCTGGCTCCAAGCAGTCAACCCCAAAGCGAACCAAGTCCTACAATGATATGCAAAATGCTGGCATAGTCCACGCGGAGAATGAGGAAGAGGATGGTGCTCCTGAAATGAACAGCAGCTTTACAGGTAAAGACCAGGCGATGTTCCGCCTCGGTGGACTTAGGGAAAGAGCGCTGGGGGAGGCTTTTGTGAAGAGTCACAAGAAGGGTTCTATTTTCAGGAGGAATTTGGAAGGATCGCCAAAATTCAAACTCTGACCACACGGTGCTTGGGGAAGAAGAGATGGTCTTTTCCCTGGTCTGTTGTTCATGCTTCTTGGCAAGAGTATTTTAACCTCACCCAGCTGTCTTAAAGGGGCAGGAGGGCAGTGTTCGTAGAAGGAGATCAAGAATAATCAGCATCCTTTCTTTCTCTTCAAAATGATATCTATAAGAATCTGTTTTGTTCATTTATTACTTAGTCTTGGCATTGCCCCATAACTATGGCTGATTGCTTGTAAAGACAAACAGGAGAATTTGTTTAATAGTTTAATATCACTTGATGCTGTAGGAAGGCTAGCAGCCTCCTTTTTTCTCATACCCTTGCAAGTAGAGATACAGTGGAAATAAATCATGTGTTAACTTATGCAAATTGTACCATATTCCCTAAGAGGGAAAAGAGGAAAAAGTAATAAATACTATAAGATTATATACTGCATATGTATTTTATATTATATAGCATATATTACTCATTGCATTATATTTTTATATATGCATTCAGGGCTATCTACGCCCAAGCTTATGTAGGCTCTATTTTATGAGGGGATCTTCAAGGACAAGTCCTCTGGATAAGGATGCACAGGTTAGGAATTGCACGTTCCCTGGAGGCACCGTTCACAGAGGCTGTGATACATGTTCTTTGGGTTAGTGCAGTGACCCAGAACTGTTCAGTAATATCTTTGACTCTTTGGGGGTTTGACCTTATATAGTAACGCAAAACATCGCAGCTGAGTAAGACATGAGTTACTCCAGTCGATAATGTTGTGACTTCGAAGACCGCTGGTTTTTTCTGTTTTTCCTATACTTGTTTTCTTTGATATTTTAGAGTTACAGCTCCGTATTTTCCTCCTTGTGCTACCAAGTCTACTAGAATATATAGAAAAAAGTTTGTGTTAGTTGAATGCTTTCTCCTGCCTGTGTGGGCCTTTCTGAAGCCTAAAATTTTTCAAGGCAACAATTAAAAAAACATTTCGATGGCTTATCATCGTAACAGTGGCCCAACCCTTCCACAAGAAGCACTAGGGAAAGGAGGAGTCCTGGCTTGCTGTCCTAGCTTTGTTCATGGTAGCTGTCTTATTATGAACATAGTCTCTAACTGCTCTCATCTGTAAAATGACTGGTTAGGATTAAATCACATCTAGGTTCCCC